>NC_143019.1:75711103-76073603 GCF_055824585.1 Amblyomma mixtum | reverse complement strand
GGACAAAATTCTCTGAAAACTTCTGTTCGCTTAACCCACGTACACGACGACCTCGTGGAATAAATGTACATTATCGCGCGTACTTGACATTACCACGAGGTTCCTTTGGCAGCAGGTGCACCGGTGCATACGGAGGTTGAAAAAGCAAGCAGTCATGTCCTTGCAGTAGGAGGTGTCATAAACTGTCCCAAAGAAATCAAGTGCTCGTCCCACCATGGTCCCAAATTCGCCCTCGAACCGAGTCAGCACTTTATGGGGTTACTGACTAAGGTACGTCAAGTTTAAAAGTAAGCTCCTGTGAAGTCGCTGTCTCGACATATTTTTTTTTCTTTCATTACATGGTAAAAAAAATTCGATATGCGACATGAAGGGTGTTAAAGTCACGTGAAGCAAAAAAAAAACACTGCTAGGTGCATGAACCGCTCAGAAAAAGTAAGTGTGCTTTCTACGCATTTGGGAACAAAGCACCTTAAGGTTCACGATATCAAACAACCGATCGCCGCCAATGATGTAACAACGTTGGTTTTTTTCTGTCACAGAATCTAAGCTTGTGTACGACAACCTTTACTTAACATTCACTAGTTCAATGCTCAAAGCTTCCATTAAAAATCATGCCACATAGACATTAATGAATTGTTTCAATAACAATTACAGCGCACACCGAACAGTAAGGAAAAGAAACAGATTGAGAGCATGAAGATTGATAGCGGAGTTTAAGTGGTTTAGAAACACTAATGTGAAAATTCTAACGTAAGGCAGTACTCAGCAGTTTAATTTAGAGTTTAATTTGTAGAATATGTGCACTTCCATGGATTTATTTTCCGGCAGTAAGAACAAAACTAATATAAGAATCACGGTTAGAAATTTTAGGCGAATTACGTTTATTCGTTTCACGTTATTGACGCGCCAACAGTGTGATGAAATGCAAGCAAAGGCTTCAGCTAGTCAACAAGCTGACAGCAATTCTGCAACACCTTTTTTGTGAAGACAACTTTTTCTTGAACACTGGAAAAAGATGGAAGAAAAAGTGCAAGCATGAGCGAAACTTAAGTAGAGTCCCCTTATTGAAATAATTAATTTGAGCCGCACATGATGTGCGCGAAAGGTCTCGGAGCTCTCTTTATATAAGTGGCTGTTCATAAAATTTGTTTTTTTTTTCAGTTCCAGGAATGGAAGTAGAGGTGCTCACTAGAGCTGGTCTTCATGTTTCTTGAGCTTCGGACTCAATGTTTTTTTTCTGTTTCATAAGAACTATTCCCGTATTGAGCGCTTCCTGTAAGCCGTTTGCATATCTTAACAGGATTCGAGGCAGTCGATGTTAAGTCTCACGCTTTCTTTCCGACGTAACGCGAGCACTGGCATCCTCAGTGTGCTGGAAGTTTCCGTTTTTAGACGTATGTAAAGACTAAGATTTTCCGAAGAGAGCTAGAGTAATAAATGTTTTTTTTTTTTTTGTTTTCAGCCGACATTCAGCGGCTTGGCAGCATCAATCTTTCTATTTATATACTAGGTTTCTCTTTCAGGACTCAAGTATGAACCACGTTTGCGCGGTCATTTTGGCACCTATGGCGACACGTTTTTTTGGCATCTAAAGAAGATTCTAATTTTATCAGAAGAATGCGTGAAAAAATAAAAAAAAATTGGCGCAGGCTTAGCTTCGTTAAGCCTAGTGGATTGCGAAAGCAGCTGCAGCACATCGTTGCAGCTTCACCTTATACACATAATCCGACATATCGTGGAGGATTCGCTGGGACGACTGCGACGCGCCGAGTTGGGGGGCCGCTTTTCAACAGCTAGTATGACGTCACACACAGGTCACGGTAAAGGTCAATGGTGGATTCTCCGGGACGATGGCCAAGAGCGGAAACCTCGAGAAGTATTGCTTTCGCAATAAAATGCCATATATCAAGGGAGGGTGAGGTGATGACACCAGTCGATGCACGTTTTATTGTAACAATTGCGAAAAAGTCATATACGAACAAAGCAGCACGCAGCCAGCGTCTTTTTTCTTTTGGGAATGTTCTATAGGAGAGTAGTTAAGAAGACATCAGCATAACTCTCATACGCGCGCACGTAGAGGGCACAATCTTTTTGTTTGCAGTGTTTGGGGCAAAAAAATGTATTGCGTTTTATGCGGATCCCGAAGTCATCAAATTTTGCTCGGAATGAAACATGTGGACCTTTCGGGCTATTAGCTACAGAGATGAAGCAGCAGGAACTTTGGAGAATGGCGGGAACAATGGTACATAAGCACGTCTTAGTACGCTATGTGCCTCAGGCTCCACTATGCACAAATGGAAACATTTTTTTTGTTCTATTGAAATTTTTAAAGTTAGACAGGGTAGGATTATATTTTTCTCCATATACCTTGAACTCTTTACTAGGGAAACATGGCGAGTGGAATGTCGTGGCTCTTTTGACTTCCTGAGTTGAAAAGCAATATCTATTTCAAATTTCTCCAGTTGCAATAAGTCACAGGTTTTTGTACGGCGGAGGATTTGAAAAATAATTGAGAAATTGTAGGAAGCAAGAAACGCATATTTCAGATCCTACAGAAAATCTCTTCGTTGAAGTACATTTGGGGAGAGTTCAACCCCACGGTAGTGCACGATGAAAAACTGCACTCTAGATTATTGGGGTTAATGAATCCTGAAGCTCATCTCGAGTTCTCGTATCAGTTTATGCATTTCAGTAAGATCTCGAATATCTCCAGGAAAGTAAGCACAGAGCAACATTTTACGTATTACTTGCCTTCGGATACCTGAAGCTTATATGTTCTTTTTTATAACATGAGCGCATTCGGTGAATCAGTATTTTTCTGTGTATGCCATTTTTAGCCACGTCTCCTGATACGATGATCCAATCAATGCCATGCCATTATAACCTAAAAGTAACATAAGCATTATACGCAGCGATACTGGTACTGACGAGAGTGTTTCAAAGGTTCTTTTTAATAATGACTAACTTTTCAGCGCCAAAGATTATGAGTTTGGTCCTGCGGAAGCACGAGGTGCATTTGTAAAGCACAGAGCATAAGTGTTTTGGAGCTTTCAATTTCAACACAATAAATTGACCAAAGAGATAGTAATCCATCCGTGCGTAAGGGCGTGCTGAGAGAAAGCTGAAATTTTCACACTTCGCCTCACACATTGTAGCAGTGGAGTGCAAGTGATGAGTGCTGTTGGCTGTAGGTTTCGCCCTGAGTGGTTGACTTTTTTGAAATTCATCAAATTTATGTCCCCTTCATACACTTTATGGCTGTGACCCTGATTTAAATAGGAGTTCTGCCGGGTTTAGAAGCAGCAACTAAATCTTATAATGATTCTGAAAACGTTTTATAGCAAAGACACGTGACACGTGCGTCGCAAAGACGCCTGTGCGTGCTCAGCAACGGGAAACAATCTTCCTGGATGGGGGCTTCCGTAAGAAATGAATTAGAAAATACCTGCATTTCGCCTGCTAGTTTCACGGCGCGTGCACACTCATTTCTTATATGAGTCATTTTTGTTCAATAAAATAGGCTAAAATTGTTAGCGTCGTGTCCTTTACTAGTGTTTTTCTTTTATCTTGGTCTCTTTGCGTTGTATTAGACTCGGAGTGAGGAACCAAGCACTGAACTCCAAGAACTCTTTTAACTTTTGAAAATCGGATACTTTTTCCCCCTTTGATATACAGCACTAGGAAGGACTGCGTCTACCATGATATTTGATGAATACTGCGCAAAAATAATGTCTCTAATTTTCGCTCAACCCGAATTTCACTGATCACTGGTGGCCAAGAATTTCAGTCTACTTTTTCCGTGACTTGCGTGAGGAACAAAGCGCAAAGAAGATTCCGCAGATACGATAAGATGGTTATTCAGGTTTGCCTCAAAGTGCACCCTTTTTTTCGGAATTTTTGGTTAGATAAGAATGGGGAATTGTCATTTTTCCTAATTACACAAACATCTATGTAGTCATGCCGGTGTGCTCAGGAATTACCCCATGAAGGACAAATACAACTAGAGAGCAAAATCTCTAGCAGCCTCGGTTTTTGTTTTCCCCTCAAGTAATCTAACGGGCCATAGTATTGGGTCCTGTAAGAGATATAGAAACGTCGGAGACCTAATGTCCTGGTGTGCTTAACAATGGTTAATTATTTTTTAGTGATTGCACCCAGAATTCGCGGTCTAGAAGCAGTCTGAGATGAATACTGATTTAGATATTTTCTTTCTGAAAGTTGTACAAGTACGGAGGATAAGGTGTTTTTTGCGTTGGCTGAATTTTCAGGGTTTCTTAATAGTGTGTATACTTCTGAATGCTCTTTAGATAAGTGAACATTAAAATTTCTTTTCGCAGTAATTTCAGGCCCGATCAGACTTTGCAGTTATTTTTCTTCAGGCAGTCTTATTTCGCTGATATTAATGTTCTTGTGTCGGCGCAAGGGTAACATGGAAGTAGTAAGTGCTACCGGTTCCCAGACTTTCTGGACGCCCCTTTCTACGTGTTGAGTGCTGCTCTCGGCAGCTGGGACTAGGTTTAAAGAAGTCACAGCACTAAATCAAGCGCTCTTGGTTGCTTTTATATTAGCACATTAAAAACAGCGAGAACAAGGTACTTTCCAACACTTCCGTCAGTAGGAGTGCGTGGAGCACACGATGCCCTTACTGCGGAAAAGAGAACCTGCTTCATTTTATGATAAAAATGAGTGAGTGAGCGAGTGTTTTGAGCGTACTTTAGCAGGGAACTACGCGTTCCTGAACACGGCAGTATTGGGAATTCTTGCTCAAGGCTGTAGCGATGAATGTTTTCTTATATTTTTGCTTCGCTGTCATGCATGGATATATGACATGTTTTACAGGTTATTTTGTAGCTCTTTGATAAATTCGGTTCACAACTGCGTGAATCTTATGCAAGGGGTTTTTCCCTTTGCCTGCAGGAGACGAATTACGCTTTCTATGGCGGTGACATTTTCGCGTCTGAGCTTTGAAACCATGACGGACGCAATACGAGCGCAGCACACATGTTTCATACAAGTAAAGCTCAGGAATGCTTCAGGTCCACTTTTGTATATTTAACTTAGACCGCAGATAAAATTCGGTCAAATATTCATCCTGTTCTTAGCAGAAATTCCCGGCATTTTGCAAAGTGTTTTCAAGCTTGTTGATACCGGCGAACGAATTTAGGATTATATGTGGTTAGGCGATAAACATTCCTTGCAGGTTTCAAGGAGTATATTTCACCGCAGAAAAAGAAGTGGGAAGCATGAATTCGTAGTAGTTTTTAGTGAATAATTATGTTCTCAGATATTCAAGTAAGCTTTTCGAGTGTAGAAGAAAATCATTCCTTGGTGGCCGAAGGAAATGGTTAATAAATAAAAGAAATTTTTAATTTTATGCGTCAGACAAGGACCCCTTCCCTCTTTCCATCTCCGAATCTGAAGCACTTTTTCAAGACCTTCAAGCAGAACTGGGCTTGGCTCTTGTGATCAAATTGCTTTTAAAATGCTATACAGTAACTTACGTAGTGCAAACGGGAAAGGACCCCATATGGCAAATTTATTACCTGGAGAACAGCTTTGTATGAGGGAGTCGTCGGGTGGACCACAACGCTTGTTCTCCTTAAATTGAAGCTCTGTGGGCATCATTTACGAAGCTCAAAATTAACCAGAAAGGCTAAATTCATAATGGTGAGCATAAGTTACTGTTTATCTTCTAAAATTGTGAGGATTTTACAAATTCCTCGTGTATTTTTTCAATCTTTACCTGCAGCAACTACCTCCCCATTAGCAATGACAAAATCAACTGACGTTTCGTAAGCCATCCGTGGATTGTGTTTTCCTTTAAAAGCCAGTATTCTTTAATAAATAATGAGTTGCTTGCAACATCAAAATGCTTGAAATGCTGTAACAGAACGACTGTGGTGACGTTGTGATGATAGTCCGCTAATAATCAGACAACCAGCGAGCGTCCTTTCTCGACGCTCCAGCAGAAAAGCTGCGGAAAGAATCAAGAGAAAGAAGCTGTAAACTAGCCAAAAATACCTACTAAAACCAATACTTTTCTTCATTCAGTTAAGTGTAATTTTACTATCTAACGGGATCGAGGTACGAAGATAATAGTTAATCTTGCCGCTTAGCCTTTGCATGCGCAATTCCCACCGTCGCTGCCTTAATGATTTAAGCAAGTCCTAGTAGTACACTTGTGGCATCCTTCCATACCGTGTGTTCTCGAAGCTGAGGAAATACATTTTGGACGCGTGGTAAGACTAGCCCCACGCTGACTATAACACGTTGCTTCCTAATGGTGCTAACTTCCTCAGCGCCTCTGAAGGTTTTGCTTTTCGAACCAAGAAATTGGTGGAGATATCAAAAGATCGCCAGCTTCAACTGTGGCGTAAGTGCTATCAAACTTCTTGCACATGCTAGGCGCGAGGGAAGTGCTGCTTAGTTGAACTTTTTCTATGTTTTTTGTGCAGTGGAAAGTTTTCATTTTTTCCTGAGGGCGTAAGCTCATACGACCGCAAAACACGTACACTCCAGCCGAAAAACAAACAGCAATAATTCCATTGTTCATTTGAAAGTTTCGTTTCCCTGCTAATGAAATGTCAGTTCATTCCACTGTAGCCTGGCTGTTATTTTATATAATCAGAAACGTGAGTAATGACAAATATATTCTATGGTACTTTAGGGAGGGACGCTTTGCTTAGGGAATATATCTTTTGCACTTCCCGGCAATGCCGCGTGTTGACTGCGTATAAATGAAGGCCTTCTTCTCGATGAGTATCTTAATTTTCAACACGGCTGAGCACGGATGTGCTAAAGTGTAAGATGTGTCACATCCAACGGCGCTACTTACGACAGAGTTCCTTTACGTCGCAGCGCTTTCTGAAACGAGCTCAAAACTAGCACAATACGTGGCGGTAACTCCAGTGCAAGGAATATCTAAACACTACCCTTCCAAATGTATCGAGAAGACCCTATTTCCCGCCATTACGCACAATTTAGGATAAAGGCAATAACTCGCCTGCCGCACTCCCGTTTGTATGGATGAATAAAGCCCTTCATTTTTCTCCAATACATTATTATAGAGCCAAAATAGTTGGGCCTCCTAGTCCGGCAGTCTCTTAGCCTTTAACGCGGCTTCAGCCCTGCTCTTTCTTCCGGTCTTCTGGTATATACCCGATGATATGGGCATGCCTGGTCACACCCGAGGTAGATCCCATCCACCGCCCCGATAGAGAGCAATGAGAAGCTATTCTGCTTAGTGACGACCAATGTGTATCATAATTTGTAAAAATTATCGCTCAATCAATAAATGAACGAATAAGTCAATCAGTTTATTCTGCACTGCAAAGACAATTTACAGATTCAGGCCTGCCGAAGCCTCATTGGGCTTGAATGGCAGCGCCTGGCAGGTAGCGGTAAGTCGCGTGCGGTGCTTTACAAACTAAGAAGAACTGAAAGCAACAGAAAATTAGGACAGCAAAAAAACGTTGAACGCGTTGCACTTCACAGTTAACTAGAAAAAACGCTGGATCCACTAAACTACGTCAACAACAAATCTATATCAACAATCTAGGCGAAGAAAGTTTAGGAATATATGACAATGAAAAGGAACGACGAGACAAAACAGGTGACGAATTATACCAAAAACAGCGGCACAAAGTTAAAGGGCAGATGAAACAGATGAACGCAATAGTTTATTTACTTCATAATTTCTACTCACACAAAATGCACTTGACGGCAACACATTTAGTAACGAAGGAACATAGAATGCACGAGTTCTTTCACCGCAGCGAGTGGAACAGCGGGGAATACTATATCTCTCTTTTGGTCTTAAAGATCTACGCGGAACATACTCAACTTTATACGCACTTTCCCAAAAATGTTTGAGTACAACAGTTTCAAATAAAAGAGCATTAAAATTTAGGAGACTTAGAAAACTAAAAACATCATATTTCTTTGGAAGTTGTAAATGTAAGATTGAGCGCAAGATTTAGTTGAGTCTGTTTTGCCAACGAAGTGAACAATGCCCATAAACTGTTATGCCATACCTTAAAACACTGTATCCCAAGGCATGAATTATTGCTTTTCTAGTTGAAAAAGGCATGTAGTATCTAATGTTGAACAGCAAGCAAGAAAGAGCGCGTACTTTCTGACAGACATGGTGAAGGTGAGAATTCTAACTTAAGTCACTATAAAACAGCAAACCAAGATATTTTACGCGGGAAGCATGAGCCAGTGGTGTACAGGAGCACGAGGCACAATCAGATGTAAGTAAAAGTAAAGATCGGTCTTTACTTTTTACCGTACTTTACTTCTTCAAAGGGTTACAGAAGCATATCAGATTTGTTTTTTATACGTTAACGTAGATAAGATTATGAGCGAACCAATCCATAGCTTTTGTTGAAGTACTTTGAAGATCATTGATAGCATCAGAAAAGTGCTTTGCACAGAAAAGGATAACCATATCATCCGCATATTGAAACAAACGACCGTGGACTGTGTCAACTAGATCATTAACAAAAATATTAAACTGCAAAGGGCTCAGAATGGATCCTTGGGGGACACCCGCGTTGATATCAGTACAACTACTGCGAAAATTGGCGACCGAGACTAGCTGCCGTGTGTTCTGTAAGAAATTATTGAGAAATAACATTTGAAGTTTAGTGAAGAGCAGGCTATGAAAAACACTGTCAAATGCTTTACTCACGTCTACAAACAATGCACATGCAACCTGGGTAGGCTGGAAAGCAAAATTCAAAAGTGTCAGCAAAATCTTCAGGAAGAACCTGGGTGCCTCTGCCCTGCACAAATCCGTACTGGGCAGATGAAATGACACCATGTTTATCCAAGAAACCCTGCATACTCTGAAGCAAGTGTTTTCAAGTATTTTGGATATCGCTGACAAAGCTGAGATGGGTCGATAATTTTCTACCCTATTGCGTGCTCCATTTTTGAAACAAGGAATAATAACGGCGGTTTTCATGAGGACTGGTATTTCGGCTGTTGAAGTAATATGATTCAGTATTGTCAGTAACACACATTTAAGGACATGAAAATTTATGCATAAATCAGCAATTATGATTCCATCGATGCCAGGAGATTTATTCGGTTTTAGGCTTGCAAGCAGACATTGAAGGCCATGTTCGGAAATAACAGGCAAGTAGGTGGCCTCTGCCAAAGAGTGCTTCAAGAAACATGTGTTCGGGTGTGGCCTTGCTACACAAACTTCACGAGAGAAATAACTGTCAAATTCTTGCACAACCATATCACCATCGCTCAAAAATGTCCCAGAATAGACCTCTCCTTGCACATGGCAGCATTCTCACCTCGTAAATTGTTGACAAGCCTCCACGTCCGTCTGCTGTCAGAACGTGCATCGAAAATTTTTTTCCGGCAGTGTATCCGCTTGGCAAGCCAAACCATCGCATTGACTCTGTTTCTGCATATCTTGAACCTGAGTTGCAACTCGTCGCAAGAAGGCGCACGCGTTACTTGCGTCTACAGTAACTCTTTTTCTTGAATTGCTGCCAATATTTCCGTTGTAATCCACTTGCTATCAACACTACGTTGCTTAATACGGAGACACCGCGTGGCGGCCTGCTTAAATTTCTTGAACAGTTTAACGAATTATTCATACATCTCACCAGGAGTCACGGTTATTGAGAAATTGTACCAGTCGTATTGTGCTAATAACTCGTCCAAAATTTTAGGGTATGTGACAGCAATTTCTTTCCTGCAATTCATAGTAAACACCAGGCAAGACAGCTGGGCGAAGTCGCAGCAGATGAAGTAGTGATCAGCAAGTTTTTGTCGAACAACAACTGAACGCGTTGTAAGGTTGTGAGCACGAACATTGATATGGTCAATACATGAGACAACCAGACGATTAGATAATCTCTTCACGCGTGACTTCATGAATAGTATTCTGGATATCCCCTTTCGACAGCAAATTCTAGATATTCGAATGTTAAATGGGTAGAGGTACGATGATACACATTGTAAAACAAATTAATATCTTTAGCACCCTCAAGGCCATGGATAGTGAAATATGAAAACGGTAACAAATATGATCAATGACAGCGCTTTTTAGTCTGAATAAGGAGGCAGCAATTAGTACATGATACCGCGCACTGACACTCTCCTAATGTTAAGATGAAGCCTCTAAACCACGCATGTTACCCAGGAACCAGATGTCGCATTGCCTAGAAGTGATGTATGGATTCAAGGCTGCGCCCAGTCCCGTTTCCGTATCTGCAGGCGTTGGTTTCTTGGGCAACCTTCTTTACATTTATACAAGGTGCTGCTTTTAATGGAATCCCAGCTCAATAGGGAGGAAGTATGAAGACTGGATCCCCATCACCACTAGATTATACCGCCGATTGCTATAGGTAACCTGGGTGATATAGCGGATTTGTTGCTTGTTAGGGGAGCATCCTAACGTATGCGGCTTCCACTTGTTGAGAAGAAAAGGGGGGGGGGGATAATTTAGTGAGAGCACAACCATTGAATGAAAAAGTTTAATTCCTTGGTATACTCACCTAATGCCCTTATGACCGGTCACAGCACTTCCATTTCTCGACTCGGGATGATTTTCAAAAGTGTGCTGTCATCTAATGAACAGCATAACCACTTATTGCAACAAAGATCATTCAATGAATACTGACATCTCTGAACAAATGCGCTTTAGTTTTTACTCCCTCAAAATGGTCCCCGCTGTGGAGAACACATCACTTTTGCATATCATGGGCTTGTCAGCGCGATACGACTGTCACAACTACCCTATTAATGAGCAGTAGAAGAGAGCATGGGCTGTTCAGCTCTGACCTCTACGGGCAGGTACAGCTGATCGAACGGCTGATGACGGCAGCAAAACCGGCAGAATTTTTAGACAAGGACTCCACTCAATGCGCTGGATCGTCATGCACGTTTCTTTTGCATAATTTTTTTCTCCGCCTCGCATGTTTCTCACTAGTAATAAGACTGTGACCTCAGATCTACTTACTGATTAATTACACCGCAAATAAACGCTCACTTTATTATATAGGTGGTTAACGATTAAAATAAACGAATACAAAATCATGCTGCAGCTTAGAGTCATAGAGTCTGTAGGGTTTGATCAATGTCAAGTTTTTTTTTTTCAAGGCGAACCACACAAAAAACTGAATACTCCTTCTTTTTATTTCTTTCATGACGCTTACTCATAAGTTCGAAAGAGTAGTAACTATCTTAACGCTAAAAACACCAACCGCTCTTCCTAACCACACTGATCAGCCATAGAGTGCTATATAAAACAACAGTAAATTTCAGGCTATACGCTTTCCAGTGTTGTGTGTTCATAATTCCGCGGTCTATATGCCTGTTTTTGTTCCCAGTTTGTCCAGTTAGAGCTTTTGGCCGTCATATCGCAGGAAGAATGGCCACAGGAAATGGACCCGTACTATAAACGCATGCATGCCTGCAGCGCTTATTTAAGATAGTTGGATAAACGTACGTGACTGGGATGTAAAAACGAGGCAGACTAGACACCGGTAGGAAGTGAACTGCTTTTGCAAAGCAGTAAACGGAAGTAAAAGTGTCTGACATCGAGATTGGAAAGCAATGGAACTAAATGCGCAATGCTTACTCAGCAGCAACCACGTATGTAAAATCAGAGAATGTTATGAATTTTATATTATAATGACGCTCATGCAGAGATGTTAATAGATGTCAGCACAGATATGAGGATTTGATTGCTAGTAATAATGGTCAGGAGAGGCGGCCCCTACCGACCTTCTCGAGAAATGAAACATAAAAAATCCCCGTAGAGGAAAAGAGATAGCCGATTTGAATCAATAATCTACCAAGGCAGATAATGTAGAGCGTTTCCGTGAAAATACAGGACAAAAGAAACGTAAATGCTGAACATTTATATTCATGTTTTAGGATGAATGGCGGTGAAGTTTATGCTTCATTGCTACAAAAACGAACATTCACTTTTCACGGCAGTCACTTTCTACGACTGAACTTTAACTCCGTGCTTATTTTCTGCATGTAAAGGTTTTGATAAACCTGTGCAGAACCTGGCAAGTCGACACGGATTAGTCGTGCTTGACAACTGCGGGAATTTCTTTTACTTTCTGCCATTCAGTACATTTATAAACTTATATGGCACAAGCAACTAGGCAAGAGAATCGTCCTTTTTAACACTCACGTCTGTTGAGATAACTAAATCGCTTACATTTCTGGTTGGCTCACACCAGCAAAAAATAGCCATTGCTTCGCCTGAGCGCCATACAAGCAGGACAATTCATATGCCAAAACAACCCTTCGAAACATAAAAAAAGTTAACAGCGTTTGTATTTATAAACAGTGTGAATGGTCCTCTCTTCTAACATACTACCGAGATGGGGTGTCCTGCTAGAGATAGGTCGCCCCTAAATATATTTTGTGGACCTTATCTTTCGCCACCCCAGGCTGCCATATTCCAGAATACTTCTCTAATATTATTTTTTAACCTAGCACCTCTCTCTGCAGACGCTTTGCTTCCTTAGGTTCCACTTCCTAAACAGAAAAGACCATTCCATATCTGATGGAATACCACTGCTGACCATTTACTTGTCACTGATTTCAGCTAAGATATGAGGCCTAGTTCGTACTCCAGTTCACTCAGCTGCCTTTGTCATTCCTCTTGCTTTTCCTAGGTTGGTGCCCTCAAGCTAATTTGATTTCTTAAAGGTTATCAAATGTCCCTATTCGAATTTGGAAGAGCCCTAGGCACACAGCGTCGCACTAGATTCAGGTGCGGGCGCATTGCATTTCTTTGGCAAGCTAAAGTCCATCTGACACTCCTGTTCCTAAACCTGCTATCGTCGAATCACATATTTTGCCTCTTGTTAATGTCAGTGAACTCGAAGCTTGTTTCACTGTGATTTATGGACAACAATGTTTCTTACAGCTAATGGAGCCTCCACTCTCGTGAATGGGGTGCTCAAGTTTATATCCATGAACCTTTGAAAGCTTTCAGGCTCCAGAACAGGAAAGCTGATTTCACTTACAGCCGCGCTAGTCGCGTGCATGCGGGGATTAAAAAATGAACTCCGATTTTTTCGGTGCCTTGTTGTAAGTTCCAAAATTTGAAGTTTTTGAAATGAAAATATTCTGACAAGCAACTCTTAAACTTCTCGTCTTCTGTTTTCTCAGCGAGAGCATAAGTGAACTCTTCAAACAATATTTGCCCTTTCCTTGGCAATTTCGACAAAGACTAATACTTCCATCACCCACCGTCAAGTGCAGCGACTAAGGAATGAAGTGTCCTCGAATGCTGCCTCGTCGAAATTCCAAACGAAATCTAGTCACGTTGCGCTTAGACGTGATGAGAAAAAGAACCATTCTTGTAAGCGAAGTTCGTTCATTCTTCAAAGGGTAATCTGTGTCGGAAACAGAAAAGGCATTGGCGTTCTTTTCTATCCGGCCCCCAAGAGCTTAAACGGCTTAAGTCGTTTTGGTTCTAGCAGGGCGAAAAGGGCATTTTGCTTGCTCACAAAATCTTGTCGTGAAATTCATTCGCTGTCTCATGTTTTCTTTTCAGCGTAGGACATGATCATAAACGGCAGATTTTATAAAGAGCCCGAAACTCTGCCATCACCTTCTCAGGAAAGAAAGCGAATTGTTATTTGAGAGCGCTCTTTTGTTAATACCGAGGGGCATGAAGAATTATGAAAAGAATAGAGCGAATTTACAGACTGTTTTAAGCACCAATAAAGAGCCAGGCTGTAGTAGAACATAAGCTGACCAGCCACACGCGCTAAGAGGTGTTTGAATTTTCTAATCACGAAGTATACGGTGCATTCATGGGCTCGGTAAAGCTGGATTAGGCTGTCCCTCTATATAATGTCGAAATATAAGTTAGTGATTTGTTTCTCTGACCGGTGTTTTCTTTATGCATAACTGATTTATTTATAAACATTGTACACTATTGCAAACGTTTCTACTACTCCAATAAGAAGATAATTCGTGTGCGTACGAATATCTGTAAGTGTAGACGTGTACGAATGATTGCCTAAGTTGCCTGTTACGTTCCTGATTGCTTCAGCCCTCAAAATAAGGCAAGTTAATTTGAACACAACGAAAACAAGCTGCATGCACAATGCGTCATTTTTTTATTCGCCACTGGTTGAAACAGCCAGATATCTGAGGCCCTTGTATGTTCCGAGAAATATCCCTTATTGGGCTCGTACCATGGTACTCCACGCGCAGCTCATCTTATCCGCAAGTGTGCAATAAACCTACATATAAGGTGGTACATTCAGGCAACAGGCGCATAATCATGAAACCGACACGCACGCACTCTCAAACACAGCGCGTGCACAAACACGCAAATATTTATGCATTAGGAGGGGAGTAGACTGGTATTGAATGTAATTATCGCGCAAATATTCGCAACTCTAAGTTCTAACGTCGGCAGGGAACGGGGCGTTGCCCGGGTTGCCCTAGCAACATTTTTACGAGGTGAGCTGCTTGTCTCCAATAAGGCTGTTTTTCTTCTCAGCGCATCTTGTACTCCATAAACGAGAATTATTCAGAGGACTTTTGTTTGTGGCAAAACTGAAACTATAGCATTTCGAAGACGAACAAAATGATGATCAGTTAGGAGTTAGTACTTCAGTACTGACAGCCTTTATTGAAGTAATCAAAGCATTGTGATCGCAGGAAACAAATGGGTTGTTTGAACACAGAGCTCTGGGCAATTAGATATAGTAGCGAAAACTTCAAATGACGCCAGCAAGTCGCAGATCAGCGATGCACATTGATCGGTACTCGCCAAAACGAAGGTGGGGTTCTCCCCTGCCTGTTTCTTGGATTGAATTTAAAGCTGAGCGGTCATTTGCAATGCGTTGCTTAAAAAGCTCCTTCATCGGAAAACCAATCAAGTTTGCTTCTTCTAATAGCACAAAAGGCACGTACGCAGACAAAAGGGATACATGCGTCTGCGTACGTGTCTTTTGCGCTATTTTGAGAAGTATGAACCGCCAACCATACTGCGCGTCTGCCATCGCAAAGAAATTTTTCCGGCAGGGTGCTGACCATTATTGCCTTCAATGTACCTCACCTTAGCAGTTTCTATTGCCACTGTGCTTTCAACTGCCGAAAATTGTCTGGAAAAATACAGCACAAAAAAACACATCCTCAACGCATGATGTAGGCAGCTCCTCGGAAATCAGTATATCTGTATAGTCAGTTGCTAAGAAGAACTGGTGTGTAAATACCATAATGCTTTCCACATCGCTACAGGGCAGTAGTGCTAAGCTTTTGTTCCCTAATTCAAAGAAATAATTAGGCACATAAGGTCATGAAAACGAAGATAAATATCCTTTGGTATCCACCCAAGCGACGCCATTGTGCTTCAGGGGAAACCTATGCAGATTCTTCAGAAACTTCGTTGTTAACGAAAGTTGAAATCAGCAGCGATTTTTCTGAGGAAGCTTAACACCTTCGCTTTGCAGCCGTAATGGCTGCGCTTCGGTATATGCCAATGACGTATATGCCCTTATTACAAATCTACTCCAACTTGGAGAGTTCCCAAAAAATATTTCACCAAATGTCATTTGAAACCTGAGAGGAGGGAAAGCTCACTCGAATTTTCGAACGTAAGTTGAAGTGTCCTAGAAAAAACAAACAAAACACTTGTGGCTGTTGACAGGTTCGAAAACTGTACAACGCAGCGAATGCACTCTTGATTCGCTGCTTCGTTGAGTACCTTGCACCGCAAAACTTCCTGCAGTGAGACCCACATTCGAGAGTCCACCTCTAACGCAGAGTGCATTCATACCTGACCACAGCCAGCCAACGTCAATCCCACACGGGTCCATAAATGAATGTGCTTTATGGAAAGAGAGGCTTTCCTACTACAGGTATACCGATGACAAATGCCGGTGGTGAGGCTACTAAAGTGGTTTGGTGATGGCAAGCATCTCCAGCAGATACTACATTGAGCCTGTTTGCCACAGAGTTTGGTGATCACTATTTTTGAACTAGCGAGCTGGTAAGATATATATTAGATTGTGTTTTCTTGATATCATCACACTCGAAATACGAAAAGGTAAATAAATTATCGAATGGGCCCTTTTATTGTAGCTATTTTAGCGCAATGAAACGCACTGAGAAAAACGCACAAGAAAGCCAAAAATAATCTCAATAATGCCGCAACGTGCTCTCATTCTGCTTTCGGTTCCAATTGCTCCCACATTATTGCATAGTTTGTTTACTGGTGGGGTCAGTTTAGTCATGTTGATCTTCTCAGTTTCTGCGGAAGCTGTTAAGGTAGGGAAAGTAACATGAAAACAATGAAAACAAACCAGCTTTCCTGCTAAGTTGTCTGTTGTATCGTTTCAACACACGAACACATTGCGGTAGAAATTCAGGCTACTCTGTGCGTAGGTTTTTATTGTGATCGGCGAGAGGCCCCGCCACCTTACGCAAAACTTCGAGTAGGGAAGTTTTTTTTATCCTCTTTTAGATAACTGAATTAACGCGATGGTGCCAAAGGATACGTACGATATTGCTCAAGCAGACTTATAGAGGTAGACACATCATAAACTTTTTACAGTCGTAAATATTTTTTTCGACACCTCTTTCGTGCGTTGTGAGAATTTTATATGCAGGAAGCAGTTGTCTCTTTTCATCAAGGTCCTCTAAAAACTACAGAGGCAGGAACTCAGGTATTTAAAGCCTCAAAACTGTCTGCTGCCGCGGACACGGAACCTAGAAGCATCTATAAACACACCGTTCCTGATTCCTTTTTAGCAGCGTCTATGACTTCAAAGTTCGTATGGCATGCTTCTCCCGTGCAGTGAATTTCGAAAAAAGATTTGGTTTCCGATAGGGCTTCAAGTATTCAATGCAGTGCAACCTCGCTGGCGCCAACCCAGTCGACAAGCTCACTGTGAGGAAGGCTTATGGGTAGTATACCTCCAAAAATAGCTTTGTCTATTGATTGGTGCGACAAGCAATATTCGCCAGAAACTTCCGTGATATCGTGCAGCTTCCCTTGTGCTCGTTCTTGAATGCCGTATTTCGTCATTTTGGTTAAGAAATTTTGTCCTTCGACATCCCAAATTGAGTAGAGTTTGCGTCAGAGAATTTAATAAATTGCATGGACAGTTTAACGGTAAATGAGAATGAGTGCTCCGCAATGAAAGACGACACAAAAAACACCATTGGCAGCCCTCTGGACCCGGCTCATGAAATTGACTAAATACAGAAAATGTGATGCCTCTACCCTTCGTATTTAGCAATTCAAGGCTCCTTTGAAAACAGCTAAATACAACCCGCAATCGTAACTTTTTCACACAGTGCTCTCTATCTAGCATTGTTTTTTTTTTCAGGCGAATTTACCATCCTTCGTATTGCAAATAGGCTAGCTTTTTAAAAAATATCAACTATCGTCTGCCCCAAATGATAATTGTAAAAATATTTACTGCGGTAGATCGGCCTGAATCATTTTCTACCATAAAGATCTTGCAACCAGAACTAAGGCAATTTTTCTTCTGAGTGCCACGTACACATTGCAATCAGAACAAATCATTGCATGGTGCCCTTAGGTGGTATTGAAAAAAATAATAGAATTTTACGACTCGCAACTACTGTGACCGTTCATCAGATTTAATGCACATGTTGCTAAAATGCAGACATTCCTGAGTTTTCTTAAATATAGGAGATTTGTTTTGTAGAGGCTCGGATATAGTTCTTGTACGTAAAAT
This sequence comes from Amblyomma mixtum, assembly GCF_055824585.1. Lineage (NCBI taxonomy): Eukaryota > Metazoa > Arthropoda > Arachnida > Ixodida > Ixodidae > Amblyomma > Amblyomma mixtum. The sequence goes on along the minus strand of NC_143019.1, from coordinate 76,055,880 downwards.
TATTTGCGTTCAATTTTAACGGTGAACGAGAGGCCTGCAATTGCGGCGTGGCCGGATTGAGTATGAACAAAACCCATGAAATGAGGAAACGAGTGAAGAGTGTTCATTGCTGGCCTCAAGTATTCTCTGCTTTCCGTGATGATCAGAGGCAAATTTTAGAGCGGACAGCTCTACTCCTCTCATTCTGAGCCTGAAGCTCATCTGGCTCTTAGATTTGACCTCTAACGCGAGGCGCGCCGCATAGTCAAAATCGCGCGTCGCAGGTGCCTCGATCTTCTTCATCGACGCCTCAGCTGCCCGCTTGGCTGTCACGTCCGCCGCTACGTTAGCTGCTGCTCGGCCGCTCCTCCTCGCCAGTTGTGGCATGTAATGCGTCACGTGATTCACTCTTGCGTTTGGCAGTCACGTCCGCCGCTGCGCCGACCGTCGATCTGGAAGCTGGTTCTTGCACTTGTGGCACGTGATGCATCCCTTGATATGCTCTTACTGAAACAATTTGCTCTAGGCTGAAGTCCTGAAAAAATAATGATCAGCCAAAGCTAAAGTTTGTCTAACTATGCTTAACAGTACTTTAGCTCTGTACACCCTGGCTCAGCTGAGTTTAGCCACAGCCGCTTTTTTGTGTTTTAAATGGAGCAGCGTTTTGAAGAGTAGATGTCAGATTTTCAGCATCAGAAAACGGGCAAATGTGAACGATAATGACGTAATACCCAAAATGCTTTGTACATTATTTCATTGAGCGCTTTCATTTGCAGTCCTTTTCGTTCAGGCATTCCGACAACCTACCTTGACGTTCTGCGCGACAGTAACATAATTGTGAAAAAATAAAAGGGTGCTGCTTTTTATCCCATGCCTCCAATAGAACTCTCCTTATTTAGAAAGAGCGGGAGTAGACAATACTAGTTCAGAAGTGCGTACTCTCGGGCAAGTTGGTGACGCATTATGTAAAGAAATTATCGTGACAAAGAAAGACAAAGGAAAACAGAGGCAACGCGTGAGCCGATTTACAAGCGCTTGTTAACAGTCTGATTTGTCTCCTTTCCTGTTCTTTGTTTTTGTTTTTTCACCCTAATTTCTTTACATGGACAATACTAAATTGGCAAATGAAGCCGGTGCAAACCGGCAATGCCTTTACGTGAGAACTAGAAAATAAACATTTTATCATGAAATGATCTAGCGCTTGCTCAAAGCAGTCATGAAGTTATAATACATGCTGAGAACTTGCGCTTCACAGCCTATGTCGGAAAGAGTAAGAGATTAGTCAACAAATTTCTTTTTTTTTGTTTATGCACACTCTCCCGCACTTAGGAAAATAATTTATTCGCCTACTCGCGGGAGAATTGCCACAAACATAAGGGTATGTGAGGTTTAGAATGTGCCGCTAACCAGCGCAACTCTCTCCATCGATAAGTACGAGTGAAAACCACACTCCCTATCAAAAATGTCAGAGCATGCAGAAATCATAGCTTCCCTTTAGAGGCTGATGAGGCCGAGGTAGATGGTGACATGACTTCAACGACATGCATACGTGGGTAGACTCTTTTATGACTTTTGCTTCCAGCCCGGCTCGGGATGATGGATTTTGAAAAGTCGCTGCAGCCAATTCCATGTCGATGTTCGCTGGGAGTCGGTAGAGACACAGCAATGCTTACGTCGAACGCGGAAAGTTGGATGGGCGTATGAGATAAGGAAATCGGCCGGGATAAGTTGGTCGCACCTGGAAGAAGATCGGATTAATTGGAGAGACATGAGAGAGCCTGTTGTCCTGCAGTGGGCATTGTTAGGATGGTGATGATGATGAGTGATGCGTTCGTAAGGTGATATAGGTGGTTTCATGGAAGGAGTTAAGAAAGTTGAGTGCCGTCATTCGCAGTTGAGGGGGCCACGTTCCTCTTGCTGCGGTGTACACACGAAAGCCCTTCTGCATATATACGCAAGGAACTCTACTAACTAAACTACGTTTAAAGCCCGAATGGCGAAGCCGGCAAGACCCGTTATGACCAAGGCAGAACCATAGGCAGAACATTTCTACACGCCCTGAGAACAGTTTCGAGTTGCCATGAGTTCAATATTGTCCTCAGATAATTTTTTTATAAGAGAGTCGCTGCCGTCTCAATTATAGACGAGACCATATGACTGTGGACCAATCAGGCAAATGTTCAAGGCTTTCAGCACTGTTTGGAAATACTCGTGATTAGCTGGTTTTCGAAGTATATGTACTTCATCTTAGTGCCCACTAAAAATGACCCGATATGTCTGCGTCAGGACTCAGAACCTAAGGACCTGTGACATGCCTCCGGAAATCCCCGAGCAGACAACCACGCATAAAAACCTTGCCCCTACAGTCGGTAGGTATCGTTTAACAATTGACCATTACCACTACGGGCATATCCCGGAGTGATGTGTCTAGGATGATGAATACATCGCGGAACAGTGGCGATTTTACAAAATGACACTTCCATTTTTGCACAGTCATCTGCAACTCCATCTCGGCATGACCAATGACAGCGTGAAGGATGTTTTTCAGCCATGACTGGGTCGTCTTTTTTTGTTTTGGAATCACTATTCGATATATATAATCAGTGTCCTTTCCCTGGAAAATGTGCAAAATTAAGCCAGCAAAATTATTGTCCTCGCGTTGCAACAGCAACGCGAGGACAATTAGACTTCTTAACAACAGCACGTGCCTAAGGCGTCATCAAAAAAGCTGTTATCCAATGATATAAACTGGAAAGAATAAAAAAAAGCCGAAAAAGCAGCCAAGTAATACAGTTGTTGCTTTATTGCAATCCCGCGAGACAACCCCAAAGAGGCACGAAGAGAAATAGTTTGTCCTTGTCACTTAGCCATTGTTTGAGGTATTCCCTGGGGCCCCATTCAGGCCGTCACTGCCTTAATGAGCTAAGCAAGACGTAGCTGTTCCCTGTGATCTTATTCTAACCCCTGGATCCAGGACCCTTGGGAAATTCTCAACACGTGGTAACACAAAAAGCGATGCCGACTATAATGTGTTCCCTCCCAATGTTTCTGCCCTCCTAATCATATTTCTTGGTTTTTCCTTTTCTAACCAACGAAATAACGACCACAGTAAAGTGGTCTGACCTGACTAGTGGCCTTTATGGTATCGCACTTCCTACAGTACGCTGTACTTGCAGTAATTGCGGTCTAGATGAAACGCTTCCACGCTCACCTTTAGAGCAAGGCAGAACCTTTTTGTTTCATCCTCTTCGCATAATTTCGTTCGTTCATACTTTAACGCAGCTAATTGGCAGTGCCCGACTCAGAAGCTAAAGAAACAGCATTACATCTACATTCCGGCTGAAAAAGTTAACCACTGTCAATGCTTTTAGCGCTCCACAATTGGTGTTCGCCTAAGGGAATTGGCAAGTAACTCTGTTTGAAGGTCATTATTATCGTTATGATTCACAAACGTGGCTAATGGAAATTCGTTTGTTTTTCACATTTGAGGTGAACGTTTATATTACCTGTGCCAGTGACTTAACCAATAAATTTTTACTCTTCCCCGTCACCTGCGCAAGTTGCTTCGGTATAGGTTTACGCGTTGTCGCGAAATTTCAGTAGAATTGTGATAACGCCCAGCCCGTATCAGCTGAGCTCGCAAGGAATGTTGTTACGCCGCAACGTGCTCTTTCACATGGCAATGCATTAGAAAATCATTGCACCCTATATACATATATATATATATATATATATATGTATATATGTATATATATATATATATATATATATATATATATATATATATATATATATATATATATATATATATATATATAGGTTGCGAAAGCGTGAAGTACTAGACTGCTTATAAGAATATATAGCGAAGTATATGCTTCGTTAAAGGAAACGTATTTATTCAACTCGACGTTTCGATCGGAAGACCGATCTTCTTCAGGAGTGCTTTTACATTGTTAATGCATCCCCTTTTATAGGGCTGGGCACAGGACAGAAAAGTAGGAAACACAAAGCACATAGTAGAAAAATACGCATAAAAAATTATTAGAGGCAGTGCGACCCACACACACACACACCCCCAAAAAAAAGAAAAAAAAAGGAGAGAGTGCGAGCAACAGGTACTCAGTAAGAAAATACAACGTCCAGATGCGGCCTCTGCTTTGTTAAGTACCACAGGCTTGCTTATTGACAGGCGTGTCCAGCTGGGAGGTGCTCGACAGGTGCGTGGCCGTGCAACAACTTTCGTAGAAAAATGCGAAAACTTGTTCCTTCTCCTGGCCGCGAGAGCAAAAAAAAATATAAAAAAATAAAATATGACCCTCCAACAGAGAAAGCAGACAACAGAAAAAAATAAAAAAAAATAAAATGAAAAGTGCAAGGAAGAAACCTGGAAAAAAAGTGAAATAGGTAAAAGAAAACCTTTAAAGTAGTGCTTTTTCTTCGCACCCAGCAATAGTGCACCCACCCCTGGTTGAGGGGAAGTATTGGAAGGAATTAAAATAATATTAAAAAAATGTAAGCTTACATAGTAAAATTAAAAAATAAAAAATAAAAAAAGAAATTGTGAAAAAGAAATTTTTTCCCTTTTATTTTTTCCTTTCTAATTTTACTCTGTAAGCTTACATTTTTTTATATTTTTTTACATTCCTTCCAATACTTCTCTTCAACCAGGGGTGGGTGCACTATTGCTGGGTGCGAAGAAAAAGCACTACTTTAAAGGTTTTCTTTTACCTATTTCACTTTTTTTTCGAGGTTTCTTCCTTGCTCTTTTCATTTTCTCTTTTTTTTCTTTTTTTTCTGTTGTCTGCTCTCTCTGTTGGAGGGTCATATTTTATTTTTTTATTTTTTTTTGCTCTCGCGGCCAGGAGAAGGAACTAGTTACGAAAGTTGTTGCACGGCCACGCACCTGTCGAGCACCTCCCAGCTGGACACGCCTGTCAATAAGCAAGCCTGTGGTGCTTAACAAAGCAGAGGCCGCATCTGGACGTTGTATTTTCTTACTGACTACCTCTTCCTAGCACTCTCTCCTTTTTTTTCTTTTCTTTTTTGGGTGTGTGTGTGGGTCGCACAGCCTCTAATAATTTTTATGCGTATTTTTCTGCTATGTGCTTTGTGTTTCCCACTTACCTGTCCTGTGCCCACCCCTATAAAAGGGGATGCATTAACAATGTAAAATCACTCCTGAAGAAGATCGGTCATCGGTCTTCCGATCGAAACGTCGAGTTGAATAAATGTTTCCTTTAACGAAGCCTATACTTCGCTATATATGCTGATAAGCAGTCAAGTACTTCACGCTTTCGCAACATATTTCGCAATATATATATATATATATATACATATATATATATATATATATATATATATATATATATATATATATATATATATATATATATATATATATATATCAGAAGCCAACAGCCACAGAAACCAAGGGGCACAGGGGATTTTGTTTTTAAGTTATTTATTTTGTGGAGTTGATCAATTTAGAATATTACTGAATATGTTATCGTTTAAAGATAACTGATTAGAAAAGCAGAAGAAAAAACAACCACCTGCCGCCGGTGGGATAGAACCCACGACCTCCGAATTACGCGTCCGGTGCTCTACCTCTGAGCTACGGCGACGGCTGTCAATTCTTCTGCTTTCGGGGGTATTTATGTTTACAAGTAACCTAACCTTGAGAGTGTTCATCAGCGCCACCCACGTTCATAAGCGGCGGACGTAGAACGTCCTGAGTTACCGCAGGTGTGACGTAGAACGTCATCGAACGGAGAGGGTGGAAGCTGCGTGAGAACCCTCTTATGCTTCCTAAGGCGTCAAGGCTGCCAGAATCGAGGCCCTCCCTAAGCAATTAAGCAAACAAGGGAAGGGGTTGAGGGGCTCGTTATAAATATGTCAGAAGCCTACAGCCACAGAAACCAAGGGGCACAGGGGATTTTTTTTTAAGTTATTTATTTTGTGGAGTTGATCAATTTAGAATATTACTGAATATGCTATCGTTTTTTAAAGATAACTGATTAGAAAAGCAGCAGAAAAAACAACCACCTGCCGCCGGTGGGATCCGAACCCACGACCTCCGAATTACGCGTCCGGTGCTCTACCTCTGAGCTACGGCGACGGCTGTCAATTCTTCTGCTTTCGGGGGTATTTATGTTTACAAGTAACCTAACCTTGAGAGTGTTCATCAGCGCCACCCACGTTCATAAGCGGCGGACGTAGAACGTCCTGAGTTACCGCAGGTGTGACGTAGAACGTCATCGAACGGAAAGGGTGGAAGCTGCGTGAGAACCCTCTTATGCTTCCTAAGGCGTCAAGGCTGCCAGAATCGAGGCCCTCGCTAAGCAATTAAGCAAACAAGGGAAGGGGATGAGGGGCTCGTTATAAACATGACAGAAGCCAACAGCCACAGAAACCAAGGGGCACAGGGGATTTTTTTTAAGTTATTTATTTTGTGGTGTTGATCAATTTAGAATATTACTGAATATGTTATCGTTTTTTAAAGATAACTGATTAGAAAAGCAGAAGAAAAAACAACCACTTGCCGCCGGTGGGATCCGAACCCACGACCTCCGAATTACGCGTCCGGTGCTCTACCTCTGAGCTACGGCGACGGCTGTCAATTCTTCTGCTTTCGGGGGTATTTATGTTTACAAGCAAACCTAACCTTGAGAGTGTTCATCAGCGCCACCCACGTTCATAAGCGGCGGACGTAGAACGTCCTGAGTTACCGCAGGTGTGACGTAGAACGTCATCGAACGGAAAGGGTGGAAGCTGCGTGAGAACCCTCTTATGCTTCCTAAGGTGTCAAGGCTGCCAGAATCGAGGCCCTCGCTAAGCAATCAAAGTTACTTGTAAACATAAATACCCCCGAAAGCAGAAGAATTGACAGCCGTCGCCGTAGCTCAGAGGTAGAGCACCGGACGCGTAATTCGGAGGTCGTGGGTTCGGATCCCACCGGCGGCAGGTGGTTGTTTTTTCTTCTGCTTTTCTAATCAGTTATCTTTAAAAAACGATAACATATTCAGTAATATTCTAAATTGTTCAACACCACAAAATAAATAACTTAAAAAAAAATCCCCTGTGCCCCTTGGTTTCTGTGGCTGTTGGCTTCTGTCATATTTATAACGAGCCCCTCATCCCCTTCCCTTGTTTGCTTAATTGCTTAGCGAGGGCCTCGATTCTGGCAGCCTTGACGCCTTAGGAAGCATAAGAGGGTTCTCACGCAGCTTCCACCCTTTCCGTTCGATGACGTTCTACGTCACACCTGCGGTAACTCAGGACGTTCTACGTCCGCCGCTTATGAACGTGGGTGGCGCTGATGAACACTCTCAAGGTTAGGTTACTTGTAAACATAAATACCCCCGAAAGCAGAAGAATTGACAGCCGTCGCCGTAGCTCAGAGGTAGAGCACCGGACGCGTAATTCGGAGGTCGTGGGTTCGGATCCCACCGGCGGCAGGTGGTTGTTTTTTCTTCTGCTTTTCTAATCAGTTATCTTTAAAAAACGATAACATATTCAGTAATATTCTAAATTGATCAACACCACAAAATAAATAACTTAAAAAAAAATCCGCTGTGCCCCTTGGTTTCTGTGGCTGTTGGCTTCTGTCATATTTATAACGAGCCCCTCATCCCCTTCCCTTGTTTGCTTAATTGCTTAGCGAGGGCCTCGATTCTGGCAGCCTTGACGCCTTAGGAAGCATAAGAGGGTTCTCACGCAGCTTCCACCCTTTCCGTTCGATGACGTTCTACGTCACACCTGCGGTAACTCAGGACGTTCGACGTCCGCCGCTTATGAACGTGGGTGGCGCTGATGAACACTCTCAAGGTTAGGTTACTTGTAAACATAAATACCCCCGAAAGCAGAAGAATTGACAGCCGTCGCCGTAGCTCAGAGGTAGAGCACCGGACGCGTAATTCGGAGGTCGTGGGTTCGGATCCCACCGGCGGCAGGTGGTTGTTTTTTCTTCTGCTTTTCTAATCAGTTATCTTTAAAAAACGATAACATATTCAGTAATATTCTAAATTGATCAACACCACAAAATAAATAACTTAAAAAAAATCCCCTGTGCCCCTTGGTTTCTGTGGCTGTTGGCTTCTGTCATATTTATAACGAGCCCCTCATCCCCTTCCCTTGTTTGCCTAACCTTGAGAGTGTTCATCAGCGCCACCCACGTTCATAAGCGGCGGACGTAGAACGTCCTGAGTTACCGCAGGTGTGACGTAGAACGTCATCGAACGGAGAGGGTGGAAGCTGCGTGAGAACCCTCTTATGCTTCCTAAGGCGTCAAGGCTGCCAGAATCTAGGCCCTCCCTAAGCAATTAAGCAAACAAGGGAAGGGGTTGAGGGGCTCGTTATAGATATGTCAGAAGCCAACACTTACCTGGGCGGTATCTCGCTGGCATACATATTTATAACGAGCCCCTCAACCCCTTCCCTTGTTTGCTTAATATATATATATATATATATATATATATATATATATATATATATATATATATATCGAAGTATCGCATCCTTAAAGACAACATTTTTATTTGAGTCGACGTTTCGATCGGAGGACATATTTTCAAGAGGTAGTTGTCATCGCCGGTGTTTCCCCTCTAATAGGGATCCCTTTCTCACTCATTTGTTGTGTCCAACCTCTATAAAACAGAAAACAATAGCGGTGACAACTCAAACTTGAAAAAGATCGGTCGTGCTGTTGAAAAGGCGAGACAATTAAAAATGTTTCCTTTAGCAAAGCGTATACTTCGCTATATACCCTTTTAAGCAGTCAAGCACCTCATGCTATCGTAACCTATATATATATATATTGTTAAAGTCACGACGAAGTATCATCCACGCCTGCATTAATTTTCTTTTTGCAGTAACAATTGCAGCTCCTGGAAAAGGGCGGTATCTCGCTGGCATACTTTGAAAATCTCATCTTTTTTAAGATTAAGGTGCTTCCCGTCGGAATTTATCGTGCATCGTGCAGCGACGTAAAACTAATATTGCCGATACTTTGATATGTTTCTTCATAACTGCGAGGGTCAATAATGATAATCCGGACATTTGATACAAGGATTTAGGAGTCCCCTCCTACCCCAGATGTCCTGTAAATGTCAACAAGAATGACAAATGTTTTGTATGCATGAGCCACGCTTACAGCATGTCTGCGAAATAGGTTAATTACGCTCCTACTAATGACGAAGCTAATAAGGAAAAGCAAACTTCTGGAATTATTTTTTTAATTCTCTCACGGTACAAAGGAAGCGCAAGCACACGCGATCGGTGCAAAGTGTTCTTAATATTATCTTTGCAACGCACAATGTACAAAATGCAAAAGAAAAAAGTTGGTGTGCAGTACGCATTTAATTCATGGTTTTAACAAAACAATCAAACCTTTTATTGCTTACTTAAAAGAAATAACCACGGGGGCTAATCTGCAAACCTGTCAGAAAACCACCGGTGGTAATTTTAAAATCTTCCTTTTTAAAAATTCTTTATTTTTGCAAATTTCAGAACATGACAGCAAATACAGGTTAATTTAAATTAAGCGATACAGGTTTCTTAAAACTAGGCTCTGAACTATACATGACATCCACCTCGTCACATAAGTTATGCGACCAGAGTTGAGACCGTAATTCTCATTTGCAGGCATCTAATTACCTACCGTCATCGCAACTGGCGTGAATGTTTACATTGGAACATAGGGGTGGTGTTAATTCTCGATTGCTCGGTTTGGTAGAATTATTCTAGTGTACCGGTATTGCGAGATATTTGCCCAAAAAGCTTTCATTAATTTCGCGTAATTAAACACGCAAGGCGACGGAAATGGACGAGAAGCTCCTCCCCAGTTTAATGAAGCTGTTGCGTCAGATGTTAGTTCCATTTCGGTAGCAGACAGGACACAGGTCTCAGTTTCGCTGGTCATTATACGCCGTTTACAGACGAAACACAGGGTCACTTCTGGGGGAGTTTCGTGCCGATAGTTATCTGCTTGTATGTCCAATTACACAGATCGGGTCGAAACTTTGGAGGCGAGTGTTTCGTAACAAACGCGTGGTAGGAGAATTCTGCCAAATATAGTTGTGCATGGATACGACTGCCATTATGTATTCAATATAAACATGCCCGCTTACTACAGGCACTAAAACGTTACGTAATATATTTTTACTTAATAGGTACCGGAACGGGAAAACAATCTTCTGAATTTGTGCCCTCGGCCAAATGACTTATGTACAAGCGTCCTTTTCACGCACATCTTAGTCCGTAATTAAAAAAAAAACAGAAAAAAACTGATCATCCTGTACGCTATGTGTCGATGTGCTAACATGCCTCTCGGTGTTAAAAAAGAAGAACAAAAAGTACAGAAAAAATTTGATATTTATTTTCTCTCCATCTTTTCCGATGATCCTTCTTGAAGCCGCCCTTTAAGGAACGTGCAGTCTCTAAAACCATATTTGTGGTGTTTTGTAGAAAGTACGACTAAAAATGCTCTTCTCTTGATTCCAAGGAAAATGTTCGCATGAATTTACTATGAGCACACTGAGGCTGAACAAAATTCTTTTCAGCTGGGACCAAAACTTGTTTTCTTCTTGCCCAGAAAACTACCGCGTTTCGCGCGAAACCATGCAAAGTTTAAATTGAGAAGGAAAAGTGTTCATGAGATCAAGATGAGTGTTCCACTCATGTATAAATCTGTTGATTTTACGCACAGTTCAGAGAATTGAATGCTCTTTACCATGGAAAGTTCACAGGATAAAAAACACAATGACAAGACGGTGATGGAAGCTTATGCGAGAATGTTGTGACAGCGTTTTAATTTCCCCTGCCCAATTACTTGCATTCGTTTACTCTAGTCGATCAGTTTAACACTTAAGCCGAGCCTTCAAACCAGTGTTGCCACGAGAAATAAAAAAATAGTAGTACATTCTTTCGTGAAAAGTCAGTAGAAATCAGTAGATTTTTAATTTCAATTTTTGTACTCAGTTTATGAGCCCGCGAATTCAACTCTTATATTAGTACTCTGCTGTTGTATTGTAGCTTCTAAGAAATAGAACAAAAATTGGCCACGAGATTCTTGGCGATACCTTTGAAAAACCCAGGGATTCAGAGAGCCATTGTCAAGCACGAAGTGAAAAACAGTGAAGCCCTCTGATGGCATATTCAAAGGCGCCAGATGGTAGTTAGTACCTGAAATCTTTAGAGTATAGTATCTTCCAGACAGGGGTGATTGGGAGATCGCTGGGAGCGGCCTCCGTGCTGCAGTGGACATAAATATAGGTTGATCACGATGATGACGATCCAGAAATAAGAAAACATGAGTCCCTTATAGCTTACGCAAATAAACTTAATTGCGCGTGAACAGGCAACTTCAAAATAGCCATGTATATGACTAGATATGCTGTGAAATTCCACAAGTGGCTGTGCCAGCAAAGCCGCATTAAATACACTCAGCTTATCCTTGTGCCAGTCGTCCATTCTCCTTATCAGTGGCCTGTCAATGTTGAAGCTGTGACATGCTGAAGACGTCATCAGGCGTTTCGTGTGCAGAAGGCAACAGATAGTATCCGTGCTAAGCTTGTTCCGCAGTTTTGTCTTCAGGTTGTTTACAGCAGAAAATACCCGCTCAACAGCTGCACTGGAATGCGGTAAGCGCAGTATAGCCGTCACAAACTCGGTCAATGCAGGAAAAGCGGCGCTTCCATCACAATGTTTTTGAAAAAACACGACTGCCCAGAACTCGTGCAACGAGGTATCTTCGCTTGTAGGGATATCAACGCTTCTTAAATATCGCCATTCGGTATCCAAAGATTGCAAGGCTTTGCCGGAGACTAAATTCGGAAAGGCTTGCGCCAGTGGTGCAAGAGACGCTGCCTTCCCCGTCATGGACACAGTAGGATCTAGGAGTTCGAGATGTTTTAAAACTGGCTCTTGAAAAAAGATACGCTTCAGAATTTGGTCGACACTCTCAATGTAAAAATCAAGGCACCTTAAGCGGAAGAACTGACGTTGCTCAGTGGTAACTGAACATTCTCCGGATGACAAGAATGCAGTTGCTTGACCGCCGACGTACATGTCTTCCAAAGACACAAAGCATTTGGGGTTCTTGAATTCAACTTTTGTCACCTCAACTCCCTGTGTGCAGGATCGCTTGAGATAGCTAGGTGGCATCACATTAATACAAGTTCTGTACTGAAAAAGTAGCAGCTTTTGCTCTCGTTTCAATAGGAAAGCAAGAAAATCAGTAGATTCAAGCGCTTTATCACTGAATCAGCAGAAAATTTTAAAAATCAGTAGATCTACTGATAAATCAGCAGCCGTGGCATCACTGCTTCAAACTCGCAAAATAATTTTCTGTATGGGTAAAGGTGGCGCTTCTCGAAGTGTACGTAAGGTCAGAAGTTCGATCGAGGATTGCAGTGGGTTGATGGGGAGATGACTGGCGAGTAGTGCTTTTGGGGGACAGCTGGCTTCTCCGCTGTGTTCTGAATTCAATTTCGCTTTCACTTTTTCGTTCCGCTGAGGAGTGGGTTTCAAGATACCAAAACTTGTAGAGGATTTGGCGGTTGGTGGCACTGTTGAAGGATAAAGGCTTCATTCGTCGACGTATCACACAGACTACTCAGGAATTTTGCCAAGTGGTGCGGTACTTCTATCGAAGTAAAAACCAAAGTGAACGAGAATTGCAGTGGCTGTTCGACCGAGTTGGTTGATCATGCTGCCACATGGTATAGAAAACCTCTACTTCCAATGAAGAAAAATCAGCCTCTGTTTGCATCTTCAAGCGCTACAATTTCGGTCATGAAAGAGGAGGCTGTGTTTCTCTTCATCAAACAGGTTTGAGGATGGAAGTAATGTGCCGCATAACGAACCGATATGTTTGAACTGTTCGTAGTATGTAGCCACCCTCACTTGTTTTCCACGCTGAAGTTAAGCGTCATTTAACGGAGAAAGCACTCCATAACGGGCACGAACTATAAACAAGAAAACTGTGAAGCGTGACTTTGAGAGCGACCCACGCGACCTGAGGTGTTTACTGGTCCTGCTGGTAGATGGCGCCACGGGAACTGGGTCGCCAACGTACGCATCACGTAATGAGCGCAGCTCACGCAGCTTACAGCGTAGCTCAGCCCGACCACGTGCTACCCTTCCTTCCAGTAGACGATTTCAGAAAGGCGCGGCTTTCTGACGGCAATGGAAGGAAGTGAAGCATCAAATATTTACGCAACTCCCGTGAGCATAAAACATAAATGTCTTTGATTCATCTCCGGAAAGACGCGCAACGGAAGAGAGTATGTAAAAGCCGCATTCAGGAGAAGCGAAAGCTGCTTGAAATTAATATTCTGCCGAGGCACCGCGATTGGGACACAAGATAGCGATGGCATATTAAGTAATATTCTAAATTGATCAACACCACAAAATAAATAAATTAATTAAAAAAAAAAAAAACCTGTGCCCCTTGGTTTCTGTGGCTGTTGGCTTCTGTCATATTTACAACGAGCCCCTCATTCCCCTTCCTTGTTTGCTTAATTGCTTAGCGAGGGCCTCGATTCTGGCAGCCTTGATGCCATAAGAAGCATAAGAGGGTTCTCACACAGCTTCCACCCTCTCCGTTCGATGACGTTCTACGTCACACCTGCGGGAAATCAGGACGTTCTACGTCCGCCGCTTATGAACGTGGGTGGCGCTGATGAACACTCTCAAGGTTAGGTTACTTGTAAACATAAATACCCCCGGAAGCAGAAGGTATGACAGCCGTCGCCGTAGCTCAGAGGTAGAGCACCGGACGCGTAATTCGGAGGTCGTGGGTTCGGATCCCACCGGCGGCATGTGGTTGTTTTTTCTTCTGCTTTTCTAATCAATTAGCTTTAAGCGATGACATATTAAGTAATATTCTAAATTGATCAACAGCACAAAATAAATAAATTAATTTAAAAAAAATCCCCTGTGCCCCTTGGTTTCTGTGGCTGTTGGCTTCTGTCATATTAACAACGAGCCCCTCATTCCCCTTCCTTGTTTGCTTAAATATTTGACAATCAGTTACGCGTACATATACAGAAGTCATATGCCTAGACGGAATCCCCAAGTGCATTCAGGAATGCCGCTACACCTGTAGACACAGCAACGTCAGCGGGCAGTTTATTCCAGTGCTCAATAGAATCAGGAAAGAATGAGCAGCGAAAGATGCTAGTTCGGGTCAAGTATGGCCGAATCGCTTTGTGGTGATTAAGGCAGGAGCTCAGTCTACCTGCAGGCTGCAGATAGTTTCTCTTTATTGTTGTTAATTTCACCGTGAATGATTTTCACCGTTAATTTCACTGTGATTGTCTTTCATTGTTGTACTTGTAGTTGTATCCTCGAGAACCTCCCACTTTCATGACTTTTGCTTCAATCCAACAACAGCTGCACTATTTGTATCCTCACGAAAGTCTGTGTGCTATGTCGCTGAGTTGTTTACTTCCTGAACAAAAACAAAGCCGCCTTCTTTGTCCTCGCTGTCGGTATGTGAATAGCGGTAAGTAAATTTCACTCGAGAATTTGATCTTAGGCCACTGAAAATTTATAACGTTATGCATTTAGTACATGGCCGGTATGTAAGTGTCTGAAGTCATAAAACGCCCGCTTCCTGATTTGTTGTTTTCGAATATCCTGAAGAAAAATACTGTCTCGAAGTTTAGGAGCGCAAGCTATGGAATGGGCAAGAGCCGGAGGAAATGTGCGACCAGATTGGGAAGAGTATCGTTTCCGCTCTTGAACATGTATTTTATTCGTTGGGCAAAACTAACAAAAACTCACTGCTACAAGCGTTCAGGGCAAGATCAAAAAGTGCAGAGGTGACTGCGATCAAGCTTTTGAGCAATGTTGCTATGCGACCAGAAATTCAGTTGTGCCAAGCGCTCCCAGACGCCAAACTAGTTGAAACAGAAAAAACACGCGTGCAGAAGTAGAATGCACCGAGACAGATTGAAGGGCAACGTCTGCCCTTTCTTAGAGTTGCTTGTAAAAAATGAGCCTGTCGTAGTCTTTCGAGTGGTGGTTAATAATCGAGAAGGAAAATAAAAAAATGAAATGTGTGCATCACTTTCAACCCCAGAAAAAAAAAAGAGCTCAACGAGATACTCGCGCCTGTTTTCGGGGAAAATATATCATGTTCTTCTCAGCGCTTTCCGGGTTTTTTAATCTCGCGTGTCAGTCCTCTCCTCAAAAAAAAAAACTACAACTTACTTTTTGATAGAGGGAATTTTGGACTTCTTCATGCGGAGATAGCCTGGGCAAGCACCCGCGAAATTGCCTCTAGTGAAACTGCTGCACATCGGTGGATGTTTTATCCTCCGTTCATCGTTTTTGAGGTTTTGTAGATTTGCCTTTTTTGTGGTACTGATTTGCCGCGTTCAATATCAGGGCGGAGTTTAGTGAGACGACCCGAGCAATGAGTTCGCTTTCGCCTCATCACACTGATGTTGAGGGCGGAACGGAAAAACACTTGTTGTTCCTCTGTGTTAAGTCAGTAGTTGGGGATTCTCGGGGCGTTCGCTAAACCATTGTTTTTTTTTTAATCAGTATTTCTTGTCGAACTAAGGCTTAGGTGGAAAAATTGCTCTTTTATGTTCTGGGCTCCTAAAGCAAGCACAGTGCGGTGAAATAAAGCGAGAAGGTCTATTTCCTATCTGCGTAGAAAATTCGCCCTGTTTTCACTATTAATTACACTAATGATATAAGGGCAGCTTGGCATAAGAGTCCCATGGTTAACGTATTTTGTATGCGGTAAATGGTGTCAAAAATCTGAACATTTTGTCAGAATTGGCTGTCTGAGTGAGTTTGATAACTTATAATAAACTCTAACACGTGTCCTATCAAAACTTATTTTTTAATTTAAACTCAACGTTTCGAAGCCGGCTCAGCACCTTCAGGTGTGGCTAGGGGCTGTGCCTAGCGTCTCAAAGTATACATGGTGCGGTAGAAATGGGCCGAATGAAGCAATGCGGGATGTGAACGGTGGGGAGGGGAAGAGAACATTGACAGCCTTAACACGCAGTATCAACATCCTGTCCGCATCTGGCATCCTCCACATCTCTGCATTCCTTCATTCGGCTCCTTTCTGCCGCACCGTGTATACTTAAAGACGCTAGGCACAGCCCCCAGTCACACCCGAAGAAGGAGCCGAGACGCCTTCGAAACTTTAGGTTTAAAACTAAAAAATGCGTTTGGTTAAAGACGTGTAAGTTTTTTTTATAAGCGGTCTAAAATACCTTTTTTATTTTCATTATTTCTGCCCATAGGTTCTGAGCTTGAGCTCCACTGCAAGCGCAAAACATTTGAAAAACTGGCAGTATATGGTGAATCTACGGACGTAATCTCTCACATTCCGCATACGCGGACGATGAACTCGACTTTTTATGTATTTTCACATCAGTCTGCACGAAGCAAAAATGATAGCGCAGAAAAGAAATATACACCAGCAACAAAAAGCTCCGAGCTGAAGTGGCAGTGAAAAGAAGGAGAAAAGGAGCAATTTAAAAAAAACGTGCGAATCGGAAAGTTAAAAATTTCGCGTTTATGTTGACAAAATATAAAGGTGGGATTTAGTAAAGGCAGAAATTAAACATTCTTCAATAAATGCAGTGGAAAGGTCTAACATTACTCATTGCCGTTTCTCTTCTAAAACAAAGCAGCAAGTGGTAAGAGTGGCATGCTGACTAAAAATGCTGTGCCGCACCATGAACCCAATCGTCTTCTCCTTTGTTGCTTCAGGAAGAAGCTTTTAACGCGGGAGAAAAATATGAAGCCAGCTGCAAAATTAAGCCATTCTTACATGCAGATCACCTAGCTCAGCTTTAAAAATTTGGGTATAAAAAGTTCAAAGAAAACTCCACAAGACGCGTATACTTTGTGGGCCGCAAACATTTACATGACTTTTTCTGTAGTTGCTGTTTTCATTTTTTAACACAAGGACGGAAAATCTTTATCCCCAGAGCTTTGCAGGACAATAAAACACCCGCCATTATGCTACCATACTTTGGCGGCAATTCAAAATCCAACTTGCATAAAATTATTCGTCATTGATGCGATGTTTCCATGCAGGCCACTGATGCATTGCAATAATGCAAATTTGAGTGCAGTTTGGCTTGGAAATGCCTGAGAACGAAGTAGATTAGTAATAACGGCTTAAATGCCGCTATTTGAAGCAAAGATATACGGCTAGGTGAAGAGGAATAATAATCTGAAGTAACATGCAGTAACGACCTGGGTGACTGCCAGTGACTGCCACATGAGTGACTGACTTTCCGGTGACTGCCACATGCTGGCGCCACTATGCCTCGTTAAGCCAGGAGCATTTTCGGTAACGCCGGGGTTTTGAAACGACAGCACTAACCTCCCGTTCCGCGGAAAGCCCGCCGTCGCCCCAGAGGCGTGGTATTGAGGAACCCACACCACATCTGTGTCTGGAATGAAAATCATTGGAAATAGGACTAGTACTTTGAATAAAAAATCTGAGTCTATCTGAAAAGACTAAATTTATAAAGTAACCGAAGTTTGTAAATAAAAACTGCTTTAAACTGCAGTTTGGTTACGAAGCCAGGATCCTTGGGTCACCAGCCAGGCACTCTGCTGGCAGTTCCACGCAGACACAATGGCTCTGTTGAGGTACAAACGGGAGTGATGTGAGTGTGGTGTTGGCTTAATTTAAAGCTTAGTAATGCGGTTATTAATGAACTAGATACCCGCTGATTAGAGAATACTAACTACAGTAGCATTATGTACTAATTTGCGAGTGGCAGAGTTATTTATTTGTGGCGCGAAGTGTGCTGCACATAAAACGTGGCAGAGTTCAAAGGAAAAAATGTGAGAACTGCTGAGATAACTGCGACAAATTTGTGAATGAAAACAACGAAGAATTACTTTGTGGAGAGAAACCACTGAAGGAAGCCCTTACCGCGGTCGCGTCATGCGCTTAAGGCGCGCTCAACTCTTCTATTTTTTTCGCTCACTCCATTGAGGCCGGGTTTTCTTAGACACAGGACAGGGTAAACCCTGCGCCTCAAAAACGGAGGCTTAGAAAATTATAGGCAACGAAGCTGACCGCAGAAAAAAACTAAAATTGCATAATGAAGGAGGGGTATTATTTAGAAGTACCGAACATATTTGAACAAGCGAGTAGGCAAGACCTGGCCCGTCTACTAAGTGCCCGCCTGTTCAGTTCTGTTCAAGTTGAAGTTCAACACTCAGTACACGGACGCTTTCGTTATTTTAGAAGCCTTCGAATCGGAAGTTGAGATTTCACTTCAGATTGACACATTTAATCCTTTATGCGCTTGATAATTTTTTGGCGACCATCATTTTGTTGTTTTGTGGCCCCCATCGGGCACTGTGGCAATGAATTTCTTCCTCGAACTTTTAAACATCAAATAAGTAATCAGGGATGAGTACTCAGTAATCAGGCTTAGCCGTAAATTGTGGTGACCATTTGCGCAACCCATTTTAAGCTTATTTTAAGATTTTGTTTTACTTAGTGCATAATTTAGCAACGATATGCCAATTTGGCTTCATTGCTCAGCATGAGTAAAGCATTGTCTGAAATAGTACCGCACTTCTTGGTTCAAGATCGGCCATGGGAAACAAGTTCTCAGTCCAGTAACGACAGCAGAGAGAGGCGCTCGTTCCCTAAGGTTAGACATTCGGTCGTAACCACTCCACGTTAAGTAAACAACCGAAAAGAAATAGCAACACTTGTCATGAGGGGCCATTACTCGGCCCCAGCAAACGTCCATGCCGAGTGCTTGCATGTCGACCTTTGCGCGCCCGTAATTGCTCCCGTTTTTCCTTGTGCTTTACGTAAACGCTGCCGTTCTCCTTGGCTTCACCCTCTTAGCGGGTAAAGCTCGCAGCACAGGCGATCGATGCTTCCTCACGCCGGTGTTACAAAACGGAAGCTACCTTCGCATAGCCATTTGCAGCTAGAACCCTATTTACACAACAGATTTCTGCAACTACTCTGAAAAGCAGGCTTTCTTCGTGAGAATACCATGTAATTAAACAGGTTTCTGCATATGTGTATATATACATATGTACAGTGTGCAGGCTGTCGCGTCTTGCGTAATTTTGGGATTATGTTCTATTCTTGGAACAGGATGCAAAAAATTCTAGGCTTAATTTTGGCTTCTCCTTTAGAAAACAGTGATGAATATTGAAGCTGGGCAGCGGTTTTCGAAGTAGAACTTGCATGGAAGCCGAAGGTAGTGAAGGCACTCTACGGTACCGCCTATGCGTTGAAGGGGGTACATATCTTCATTTTTATTATGTCATTCAGGCTACAGTATTCCAGGAAGAAGCTCCACGTGTGAATTTCTATTTACAAGTTTAAATGAAACCGCGCAATGCCTTCATGGTTCCTGGATAACGCCTTGTTGCAACATGCCAGGAACATGCGATACGCGGTAAAGCTTCGGTCGTATCGGAGGAGCGAATCCAGTATCGATCGCATGATGAATGCGAGGAGTTGGAAGCGGTCCTGGGTGATCCCAGGAGAAATCGAAGACACTTGCTTCGAAAGCCGTTCGATCTAAATGCGGGACTCGTTTGTGGAAAAATGCTTAACCATTGCCTCAACACTTGACCGTTGCCTCTGCACAAAGGAGAGCATTTTCTTAAAAAGGAGTTAGTCACAGCTACTGAAACCGACATGCCTTTTTGGAAACATACCAGTTTTATACCACGAGGTAACACGATTGTCTCTTCTAGATAATTCGCTGTCACCGCACGATGTCGCCACCGATAACTGGAACTATGAAAGAGGGCACGAGGATACTCTTCCTAGCGACGTTAAATGTTGCAGTTACAAACTACGGCGCCGAAAGCGCGACAAGAAATCGACAAGGAAGTACCGACATGAATGCAGCGGTCATCGCTTGCACAACTGAGCCTTCGGGCATAAAAAACGCTTCGAAATTAGCTGATGAGTTTCTACTAGAGCAGACATCGGAGTATCGCTGCATAAAATTCCGCTAGTACCGCAGTCTTAGTTTCGAAGCAATTATCAAAAATGTCGATGCCGACAATAAAGTAATGCTTAGAACGAGACAGGATTGTAACCACGGATCTGAATACTTCGCCACAAGTAGCAACGGTTGCGCAGCATACATCAAGTTTAAGCTCCGACTCACCCTGAACACCCCGAAATACCATACTGGACTCCAGCCGAACATCACTCTGCGTCCCAAACTATTCTTGAAAGACACCGTTCCACGAGTGTCATCCAAGGCCATAAAAACTATAAGCGCTTCAAGTTCGTTCTTCAATAAACGCGGTAAGAGGTACAGTAGGTAATGACTGTTTGGGTGGCCCCATCGCCATCGGCTGCGTTGCCTTAGAGGAGAATGACTTGGAGGGGATGGCAACACGTTTCCCTGAGCTTCGCTGGCATAAGGATGCCGGTGTCCAGGTGAAAGGCAGGCAAGGCGTTTACCCGCAGTCCCGCACTGCAGATATTCCGTAAGGATCTATGTATTGGTCGCTAATTTAAGTGCCGAGGCTTTGTGAAGGGTTCTACAAGGGCTTTGGTCTTCCGGCGTCAGGTCCCCTCGGCGGCAGTATCGGGAGATATGTCACCCGGTCATGCCAGATATGAAACACGCTGGTGGCGGAGGCCACCCGTGACATTATGCAGCTGAAGCACACCATGTAAGGATAACGCAAGTACTGTTCTGTTTACGCCACCTGTTGCATTAAATTATCAGAAGTGCTATAGTTCTGCACCTCAGTCATCACCACCTTCGTTACTAAGAATAACTAAAATGGTGCTAACTAGGCCACTGTCGGAAGACTATTAAGTTAATAATGCACAGAAGCAAATGCTGAAGTATGAATGGCGTGCTTCTAGCTTGAAAATACCATTCAGCAAAAATAATGCGTCAATTATGAACGCAGATTTAATTTTTTCTGAGCGTTATATCGCAAATGAAGGACTTGAATTTTGCGACTGTTTATGTGCTTGGGACATTTATTATTATTGTTTGCAATTTATTAGCCTTAAAGTGAAAATTAATATTCGCTAGAATATGCGCCTCCATGCCAATAATTATGTCACTGTCCCACACGATGCTTTCCAGTCTTTTTTTTTGAACCAACTCTTGGCCAAACTCCTGCAATACTGATTTTATGGGGAAGGAGTATCGTTTAATGATGACTGAAAGTTTATTTGTTGCCTCACTTGTTTATATTTGTTGATTTTGAAGATAACATGCACTCTAAAAAAGAGCCTTCTTCCTAAAATAGTACCGAGTTGCAGAAGGAAGCCTGCGGCAAACGGAAAAGAAAAATACATTTTAGCCCTTCCTATTAATTTTTTGATGCTTTGCTTTCCTGCGTGGCTTGAAATGGGCCGATAGATGTTTCGCTCAATGAGAAACGATATTGTTGTCGCAATGGTGGATGTTAAAAAATGAAGGCGTTGACGAGTAGTAGGCTGGGTAATATGTCCAGGCAATTTTGAACAGCTGTGTGTGTTTAGTTTCTGTTGCAGCGCCATGTATCTAGAATTGAACAGCTAGTGTGCTTCAGGAGGGTTTTGCTTCTACCAATAAAATTCAGGCAACCTGCGACACACTTTTTCTTCTCCATTATTCTGACCTTACTGTACTCATGGTCAAGTGGCAAATGAAGTGGATTTTTTGCTTTTCCTTTGTCGAAACATGTCACATCTTTCAGAGACTGCCTGCGCAACCGTTAACTTTTTTTATATATAAAGCATATATTTTTTTAGCACTATGCACATCCATGTTTTTAATGCACTACGCAATCTTCAGGCAGATTGAAAGTGATTGCAGTTTTTCCGCTTGTACAGTTTTCTTTCTTCACATGAATATGAACTGTATTAGAACGACAACGATCGCCTTGCAGTTATGTGCATCGAAGCAGATGAAAGTGCAACACGGTTCTTCCGTGCATCCTGGCACTGAAGTGAGCAAGGAGGAAAACGAAAATTACAGAAAAATTAATACCCGTCTATACGTTTCTTTCTCCTGGGCACAGTTACCCGCCTTCGTTTTCGTATCGTAAAGATGTTTGAAGCAACTCACTTCCTTCGTCGCACAATCTGATGTTCGCACTTGTGTGCGAGTTTTTCAGACCTGTGTTTGCGGTAACGATGGATTTCCTTTTAGTTCTACAGCTGGCATAAATCGCTGATTCAAGCCTGTGTGTGTTGGCTGCAAATCCTATTGCTGAGAATTTCCGCTGAGTAGGACAGCACGCGATAATCTTCCCGCATCACAGCGGCTGGGCTAGGTGTCATTAAGATGTCGATACGGCATCTGGCGCTGGTTCTGGTCTACGTAGGGATGGTGTACGCTAGGAGTGAGGCTGCAGAGGCGCCTGCGAGGGATGTGAGGAGCAGCGGTGTGCGGGTCTACAATATCTGAAGCGCGTCCATTTTCGTCCCCTTTGAAATAAATGCGGTCCTGCGGCTACAGGAGAAAGACGCTGGGCATTTAGTTTCAGAATGGATTAATTCCTGCTGGGGCTGTCAGCGCCAAGGCGATTCGCAGCAGGTACAACTTCTGGCATTCACACTAATTGATGCAGGAGCTCTCTGAACGTAGCAGTAGCACTCTAAAGGCACAACGGCGAGCTGGACAGTGAACAAAAAAGAACCTTTTATTGTTACCTGTTTTCTCGAAGAGGAAAGGAAAACAGGTATAGGAGTTCATTTTTTCAGCATTTTAAGCCTCTTTGGTTTGTGCAAATTATGTTAATGACACCATGTAATTTGTACGCGTGGTTGCTTGAAGCATAGTTCATAAATTTGTAGGATGGGAACATTAGGCTCATTGCTAAAACATTACCAAACACTTAATGCCAAAATATTGTCACCGCTCTGCTCCATGCCCTGCTCGATCGAGAGCAGTGTCAAGCCAAACGTATGATCTCTGTGGCATTCATCAGACATGATATTTTAAAATGCATTCAAATGCAATTTCAAATCAGATCCGGCAAATAATCTCATAATAATAACAATGTATTGAAGCGTGAAGCTCTAGAACCAGGTTAGAGGAGTCCCGGTCCTTATAACAATAATAATTGTAACACAATTTTCGGCTCGTCCTGTGTTTTGCTTTGCTGTTTCGTACACATAGTTACTACCAGGTAGTTCACTGACCCGGAACTAGCCGTCGATTATGAGTATACTCTTACGAACTACACGAACTGCTAACATAATTTGGGTATTATATAGATGCAGTGCATAAACTGAAACGGAAGAAAACAGTCTTTAACTACGGCCTAGTAGTACCGGTCTTAGGGAACTAGGAGCGTGACAACGAATTACTGACGGAACTTTAGCCCAGGGCAGAGGTAATGCGTCGATCAATGTGATGGGGTTTTGTTGCCCTGTTGGACATGTTTTCGCCTTCTGTTCCCTTGATGTATCTATGCTAGGAATGAGACGGTCTGGTATCCAGAAGCGTCCCTTCAATCATTGCGTTTGTTTTTTGTCATCGTCACTCTCATTAACGACGACAGCAATATAGAATTGCGATGCGGTCGCATAATTGATTACTGATTCTTGGACGCATGTAGGCTTGTGGTTAACATGACACTCTTGATTAACTTCCAGTCGGTAATTTTTTGCCAGATCTTCACAAGCAGCGGTACGCAATTACATCAGAGTCACGTGGGAAGTGCGTGTTCGGACATTTTGGAAACGTGCAATCTCTCGAATGTCCGGATCTTCTGGATGCCAGGGCACCTCTCAACGACGGGCAAAGAGACGGCCGACGCAGCTGCTCGAGCTCTCCTCCTCCGAGCATCTGGCACGCAGCCTCTCTCTGGCACCATTAATAAACCCTCACCCTCACTAAGCTACGCAGAAATTACGAAGTACTATAGGGCATA
Source organism: Amblyomma mixtum (assembly GCF_055824585.1). Classification (NCBI taxonomy): domain Eukaryota; kingdom Metazoa; phylum Arthropoda; class Arachnida; order Ixodida; family Ixodidae; genus Amblyomma; species Amblyomma mixtum. Next base: position 76,032,021 of record NC_143019.1, on the reverse strand, counting down.
AGAAGCAAATATCCATTTACGCTCAAAAAGCTTAGCAAACATAAAGATCAGATTATTAGGCGACTACAAACTAATACTCTGCCAATCCCTATTTAATGAGTAAATGGTAGCCAGACACATACGATCCGTCCTACCCTTTCTGTGGAACAGTTGGCGCAATCTTTCACACAGTTTGGGAATGTCAAGAAAGCCAAGACTTCGACAGCAATCCCGATGCGACTGACGAGCGCTGGAGGCAACCTTTCATAGCCACAATGGCCTCGTGCAGAAATCATTGGTTGAGAGGGGCCGGATTACGATGGCCACCAATGGGTTGTCCTACTAAACCCACCCGGTATTTATGCTCTTACTAATTGCTTTTCCTCCTGCTCCTATTTGACAAACGCCGCACGTGGCATATTGCAGCTGTGTTTGTGTTGACTGCTGCTGGCTATGGACGGTGCGCTTTCTGTATATAAAGCTGTGTCGAGGAGAGTCTGCGGATATGTAGACACAGTAGAGCTTTATCGTACGCTGTCATATTGATCGAGGCGCTAAGCGTGACGCATATTAACGTACTGATAGGAAACCTCCGAGTGCCTTATCTAGCTTTGGAGCTTATTTCGGTGCTCTCCACGTACTTCATGCCAGTTGTACAATTTAGGAGCACTCATCGAAAGTTCTAGAAATTTTGTTAGGTGGTAGATCTGATTTCATTCAAGATATCTTTTTCTGGCGACAAACAGCAGCGTGTGTGTATATGAGTAGATATGTATCGTTGAGGAAGATTGCTTCTGCGCATTGCATAATGTGTGGAATAGCTCCCTGCAGTTACAAATCCCCTTTATGCTATACATTCATTTTCTTCGAACTACGACTATAGAGATTCGAATTTTGGAACTGTATTTCAAGTACAAAGCATGCCATGTCTCTTCGAAGTAGCCTTTAATCTAAGTTTACGTTATCTTTTGGTACACCGTTTTTGGGTCACAACATAGAACTGTGGACAAGTTCCTATACTGTATTGTACTCACCGAGAACAAAGCCCGCAGGGCCAGTGTCTGAAATTCGCACATAAATGTTAATGTGCGCGCACTGATTAACATGATTTCGTCCATCGAAGCAAACAATGCATTTTTTTAAATATCTTGATAATTCGGAAGACGGTTAGAAACTGACCGCGTTACTCCAAGCCGTGGGTAGCGCAAGCTCAAAGTAGCAAAAACACAAAATGTGAGCAAGAGGCAGGATCATGCCGGGTGAGTGTTGCATCGCGTATTATTTGCGCACAGCTTTCTATTACTCTCGAGATGGTATCATGCAAGCTGATACTCTCTTTACCCAGTGAAAACGTCTGAAAGTTGGTTTTGCGAACACATTAAGGATAACTTGACAAGGCACCGTTATGCAGAAATACAGTAGCCATTCCGTTGCTTGTTTAATATTCCACTTCTTTGAAATCGAGGTAGCAACTGTCGCCAGGAAACAAACCTGCAAACAGAGAATTGATGCAATGAGAAGCCACACCGCATTATGTCGGGCTACATTGATGACGGGCATTAAAAAAAATGCTGTTCACTCCCCATCTAAACATAGTGCACAAAGTAGGAAATTTGAAATGTTGAACAAATGTAGCCGATTGACTTCATACAGCCACTTTATACAGATAATTGCGGTGTTGGCAATATTCAAATGTCGCACATTTTGTAATGCCTACGTAAAAATAACATCCACGCAAATGACCTTCTACCACGAAGAGGGGACAAAAATAAACCGATTGCTCAAATAATGGCCTTAATGAGTTTACTTCTACGATCACCCGCTCACTTGACTGCAGATGACATCTTGTCTCATTGGACATCTTTCTTTTGGCGCCATGTTACAGCTGATGCAACCTAATTTCAATGTGCACGGTCGCTGAGTTTCTATCAGTGCCTTACATGCTGCTCATAGTGTGAAAGCTCCTTTTCACATGTTCTTGACGAATAAAGCCCTCTTTGACAACAATGACACAAACGTTTAATCGTATCAGAACAGAAAACAAGGTGACTCTAACTACGATATCATACCTATTCTGGAGAAACCCTTTCAATAACATCGCTCTGCGAATACACAAATGTTGTGCACAGTGAAGACGGGCAGTGAATGTGCAAATTACAGTGAAGAAAAAGGTAGACCAGTGAAAACAGCGCGCTGAAAATAGAAAATCTTGCAGAGCATCAGCACATCGAATTTTATCGCATAAAACCCGAAGCTACAATTTGCTGCTAATCGCGACGCCGTGCACATCTGTAATAAGAAAGACAAATATCAACGCCCTAATGACCTCTGCTAGTTTCCCTTGATAAGGACAGGGGTACTGCGTTTGGACGCACATCGTGGCGCTGTTTGGCATCGTAAGCGGTAATAATCTTGCGATCACGTACAGCTCAATGCCAGGCTGCCCCAAACGTACGAAGCCTAGAGGACAGCATTGCACAACGAAGCTTTGGCTGCGAAGAACGCTATTTCCTAGCGGCTATTTTCTACGACGACCAGAGCACAGTAGGGCACTTCAGCGCATACGACGCCGTTTATTCCGGCGACTTATTCTGCTATTCCCGTGCGTGTAATGCAGCCCGTTGAGACATATCTGGCTCTGGGCTGAAATTCCTGCGCTTGTTCTGTATTAGTGTTTTTCAGTTGTCGCTTCATTAGCTGCCTAGTTCTGTTTTCATTGCGCCTTCCCATTTATGCGACCTTGTGAAAAGGTTTGCTAAACTCCTGGTTCTTATGGACGACGGCGAACGGCTGGGCTATTTTATTTCATGGCCACGAATGCAGCTGCTGATCCTTGCCGCCTTTCCCTAAAGGGATGTGCCCGGAATCACCAGAACAGTTTTTTTTTTGAGTCTGGTTAAATTTTTACCAGTGACGCAATGTTTGGGAAAACACTCGTTGATACCTCCACATGGTCTGCGAGGCATAAGACTGTAAAAAAATAGCAGTGACGGGTTAATAGTCTGAGGCCTAGGCTTCAGCGCGGCGCTTTCCGCACATATTGCTTCATCTACAGAAAAGCCGGTTGGTCAACTATTTCTTCCGAAATGTATTATATGACAATTTTGAGCCCTTGCCTTGTCGTCAGCTGCGCCGTAGTATTGGGATTACTTTCTCGGAGAGTGTAGAAAATGGAAGCATAAACATTTCACTGCCTAGATTCATAGCAAGAGATGTTTAAATATTGCACGGACATCTGCCCACGCACGTAATCCAGATGCCCACTTTGACGCTGTTCTTGATTTTGTGCATTAGTAGTTCTTGTTTGAGAAGAAGTACATTGCTTAGCGAATGTAGCCGCAAGCAACAATCACAGTTGCCTATCTAGGTCCGTTTCCTTTTTAAAACTCGTTTAACTTTTTGGAACTATACCCATACACTACAATTTAATGTGCAGTATGGAAGATAAATCTGCACCTAGCGCTATTTTCCCATAATGGTACCATGCAAGACCATCCGCAGAACTTTTTGCAGAGGAGGGGGCACCCGATGGCCGAGGTTTGGGGAGGCGGTAGGTTAACACCAAGAAGGCACTTTCGTGGTCTAAAATACGCGTATGGAAAAAAAAAATTAGAAACAGGAAGTTAGCGTTAGGCTTGGAGAACATACATTGGATTGTATTAATGAACAAAGTATTAAGCTTACTAACCAAAACGTGAAACGTTACTACCACCTAGGCGTGCTAATTAAACTGTGTAGTTGTTTCCTGCTACTGCATAAAAAATATCCGGTATTCCATGCCCCACCCACCCTCCGGGCACCCATGGTACCAGGTATGCCTCTGTTTTGACTCTCTGCCTCTGTTTACAAGCTCTCATGTGCTTTAGTGTTCATCATAGACCGCTGCCGACATGCGCAAATTGCATCAAAATAAACCAGATAATCACTTCGCTGAGGCAGGCGCTCTTGTCATGTGCTTCGTGCCGCTGAAACCTAGTTAAGGAAACAATTTAAGTGCACGATGCATTTAGATCAATTTGTCGTTTCGTAGCTCAGCGAACATGCACACTCTAATCTCTTCACGCATCTGCCGCGGTGACACAGTTGTTACGGCGCTCGCCTGCGGGCCCGAACGACACGGGTTCGATCCCGGCCGCGGCGGCCGAATTTCGATGGATGCAAAATTCTAGAGGCCCGTGTACTGCACAATGTCAGTGCACGTTAAAGAACCACAGGAAGGCGAAATTTCCGGAGCCCTCCACTGCGGCGTCCCTCATAGCCTCAGTCGCTTTGGGACGTTAAACCCCAATAAACCAAAAAAATCTTCACGCATCCGTACTTGTGAGGAATGAGATGGATCAGGTTAAGAATTAAGTTAAGAGCAGGAGTCCAGGATTAGCCACCATTTAGCCGTTGACGATGACCAGGCCGAGCTGCGTGCCTAGCTCTGCCAATTGGAAATTAATTAGAATTCGAATTGGAATTCCATTAGAAGGCAGAGGAATCTCTCCTAGTCGCTGAACACAGCTAGTCAGGGTAGCGCTGCCCTGTTTAGAAACAGACGGTGGCAGCTTGATTCGGAAGCTATCTTTACTGTCGGCCAAAATAGGTCAACTACACACCCTTACATAGATAAAACTCTTTGCCTGTTAGAGCCGGAAGAGAGCGCAATTAGAGAAAGAGTACTCAAGTCGCATCAAGATTCACGCAGTCGCGATGCGCTCACTGATGACTATTCAAACCCTCATCACTCCCCTAGAAAGTAATCATTAGCGTACTAACTCGTGCCACTGACGCAATCACTTCATTTTCAGTATGCAGGCTAGTGGTACTACGTTCTCACGCCTACTTTGAACCAGTCATGCCTAGAAGATCGATGCTTAGCATCAACAGGCTCGAGCCGTGGGATGGAGTTCATTTTTATCTTAACAATATTTATTTGAAAATACTGTTGGCCGTGAGGCCGTTACAGTGGTGGGGCGTGACACTTGGAAAGCAAAAAGGTTTCGACGATTATACAAAAATACAAAGTGAATCTTCATCTGTACAATCATTTCTTACCGCGTAATGTTTCACTTTTTATACAGAAGCAGTGTTAATAAATATTAACTTGAAAAACAGTTATTTCACACAGAAAAGGAAAAAATAACAACAAAAATTTCTACATTCCCGGCCTTCACCTTAGGTGAGTTGATTAGGCGTATGACACACACACAAAAAAAAAGAAGAAAAAAAAACTTTTTAGTGCGAAGTTGAGATAGCTTTTTCGAAAGTTGTTAATGTACTGGACTGTAAGAGAGATGCTGGTAAATTATTCCATTCTGCTATCGTCTTCGGAAAATAAGAATTAGCATACACATTAATGCGTGGGTTCGGGGTATTCATTGCTTGCTCTGAGATGTGTAAGTTGTTTTGGGACCAAGTAATGGGAGCTATTGATATTGAAGGAATTTCTTGAGAGCTGAAATAAAAATTTTAGTCTGGTTACTCGGCGACGTTCGGCTAGAGGTGGTAAATTGAGAACACACAACATCTCTGTTACAGAATCAGTACGTGCATATCTGGACAGTATGAATCGAGCTGCTCTTCTTTGCACACTTTCAAGTTTTTTTACCAAGCCACTTTCTACAGGATCCCATATAATGCAGGCATATTCTAATGTTGGTCGTACATAAGTTAAATAGGCAGCTAGCTTGGCAGACTTTGAGGCCAGTTTCAATCTTCGGCGCAAAAACCAGAGTTTCTTTTGCCGTGATATTCTATTACAACGAGAGGCTATAGAGTGCAGAAATCTTTCTATGATTGGCATTAAACTGAAAGCATAAAATTCTAATATAAAGATGTGCAGGATTTGTTAACATTTTTGGAAAAACACTTGTTAACCGAACAAATTTAGCCAAATGTAGATGAACAATATTTCCTTCTTTAACAAATACTAGGTATTATTTACTACTACTAGGCAAGGATTAGCGAACATAGACCCCAATAAGAGTTTGTTCGCTATCTAAATACAGTTTGACACGCCGCGGCGGCTCAGTGGTTACGGCGCTCGGCTGCTGGCCCGAAAGAGGTGGGTTCGATCCCGGCCACGAAGGCTGAATTTCTATGGAGGCAAAATTCTAGAGGGCCGTGTGCTGTGCGATGTCAGTGCATGTTAGAGAACCCCAGGTGGTCGAAATTTCCGGAGCCCTTCACTACTGCGTCCCTCATACCCTAAGTCACTTTGAGACGTTAAACCCCAATAAATCAAATAATACATACAGTTTGCTCCCTCCCCCCACCCCCACCTTAAAACCTCATGCTGCAATAAAGCTAGGCGTCTTTGATAACCTGCTTTGTATTCCAGGAGGTGCTTGAAAAATTCGGAGTTTGCTTCCGACGTATTTTCTATTTGTATCGGTCTTTCCACAACTGTGACTGCTGAAGAGATTTAGAGCCATGAAAGATGCCGGATTAGATAGAACAGCGCTGCAAGGAAGAACGGAAACTGAAACGCGGGGAGATCGACAACCTTGAAAAGGTGGTAGGGACGCCGACCTTCTGGAGAAAGTGGAAGCAAATGAAAGTGGCGGACTGCTTTGCTAGTTGGAGGGAATCCATTTGCGGAGTTATGGGCGCGTGGCCTTCGTGATGTCCTGGTTTTGAAAACAAAAGAAACAGTCCCTGAGGCAGTTTATTAAGTTTACTTCCTTTTAGGCCACGGTCAGCGAATCTAGAGAAGAATTTTGGTTAATGGCGTTCAACGTTCATGCGAAGGTAAATACACACAGATGTGTATTCATGTTATTAAACTCACAGTGAACTTATTAAACTCACAGTAAACTTACATTCAACTCACAGTGAAGAGTGGTTTGGTGATGCAGTGATTGCTTTGTGTTTCTTTATTTGATCTTCATATTTTGTGCTTGTATTTTACAAAAAAAATTGGTATTTGCTTCATTGTCGCAAGCAAAGACAGGATCATATGTCCCTAAGAGCATGACGGGAGATAGCCAAGGGAGACGAAACGTGAGATATCGAATGGAAGCCATAGCTAGCAGTAAACGATAACTGCGGTACGTGTCAATGAAGCCTTCCCTACGAGCTCTGCAGATTTTTCAATGGAAGTAGTGCGTTGAATACCTGTAAGGAGCGCGTAAATTCTCATCGCTAAAAGTCAGCTGAGAAAAATTTAGTTCGCTCGCTGTAGGACGCTAGAAAAATAACACCACATTGAATGCTCAGTTTTAACTTTGTGTGAGGTAGGCGAACCTTGTGGTATTTTCTTTTGTTGCATTTATTTTAAATTTTGTGTTGCGAACCGCTTGTATATGTAAAGTGCCAAGGTACCGCCTTCAATGTAGTGATGCGTATTCTCAAACTTGTTTTACAAGGGCAGGAAACAGATCGCTTTGATTGTAGAGAGGCTGGAATACGCTTGAATGGATTAAATTATGCAAATCATAATTATAAAAGATTCTTAGTTGAAAGAAACGAAAAAAGAATCGATTTGCTGCGCTTTATTTTTCAGATAAATTTATTCACAATAACATTCCTTCGTCCCCAGTTGGAACTCAGCGTATAGCCTTTCCTAGCGCTAATCCTGTGTAGATATATAGGTTGAGCCATGTAGCTGGGCAGTTACTTAAACTGAAAACCTAAGCTGAGGATTGGAAAGTCTTGAACTCATCATTGTGTTCTTTTAGAGGTTTAGAGGCGCCTTACGTCCCACAATACACGGTTCAAAACTAAGCCCTGTCACCCAAAGACTTATTAGGTTACCAAAAGGTTACTAAAAGGCTGCACTTTTGGTGAGCTTCAGCTTTTGATAAGGACTACTACAGGCGTGCATCACTCGTGCGACTTTGGGTGACGCACGGACGCACATCCGTCTATACCAGACGGGCGTCCGGCGTGCAGGAGTAGGAAGGCAGTGTGTGACAGTGGGTTTCGGGGGTGTAGAGGTGCAGCTTTGAGTGCCGGAGCACCCGATTTCATAATGTGTGTGCGGGATTGTAGAAGTAGACGTGAAGGTGCGGCTTGCACGAGTGACTCCCCTGACGACCACAACCCCGTCACTTCACGAAATGCCAACACAAACAGCCATAGCTGTAAAACGTTAGTACGCTCAAGCCTCATCGGTGGCACACCTGCCATTGCAGGGAAGGGGTGCATCACTTAACCGTTGAGTCATACAACTGCTTGAGGCGTGGTATCAGGACGTGCACGGTTCTATAAAAGTGAAGTTGAGAATTACCAACCCCGTATTGAATGATAAGCATTAGAGCCATCGCTTCACACCCTAAAGGAGGAGCTTAATTGTTCCCTCCACTGTTTATGTACTTATTATTAACACTTTGGACGAGTTTAATTGTGCATCAGGAACATATCACCGAACTAATTACTAAAGTGGCAGGACATGCCAGTACACTGCGCGCCTAATAAACTGCTCAGATACTACATCTCTCTAAATCATTACAACTTTCCTAAATCATTACAACTTTCCGAAAAATCATGAGGAAGTAAAATCATGACCAAAGTTGCGCTAGCATTTGAACGATCCGTACTTTGGCCATCATGGCTTGGTCGGCGGTTAGGGCCCGCATTAGCAGTTGGTCTTTTGGTTTTGATAAGCCTCTTGTATTTGTGAGTACGAGTGCGGTATACACACTATTTAACAAGGAAGTTGATAAGGTGAGCCACATTGATGACCCCCCCCCCTCCCTCTTCCCCTTCACGGAACCTTTTAAATGAACTCTTTGTTACCGGGGCGGGGTGGCAGCTGAGGCGAGGCCTCAGTTCGACGTTCTGGCCTGATTATTTTCAACAAGCGCACGTTGCACATCGGTAACCCTAGCGACGTTAGCGCAAGGGCTTGACAGCGGGCGCTCTTCAGCTACAAAGTTTTATTTTACCCAATCAGGACTCACTTAATCACATTTCATAGTTCCTCCGCACAATATACAATTTGTTGCTCGTAGAATTTGTCCAAAATTTCGAACTCATGTTGTTGCTTTCCACGGCTCATTAAAAATAAGTAATAGATATTATTCCCTAATAATTACTTAACCACCATTGAAATATTTCAACGTTGACCCGATTGCAATCATTTGACAAAAACCATATAGCTCGCTTCAAATAATTATTGTCACTCAAGCACTTCATGTACAGAGAAAGGCGGAGAAAAAGAACTACACGAAGCGCTTCGTTTCTTTTCTTTTATGTTTTGTTTCTCACGTCCGTGTAGCGCAGATCTTCTTTTATCAGAGATGTGTTATAAGTTTCTGAAGTTTCATCTTTGCTGCAACCAGACAGACTATATATGTTGAAGAAATGTTTTAAAATATAAAGGAACCGGAAGCTGAACGATCTGCTCTTATATACCGCTCATCAGCATTAGGTATCAGTTGGAAGCATTTTCTCCCAGATATGAAACATGGAGAGTAGCAGTTCACAGGGGGACTCCTATCTGCCAGGCTCCTTCTGTTTATCCACCTTCCCTTCTCGGCCAAGGCGACACGAAGGGCTTTCGCCCGTCTTCGATCTAAACATGCGATACACTTTGCAAAATAGGCTTTCAAAGCTTCCACGTCGTTGCATACATTCAGCGAATTTCCCCGGATCCATTAAAGACTACTTTTTTTAAGTAAGGCATCCCTAAAAGGAGAACACTAAGTGCTACGTACGTGGCCGTGAAGTAACCTTCTCTTCCACCTTCCTCACCATGCACGATTTTTCACTGTCTTCCCGAAATGCGTTGCCCATAATGAACTATTGTCGTGCACAGACTGAAAGAAATAATGGGCAGAGTGGAAAACATATTCGAGCTTTGACAAAGGCAGGCGCTCCGCGAAAACTTGAATAAAACATAAAGTTAGAGTGATTAAAAGAAAGGATACCGCATTGCTGTCCTCTCTTGCGTCGTCTTTAATAAAAAGCGAGGATCCTCGCCTAAACCGTGCTTGCAAGATTCAAGCGACGTGGAGGCAACCGTTACTGAGGTCTGAGACATTGCTACCGCAAGCGAACTGGTCATAAAAGAATAGGGGAGTAGTTTGAAAATTTACTTCGTTGTATTTTAAAAGTGCATTGGTGCTGCGCGTAAGAACGGCAATAAAGCAGAACGACCTCAAGGAAAACGAAGATTTACTGGAACCTTTCTCTTTCTTGATGAATTAAAGGGAAATACTTGTGGCACGCCAGATAATACAGAGGCTTCTGGTGACATTCAGGGCTGAGTAAATTTTGTGTGCCAGGCCTTACGTGCACATTCAGAAAGTTAAGTTTTAATGGTTTCAAGCTTACGTGGCAGCTGCATTTATTTTTAAATGCGACTGCATTGCTGGCCTCTTTTGACAAAAACACCACCCCAGCGCCCCTAGTGGAACAGAGCTCAACTAGAATCCGTGTCTGATATCCGTTGGATGGTTGCTCGTAGGTGACGCGCAGTGAGAGCCATCCGGATATGTTCGTTGAACAGTAGTTGCATTACGCCATCACCGTAGCGCGTCAGCTCTGCGCTTTATGACTCGTGCTGCGCCCTGTTGTGTTCGAGTACGCATTACGAAGGACGCTCACGGTCCATCGACAAGCGCAGACGTTGCGAGAGCCCAGCTTGCAAGGCGCGTCGAATTACGGCGGGTCAGGCGACAGCGGTAGAGGGCAGAGCAAGACTCCAAGCCGCCGCGGAGGGAGCGTCAGCAGCGGAAACGGAGGAGAGAAGATGGGAACAAGCAACGGTGTGAGCAGCTGCCTTGGAAGCAATACGTAGAAAATGTCAAGTGTAATCGGAGGCGAAGCAGTACGGTTGACTGCCTACTGGAGCAGATTTGTCGCATCACGTTGCATGATCATCCACGAGTTTTCTTCCTTGGGAGTTTTTCTTTTACAGACATGCAGACTCAAATCAATAGCTGCCGGGGTATTTCTTTAAAAAAAAGGCAGTCTGCCAAGCAAGGCATGCCAACGTACCCGAATGCAGAAAACTTAAGTATTTTCCACTAGTAATGCGTAAAATTCGACTGAGAGGGCCACACCCGGCAATTCTGGATAAAAACATTTTTGAGCGAAAAACAGTTTAGGAGCGCAATTTTTTCATATAATGAAGGATTTGAATATGACAGTCATTGTATCCGCAGATCAACTGACGGCCGCGTCATATTTTTTTCTATTAACGTTTTTGCTATCGTCAAAAGCGTTCCCCATTGCTCTTCTATGACACTTAACTGTTCGATGCAATCGATGAAAAAACTTTAAAATAAGAATCTAGCGACATAAGAAAAAAACGGATCATTACCTTGAACAGTTCCTTATAGTTTTCAAAATTTCCGCCCGAGAAAGTCGGACTTGTGCCAGCGAAAAAAAATACTCCTTACACGGCCTAGCGGCCGCATCAGAACACAGGCGCTTCTGCTGGCCTTGCTGAGTGTATGCCATTGTTGAAGTAAAATATTGCAAGCTAACAAAACAGACGAGCTCTAATCTCCGTGACTTCAATGCGGCTAAAGCAAGTGTTCCAAAGTTATCAATACCGCAGAGGAAATGGTAAGGTCTCTCAAAGAAATTCAAGCAATGCGATGAACGGAAGGGAGTTACCAGGGCAATAGAGCTATAAAAACAACAGATAATATTGTCTCAAGCGATGCAAGATAACTAGCATGCATCTATACATTGGGGGCAGCACATACGCCTTAAGTGCTTGTAGTAGTAACGAAAAAAACAGGACCTGGAATACTCTCCACGTTACAAAACGCTGTCTTCCTTCGATGATTAATCACATACTCAAGCTAAGGAATGCAGAGGACCGAAGTGAGAGAAGTCCCAGAACGCCAAGCACCGAAACTTTTGAAATTAAAATTCTTTCCGGGAACAAATGCAAATTCTAAATGAAAATTTCTACTATGGCAGACTGTGAATCTGTGATGAAAAATCCCGTAAGAAGTAAAAAAATCATTACTTTCATTTTGCTTATACCTTCTTTTCACTTACAACTATTTAGAAAGACCAGTGAGATTTTTTTTTGGCTATACATAGAAGATGTCTAAGAGGCGCAAAGTAATTTTTGAAGAATAAAGGCTCCCGGTTCGCAAAGTCTCTGGACGTCAACGGAGAGGTATGCTGAATTCTAAAGCAGGCTCTACCAGGAACTTTTTTGAAGTGTGGTATGCGCCTCAGTGGAATTCGTCGGGGGTGCATTATTACTGAGCGCCGCCTCTAGTTCCGCCAAGTCCACGAAGCCTTCTCATACGGAAGCTTATTCTTTCCCTGTCAACAGACGGAAAATCTGCGCCCCTTTCGTGCAGTAATAAAGAGGAAATAAAGAAGTTTTGTTCTATCAATAAAGAAAGGCACGCATGTTTTTATGAATTGCTTTGTTCTATTCATGCTCGTTACGAATCTTTCTTGAAGAAATCGTTTTCTGATCCTAATAAACTATGAACAAAGGAAACTGTCAGCAAGAAAAAGCTAAGCTTTCATTATTATTCTACTTCATGGAAGACCTTTCACAGATAACTCTTCTTTTTTTTATGCTTCAGGCTTTCTTCATAAAGTCATGGAAAAAAAGGAAGTTCTCGAATCGCGTGAGCATCACTCGTGGCTTGCATTTTTTTTTCATCTGATTAATCGGCTTCGCTCTGACCTTGGTTTAATTTCGGAGTGAAATGGTCTACTTTTTCAATATTTTTTTAACAATCTTTTATAGTCTGCGACATGCATGACTCACTTTGAAGAGTCCTTGTGCGAGAAGCATGCCACAGCTTCACTTTTCTCTATTAGTTTTAGCGTTACTTGTCGTTGCAAATTAATAGATTTATGACTTCTTGCAGAGCGGTAAAAACAGAAGCAAGCCGCCGCGGTGGCTCAGTGGTTATGGCACCCGGCTACGTACTCGGAAGAGGCATTTTAACAAGTGTTTAAAACAATCCGTTAAAATATTTTTTTCCTGCGTAGTGAGCTGAAAGCACAGGTATTACGAACTACAGCACCAACAATAGCAATTTCAGCATTAAAGCAACATATTCCTCTCCATTCGGCTCAGTTTCTGTGTTTGCACTGGTAAGCTGAAATGTTCTTCGGGCTGAGATACTGAGGCCTTGTTCTAAAAAGTGAAACTCAAAAACTCCCGAATCAAAACTGAAGTTGCATTTGAAACCGATCATGCAGAGTAGTTCTCCGTATTTCTCGCTTTAAGCTTAGATTAGTAACCATGTGCACTACAAATGAGAAGATACTTCTGACATGCGATGTTTGCGGCAAAGTGAAATGTTCCATACCTTCGCGCGGTAGTTGAGTCTGGCTGTCTTTTTTTGGCGTGTGCTGTGAATCACGGCAATAACAAAAAAGCTAAATCTAGCCATGCCATTTCTCGCCCGGTAATGAAAATGCCTTATCAGGTGATGTTTCTCCTGATGTGCTATATTTTCCCGGTAATGAATATGTGCGCTGCCAAAAGGGAATTGTCGAACAGTGCTTTCAAGTTCGATCCTTCAAGTTTTCATCTCGATATTGATAGAATATACACGAGTCTAATTAGAATAGACTCCCCGCACTTAAAGGACCGCGGGTACTCGATATTGACAGCAGTTCAAGGACGTATCAGCGTGTCCTTTAACATGGCGTCATGACTAAGTAGATAAAGTATTCGGCTGCTGGAACCAGAGTCACGGGTAAGGTCCTCTTTTCTTGGCTGCATTTCAATTGAGGCGATATGGGAAAACAGCCATTTGCACGGATTTTGGTGGACACTGACAGCACCTTGCGGCCGAAATTTATCCCAAACCCCCTTCAGACTATTCCTGATGGTTAACGGCTTTGAAGTGCACCATACAAGTGCATCAATAACGTTTTATACCGATTAGTTACCAAGAATTCTATGCTGTGCAGTTTTCAATTCCTGTTCCTACGTCGCCGCTCCTAGTGTGAAAAAAAAAGTCATATTAAAATCTGCTTACCTATTTTTCAATGAGACACCCGGGTGCAGTGCCCATAACAAAGTGGCTTGCATTCGCAACAACATTTATCTAACGTTCAAATTGTTTCTGATGTCTGCTTCGGTGTTTGCCGGTGCATTCATGCGTCCTTGATAATAAATACCCTGAAATTATTGATGGAACTCTAGACAGGCAAAGGATTTCTTTCGTGCTTTTAAATGCTAATAGTAAAAAGTTCCATGTCTTAAAGCTCACAATGCCATATTTTAGCGAGCATTTGTGAGAACATTCACAGATTTAGGACACCTGCTCGCAGCTAGTCGAAAGCATTGTATTTATGACTACCTTTCACAGAAGCACTACTCAGTTAATATGCGCTTGTTCTGGCACTCTTATCTCTAGAACTTCTTTAAGATAGTGTTTCTTACGAAATTTAAAAAAAAAGCTGATTCTGAAGTTTTTATGAACCTCTGAGACATTATTTTCTTTATGTTGTGCCATTAACTAACGTGAATCGTGACAGCCTTGCCACCTTATGAATTTTTAGAAATGCTGGTCAATAGGTAACAATATTAGCTGCCGTTTTCTGCGGACAGATAGATGCCTCTAACCGAACCGGCCATGGAATCTTGGGCACGAAACTGTGGAAAAACTAGACAGGATGAACGGCACACTGTTAAAATCATTACTGTTTACCTGCCGATCTTTTTAGGTATTCGCTCTGAAAAGCGACTGCAGACAGCGCTGTTCACCTGCCGCATTTTGAATTAAGAGCGTAGAGTTGTTATTTACAAACCGAAAGTTAATTTATAATACTAAAGAAGCATATCAAACACACACCATGCTCAAAATTAATCGTGGGTTCAAGATGCCTCGTGTTCCCCGGAGTCCTAACATGTTCAAGGCTACGAATAAAGTGTCACAGCTTTGTACCTAAAGAACCTGATGTGCATTAGACGAACCACTGGAGGAAAACGCGGTGTCTCAGCAAGCTTTGTTCAATTCCAGGCAAGAGGCTTTTAGGCCTCTCTCTACTATACTCTACTCACGCCCGTGGCCTCAGAGAGCATTGACCGCCATGTTTATTTAAAAAGGTCTTCAAAAGAAAAACTGAAGAAATAAGGAAAAAAATTCGTTCTTCGGCTACAAATAAAAACGCGCTTGCACAGCCAAGCAAAGGAAAGCAAAAAGTGAAATAAGCAGCGTTACAGAAAAAGCCGTAAGAAGGGGAACATTTTCCTGATTGCTTTATGCGCTTTCATAGACAGAATCATCTGTATCCTTTCAGACGCAACCGGCACTTCATCAACAGCCACTATATATTACTTCTGTTTTGTTTGTTTTGGCTCTCTCTTTCTTTATTGAACATTGCTTATGGGCCGCCGTTCACAGCATTGATCAAGAGGAAGTTACTTAAATATTGCAGACACAAACACCATGGAGTTAACATTGCAATGCAACTTAGCAATGAAACTAGATTAAATAATGAAATAGCTACCCCTAAAGATCTTAAAGCACAAAACTGAAACACACCAATGCACTTGAAAGTGCCGCGCGAGGACGGACGCAAACAGCAAATCGCACGAGTAATTAAACCTATATTAGAACCGAATGAAATCAACCACAGGCACGTGGAACTTTTTAAAATGATATCAGGCACGGTAATTATCGAATATATTGTCTCGAAATGTGTCGCGGTTCAAAATATGTCCAGTAAACTCTGGAACATCATTGCAAATTCATATGGCCAGGGGGGAGCATAGAGGAATTAAATAGTAGGGCACTAGATCCGGGAAAAATGGAGTTGATTATTCAACGGTCGTGATATGCGTGACGGTAATTTCTGTGGTGACAGACGTGTCATGCCGTTTTATACTTACCTCTGAAATAAACAAGCAACAGAGACAAAGCAGGAAAGTGTCACGTTTAAGGGTAAATTTCACGTTTCAATTGCATTATGGCTGCGCGATGTTCATAGTTTCTGAATACAAATCTTGCGGATCGATTCTCGTTGGCTTCATTATCGCTTGAAAAGAAAAGCCGGATGATCTTGCAGACAGATGGCACGCACTTGAGTTGAAGAGCATGATAGGCCAATTTGAGAATATTAGTGCATAGAATGCGCAAATTTGGGCGCAGTTATCCTAATAATCCTTGAACGTTAACGCAGATGGCTCTCATGCCACAATACCAGAACATCAAACAAATGAGATAAACACCCAGATGTTTCTGTGTTATGTCTCTGCGGTGTAAAGAAAGGAAGTGCCAACCTGCTTCCTGCTGCACACCCAAAAATGCACTTCCCGAGCAGCCTGTTTCAACTAATCCTTAAATTAACTGCCACCTGCCACAGTGGCCAGTTTGCTTACAACCCGGTCGGCCGATAGGAATGACGCCAGAAGGTTACGTCGCCTAGGTGGCTAGATCGGCCAGTTGCTTCTGCCGCTCCTGCTTTTGAGGCTCCAAACGGTCGCCAACGCCAACGTCGGTCAATTTTTTCCGACATGGTGGAAATAACGCTCTCTCATTAGTTTAATTACCTTCGAAAGCGCTCTTAATGGCGAACTGCTTCTTTTATGTTATCTTGTTATAGCCCCTTTTACTATTGTTCATTTTATCTCTTTCCTTAAAGGTTGCTCGTATTTCCGTGATATTCTTGTGATTTGTATTTAAAAGAGTTTCTTTTCCTTTCTCAGTGCCGCCGCGGTGGCCCAGTGGTTATGGTGCTCGGCTGCTGACCCGAAAAACGCGGGTTCGAACCCGGCCGCGGCGGTTGAATTTCTTTGGAGGAGAAATTCGAGGCCCGTGTCCTGTGCGATGTCAGTGCACGTTAAAGAACCCCAGGTGGTCGAAATTTCCGGAGCCCTCCACTACGGCGTCTCTCATAGCCTTAGTCGCTTTGGGACGTTAAACCCCATAAACCAACCAACCTTTTCCTTTCTTTGTTACCGTATCAAACACAGCATCTTTCAACAGATTAGCGCTGAATTTCCATAAGCACCACTGAACATTGTTCCTTTTCTTTCTCCCTATTGAGAACATAACCAACTTGTGGTCCCTGAAAGACACCGTCATGACCACCTAGTCTTCGCTGTTTGGAGCAAGTGAGGTGAGACCAAAAACCGGTCCCATATAGCATGGCTTTCAGCCTCGATGAAGAGTGAATTGCCGGCGCATTCCACTCCTTGCCAAATCCGCCGATTTAAATCTTCAAATCTGCATTATTTAAGTTCAAAAATATTCCTCACTTTGTGCGATAATATGCCTTAGATGTATTGTCATTTACCGAACAGACTAGAAGTCATCCACGACAAAAAAACTATTACATTCCACATAAAGCGCGATATCCTTAAAAAAGTCCAATTTTTTTTAGTTTAGTCGGGTGCATAGATAAGCAAGGCGCGAGCATCAAGATTACCATATTTAAACTCCCAAGTTACATAACGGCCTTGCATGCAATTAACGGCTATTTCGATAAAAACCGCAATTATCGTATAATCTAGTGCAAGGGCGCATTGTGTAGGGGTTTTGGCGGTTTGGAGTAGGTAATTCAGAAAACAATTTATCTACCGAATTTTAAAAGAGTGCGTCCTTACAAGACTATATAGGCTATTTTCCTAAAAAACGCAAGCGCACGGCTCACAGAAACATTCTGCTGCCGACTAATAGGTTAGACCATGCTGTTGGTGCTGCGCTCATTATCGACTTTCTCCCCTTCTACAGCGCCTACATAAAATTCTTTCTCAACTATTAGCGTCTTCAGCTGGCTTTGCTCCGTCTTCATCCCTATGCTAATCGAAGAGGAGGAAGATCATTAGCCAGTACGAGAGAACGAGGAATGAGGCCACCTCACGCAAAGCAATTATCGCCAGTCTCAATCGGGACCGGATCTACCGAAGCGCACCCTTTCATTCTCGGAAACGAGTTTCAAACAGAGTGAGCGGAAATACTTCCTTTTTTCCCGGAGACCCTCCAATTCTTTATCTGGTGCAGTCGCTGCTCTCCCGCTGTGTCCTCCACGTTCTCATGGCGTCTCTTTGTCGACGCTGACTGGGAGTCCCTGACAGATGCACTTTCGGTGTTGTTTTTCCTTAAATCCGGGTCTTGACTGCTTCCTTTCCACCCTAAGCGTCACTGCGCTGGGCCGCATAGAAGGTTCAGGCGGAAATCGAGCTCCAACGTAAGGTTCTGGTTGTCGTTCACCGCCACTGTGCGGGATTGAATTTTTTTCTTCACCCTTGGGCAGGCGCTCATTAAGCGTGTTCCCCTTACCGCTCGCTCGTTCCTTTTCATACCCTTGTCGTGGTATCGACAGAGGAAGCTGTTTCTTCAGCGTTTTCCTAGTTCGTTAGGTCGCCAGTTTCCTCTACCAATCTGCTAGATCCGGCAACGACCGAGCGCGTATGCACGTAGTTCAGACATTTTTTGGTATATTGGGGTTTAACGTCCCAAAACGACTCAGGCTATGAGGGACGCCGTAGTGAAGGGCTCCGGAAATCTCGACCACCTGGGGTTCTTTAACGTGCACTGACATCGCACAGTACACGGACCTCTAGAATTTCGCCTCCATCGAAATTCGGCCTCCGCGGCCGGGATCGAATCCGCATCTTTCGGGTCAGCAGCCGACCGCCGTAGCCACTGAGCCACCGCGGCGGGTTAGGCTTCAGGTGATAGTGTTCAAACGCTCGACTCTTGTAGCAGGACTCAAAAGCTCGGAACTTGCTGCAGAGAGGCTTCTAACAGTACCGGACGATGTGGCCTTCCGTCTGCACCGTATAGAAGTCGATGTTCGTCCGGGCATGACAACCAGAGCGACACGGTCAATGACTTTGAAAAGGTCAGGTATTGCATCTGCGGCGACGTACACCTTCAGGACGACACGAGCCACGCCGGGCGTAGACACAGCCAGCTAAAACCCGCTCGAGGGCCATTATTACAGGTGAGTTTTCTGGCTTTTTGAAAGGTTCTCGCCGAGAACCTTTCGAAAGACCTCGCCCTACGCTTAGAAAAGATTCCAGTGAATCTTCGCGGTGACCTCTCGTCATAGCGGGTCGCTGATGGCGCAATACCGACCGTTTACCTCCCAACAGCCGGCTCGGAGTAGAGCTTCCTTGTCTTCCCGAGTGCGCAGCTTGACGAGCCACATCTGCCCTATCCTACGGCCGATCCCGGCCACAGCCTTCAAGAGTCTAATTCATTCGAGAGGCGGTCGAAAATAGTCAATACGGTAGATCCTGCCATTCACATTACAGAACAGAAACAGATATTCCTGATGCCTTCGTGCGAAAGCAGCGACGATGCTATGAACCTGTACCCTAGGGTGATTCACGTGCGTATTCCATACACTGCCGGTGAAAGGACTGGTAAAGAGACCAAAACGTAAGGGCAGGCTTCTTCACTTATTTAGTTCATTGCTTTGGTTGTATGTCTTCCCCATCTAGATTTTCCTTTATTTCAGCCCTATAAGGAGCCACTTATCTACTTCTTTCATATCTGGCGCACGAAGCTTTCTAGTCAGTCTGTTTTAAAGCGCGCTTATTGAATTGACCATGCCCATTTCGCTGTAGCACAAGCGCTGCCGTGCCGCCGTGCCAATGACAACTGTCGGGGCGCATTTACTCCTCCTGATATTTTGTAATTAGTCCACGTTGCGTAGGCAAAGTACGCGAGTCTAGTAAGCAGGGAATAAACTGTACATACAAGTACCTTCCACTTGAGGAAGTGGATCTGCAAGAGTTCGTTGAAATGGAAACGGTTAACGTCCTTGAAAATACGCGCTGCAATCGGCATTGGTGCCTTTGCACGGAGATATAGAGATATATAAACTTTTATCTGAGATTAGGTAGGAGTTTTTCGGAAACATGAGTATTTATGGCCGTTGAAGCAACTGAGCGAAGAGCGAAAGCGAATTTTACTCTCATAAACGCGCAAGCCATTGGCAATTTAAGTATTACGGTAAAAACTGCCGTCTGGCACCGCGTTCGCGTCCGCTAAAAGTCGCTGAGGCGCAGTCATGTTTCTAATGAGTAATTACTCCCTTATTAGTCATGTTTCTAGTACACCAGTAACGGTAACACGGTAAATTAAGTTTGTATATTAAGTCCGAAATGTACGCTTAGCCTCCACCTTTCAGCGTTTCTGTGAAGATGGAACTCTAAGCACGCCCGTGATCAATGCCATATTATAGTGCTCGTTAAGATTCTCAGCTGGTCGGGATTATCCCGGCGTCTTGTTTGCACCGACGCTTATTTGCATCCTCGCAGTGTGCGCCTTCTAAGATGCAGGCGTATGAAACTGAAGTTTGTGAACTAAGTCTCATAACTTGGACGCGGTGAGGTGCATCTAAGAGCGCGTTTGGTAGGGACTCGCTTACCTTATTTGTTCTGCTCCTCTATCATGCGTAAAATTCTGACCTCGTATTATTCATCATGACTGTACGTTTAATTCCAATAGGAATTCTGCTTATTGAGAAGCAGCATTCATATTTGCCGATGGGTTTCATAGATTTCTGATATTTCGAAGTCATACGGCACATGGTCGCATAGCCGGTCGTAAGCGTGTTGCTACAGAAAAATGTTTTTTCGTATGGGAGCCTCCTTGTCGAAAAATCTTGGCAGTATATTCTTGCCTGCTCAATAGTTTACCGAGGGCCTCGAATCTAGGAGTCTGATGCTATAGGTAGCATAACAGAACTCTTGCACATCATCCGCGCTCACCATTCGACCACGTTTCTTCGTCGCACTCGCGTTAATACAGGACGTACTACGTCCGCCGCGAGAAAAAAGGTGGCATTGGTGAACATTTCAAGGTTCGGTTGCATTTCATACAAATACCCCGAAAAGCAGAAGTTTCGACAGCCGTCGCAGTAGCTCAGTTGGTGAAGCACCGAGCGCGAATTTCGAGGTCGTGTGTTCGGATCCCACAAGCTGTATGCCGTTGTATTTTCTTTCTGCTTTTATTTTCCTCCCATTGACAAAACCCAAAATTTAAAAAGAATACATCCCCTATGCTCCTTTGTTTCCGTGACTGTTGGCTTTCGTCATGCTTGGCACTATTTTTCGTTTTATGCGCTAGTTTGGATGCGCGTGCGCAAGGCAGATTGTTTATATCCTTTCAGCTTTTAAATTTCAAACTGCAGTTCTAAGACCCATGCCCTTTGCGTGTTTCCTCTTTCATCGCGGTCCCTTCGAGCTATTCCAATTTTTCGTCTCCTCAACCAGTTCACTCGAATGCACAAACTGTTTTACCCAAATAATAACCTACGCTTGTTTCATTTCATGCAAAAATAAATGATTTACCCTTGATTTTGCGTCTGAAACAAAGTTTTCTTTCTATTACCGTGACTAATCGGCTTTTTTCTGGTCATACTTGTCGTTACATTTCTCGCTTCGCCCATCTGTTTCAACTATCAGTGTTTCTTTTCCATGAAGCAAAGTGCACATAAATTAACATATAATTTTGTCTAATACATAGATTGAATAGCGAACTGTCGGTTTTCCAGGTGATAAAGTTTCAGCAGATTCAGCCCAAATGCTAGACGGTGTTTTTGGAGCAACGCGCACATACCATACACGTTTTCTATGCGGTTCAAAATGTATATCTTTCCTTTTTTCTAAAGGCGACTATACACAGCCATAGCTGTGCCACTGCGGTGGTTAAAAAACTGTCAATTTAAAGATAAATGCCGCTGCAAGGAAAATCTAACAAAAACCTATAAGTTGTGAATCCAGGATACACATTTGAATGACGTCCAGATACATCCTAACGTCCTGAAATCAAACATTTTCGAAAAAAAAAATTCTTCTTGACGTGGCCCAGGAGCTTCAAAACGTAACTGGACAAAATTAAAGTGTATAAGACAATCTGAAGGAGCCATTTATGGCAACTTTCATTACGATATTTACATGCATGGTTTTGCTGAAGCGTCATTTTTCCAGATTTCGTAACAGTCTGTACGCTTCACTGCGCTTCAGGGATTACGAAATGGTTTTTATTCTATGCTAGACTGATTACGGCAGTGTTCTACTTTTTCATAAATCTATTTTACACGCTACTTTCTTGCTTATGGTGTCATGTCAGGGTGATGATAAAATGTTAATATACTCTTGCTGCATGCTCGATATTTTCCTAGACGCCTCTTCGCATTGGGCGCCATTCCTTCCAGTTTTGCTATATTCAATGAAGCTGATATGCAAGAGGAAGTGTTTTTTTTTTCATGAGTGCATAATATGAACGGCTAGAAATTTCATAGAAGCACTTTTGCTTGCAACAGCTGTTGCTATGTAGACACACAAGCCAAACTTCTCTTCAGAATAAGCAGCTGCAAAGTTTGTTGAGCGTTTTACAGCAGGTCTGCATATGCTGTCAAATAATTCTTTAGGCCCTTCTGGAGACGCTTACAAGGGGCAGCGCGGCCGAACTGTTTTCTTTGTATTTGTGCATCGCTGTCAGGGACAGCGCGGGAAAAGCTACTTGGTAGCATTTTAGCTTTTCTTTTCTAGATTTCTGGAGCCCCTCGGCAGTAAGTATTCAAATTATTTGCGACCCCATGTCTTGCTGCTTTTGGGTGATGTATAATGCATTCTACGCCGGTGACACTTTTGCGCGGGAAGTTTTGAAGCATGGTGAGCACAACACAGTGACTGCACTTAACTTCGGAAAACTCCGGTAACATTTGCGCTATGCTCCTTTATATCTCTTACCAAGGTTGCTAAGAAAGTTTTTCACATACTTTGGAACGGGTTTTCATGCAGCTTGAAATTCCGGAGCGAATTCTACTTCGCACCTGGGAAATCTCAGATGCTTTCGTCTTTGCAGATTTATAAAAATGTTTTTCTCTGCTGAAGAAAAGCTGAAAGCACTATTTTTCGCGACATTTTGCGCAACAATATTGTTTTCCGGAATGAAAGTGAAAATTTCGTGTCAAAATCCCGAAACACAAACTGCGACCAAAAGAAACTTTCGAAGACTAAAAGACGTTTTGGTTTGCATACATTTCGGCGTTGACTAGAAAGCCGAAACATTTCTCTTGGTAACGAAAGCCTTAGGTCTGTATTTGCGTTGTTTTTTTTTGACCTTCATTTACCATGCAACCAGACGAAAAGTCATGCAACATGAGGTTTCATAAAGTACCTCTCTCAATGCCGCTTTAAAAGAGTCCTCGCTCGCACGATCGTGCGTTCAATGAAGCTTGATTTGTGATAAAAATTGGCCGCGAAACTCTTTTTTCTGTATAAGCTGCCGCTCGTGTACTTTAAAGCACTGATTAATGTAACCATTGCCATACAAGTATTCCTATTAATGACACGGCTATTATTATCCATTGGAAGTTTGCTAATGACCTCCGTGGAAGCTTTATTTCCGCACTACGAGACGCCCTAACGGTGCTAAAGGGGGAAAGAATATTAAAGACAACGCGATAACGAACCCACTCGAAAGGCATATGCCTAAGCTTTCCCATTTCAAATTAAATCAGCAAGTAATTTTTGAAAATGCGCCATATGGCATGGAAATAGCATGGAAAACACCGCCGCTACAAAGGTCTCAACTCCAGAAGGCTGCTGTGGAGCCCGCGGTTTGCGTGATACAGGCGTATGTCTTCCTCCACCCTTGCCTCTCTACAACCTGCACTCACACAACCGGTCCATACACCTCCCCACCCTCCACGCTCGCCCTAGAAATACGCGCGATCGCCGATGCCATCACACACTTTGCCACCCTACCCCCCGCCCCCGATACGTTGTCTATACAGAGTCGCAGGCAGCTCTGCGTGCCTTCCATGAAAGAGCCCTCCCTTTCCCTACCCGATCGGCCTTAGATGCAGCCCTCTTAGCATTAAGCCCACGACCGGTGACCCTTCGGTGGATCCCTGGTCACATGGGCATCCCCGGCAATGAGCTTGCTCACCAGCTTGCCTGCGAAACTATACACCGGGTGCTGGGGATCCCATGGACGAGCCCACCGACGGAGCAGGCGGTCAGGGCTTACAAACGCACTGTCGACGAATACTACACGCCGCAAAAATTGGACTTTGCTGATTTATCACCACCACACCCATCCTTATCGATCCGTGAAGCTCGCATTCTTCGCCGAATACAGTTTAATCTCCTACGTGCACCAGCCAAACTTTATCTGTACCGCTACACTTCCACACCGCAGTGCCCAAACTGCCCACACACATATGCAGACATAGAACACTGCCTTACACAGTGCCACGTAGCCTTCCAGTCCCCCGCCTATCCTTTCCCGCCACCCCCACCGTGGCCCATCTGGCTTGCCTCCCGGGACCTGAACCTGCAACGCGCCCTCGTCACCTTGGCCCAGGACCTATTGAACGCCTAACATAAAGGCTGTTAATAAAAAGTGTCACACCACCACACCACCAGAATGCGCAACATGATTCCACCGGAATTCGAAATATCCTAAGAAACACGTATGCAGTCTAACTTAAAATGACTGCAAACGCATATCGCCTCTCTCCCCAGCATTCATTTTCTCCCTGCAGGAGCACAGTCGAACGTCGTTATAACGAAACTGTTCATAGCGATGTTTAACTGTAATAACTTCTGGCAGCTGGGGGAGCGACGAGATGCCCGGGCAAGCAGCGGAGAGGTGTGAACTGGACCAAGGCAGGCGTTGCTGGGAGTTGCATCAAGGCGAATCAACTCCTCAAATTTTGCTTCCAACTATCAATCATAGAAACCGAAAAATAACCTGCGCAATGTGATATCACCAATGGTTTGAGCGCATGTTCTTGGTAGGAACGTACGTACAGTCAGGGACAAAAGTCTCCGGACCACGTGTTTATCTAACGAAGCCGATAGCTCTGCTATTAGGAGGCGGCTGGAGACCACACTTGTGGAGGTAAAAGGCAAATTTTTGTTCTTTCATCTGCATAAGTGCGGTGTCCAGCCGCTGTCTAATAGTAGAGCTATCGGCATCGTTTGAGGTACACGTGGTCCGGAGACTTTTGTCCCCGACTGTACCTATACAGTTAGGCGATTAATGGTCGGCGGACATTTGGGCTGGCTAAGCATGAGTTTAAGGCCTTGGCCAAGTAACTCTGAGTAAATAACTGAGTTGAACTTTTCTTGACACGAACATAAAAATGATTTTCTAGTTCTCACGGCATTTTAGACCGAATGTTTTTGAACTGCAATTTTCGGAATATAAAGGAATTTTGAAAAAGTTGAACTGCGGAATAATTCAATCTAAATATTAGTGCGCGTTTCAACGACTGAGAAAAAACCTGCGGCATGAAAGTATAAGCGGTATTCACTTGTAATAGAAATGAGCAGTAAAAATGGCGTTGCAGTTTATGCGGCAGATAAGCGGCAGAGACACCTCAAGGTATGTGGGGAGACAGCTACGGGTGAAAATTATTAATAAGGAAACATAGAGCTGAATGGTCAACACTTCCCTGGCGTGTGATTTTCCATTAACTTGGAATGGCAGCAGAGAGCTTGTCGAGGTAACCGCATCGCCAGTCGGCATCGCGTGTGGCGGGAGCGAAAGCATTAACAGGTGGGGCCAAGTCCAGCGACGTTGTGGAGGACAATGGTTTGACGTGACTTCGACAAAATGGTTACAGGCGACCACTTATTTAAGTGAGCCGGATATTGCATTGTGGGTCGCAAATTTTCAGTGGTGGCTCTAGCCCATGCCATAAGAATGCTCGCTGCGAGTGGTTAAGGAAACATTGGTTGAACTGTAGATGGTGTTGACTCAGATCTGCAAAGCTGTAGAAGTGTTGGAGAAACACTCGTCTTTATTCACTACTTAGCCTTTGCTGTCGTAGACTAAACATAGCGCAAAATAGTGATGCCCCTTCAACACGTTAAGTGTTTTTTTTTTGTCTGTCCGAAAGGAAACTTGCTGCTTTCAGGGACGAAGTTTGTTGATCGTCTGCTAGCTGCGAATCATTTCTTAGGGTACAACTGTTCGTCCGAAATGAGCAACGCTGGGATGCAACCGCTCACAAAGAGATAAACAGCTGAAAGAAGAAGAAAAAATTCCTGCGCACGCGGCCGGAATCGAACTGCTGTGTTATCGATTGAAAGCCGGGCGCGTTGTTTACCAGAGAACAGATTCAGCATTCCTATTACATTGCTGGTATATGAATCATAGAAGAGGTAACCGTACCAAGGCATTGATTTTTCGAACATACTCCTATTATTCGTACAATTTCTGCCTTTTTTATTGTCATGCGCTTTTGAAGCCGGCTTTGATCAGACTTAGGGTACAAACAACGCGCTTTACCCTATTCATTGCTAAAAAAACGATCGAACTGTGTGCGCATTGATGCACGGTTCTCGGCAGCCACAGCTGCCGTGATAGTGACAATGTTTACTAGACATCTTCCGGCGCTGTATTTTCGCGGAAGCTTTACTCGCCGCCTGTCTCGTCTATGCCCCAAGCATGGCGATAGTGCAGCGCCTGTTGATGTCGATGCACATTTCCGCGATGAAGACCGGCGGTTTATCACTGCAAGCAGTGATTCGCTGCTAGACTGTATAAAACTATATACTGAAATGCAGTCTGTGTTTTATTGGGTTTTATAGCACATAGACAAATCTAGGCTATCATGCGCCAAACGTAAGGTTTAATGTGTTTACATGATAGGAGCAAGTACAAGAATTTTATATACTACAACTCGTTTAGAAGCTTTCCTTCATTTAAGACCGAGACAACAAGAAAATTTCGACGGGTGAATTTTATCCTAACAGCAATCTAAGACGGATTGGGATAAGTTCACCAGAAAGCTGTGGGAAATGTTTTTTCCTTAGTCTCTCGAGCTGTCCGCAAGAACATAAAATATAGGCCATGCTGATCACTTCTCCGCACAGCTGGCGTGTTGGTGGTTTTTTTTTTCAAGAATAAAAACGTGTGTAAGGTTTTGTCTTCAATAAGAAAGCGACATAAAATAACTTCAGTAAAATATTCCTGGTAAAAGCATGACTTGAATTTCCCTATGGTCCATTTGACTAGATGTAGCTTATATTTCAGTTCAATATTCTATTCAGAATGACATTTATCTCTAACCCTATTTTGCCATTATCATGTTATCTTTCCAAGGAATTCTTATTTTTTGGATTTCATCGTGTCGATCTTATTCAGGACATAATTCACTTTCTCATTGCACGTGATTCCGATGGGGCTTGCGACCCGGCAAAATCTGATATCTTGCCTGTGTGCTGTGGCTCGCTATGTTGAGTATGATGTCACGATTAGTGGTGTAACTGCATTTCTATGGCAAAGAGCGGTGCGCATCCTCAAAAAATCAACTTGTAAATGGCACTTTTCTCGATTTTCTCATTTATTATTTTTTTCTATAGCAGCAGAAAGTGCGTACACTAGGCAGTAAAAATAGATGCGCACTGACGAAGGCGAACTCTTTTTTCCCAACTGTTTTGTACAACAGTACTTCCGACGTGGTCCACCGGTATGAAATGCTGCGTACTCTGTTGTTTCGTTCAGTGCTAAATATTCTTGTAATCTATGTTCACCGCATGGGTTTGTTTTTCTGAAATTGTGCTAATGTGCAGTCGCATACAGAATGTAGGCAGTACCAAGGTGGGAGTAGATCAGGTTCATGGGCGATATTAGGCAATGTGTCTATTACGTCTATATCTTGGCATTTATCTTCAGAACGGAGAAGAAGCGTCTGATATTACTTGGGATTTCTTGGCAAATAGTGTTTGAGATGGGCACTTTGTAACCCATTGAATAACAGGTATGTTTTGAGAGTTAATGGATATTTAGATTATATAAACATGTGAGTATGGTTCTTCTGACTGCAAGTGGTTGTTCATTGGGTTCCACATAGAGACTGTCATGGGTATATGGACAGCGTCCTACATGCACCTCTTGAAAGGCTGAAACCTGAATTGGGCAGAAGGTCAAGTTGGTTTAAGTATCACGCCCTTGCTAAACCATACACTATGTAGCCATAGTCTATCAGGAGCGAACAACAGAGCAGTAAATTTGTAGAAGGCACGCCCTATCAGAACACCACTTGACGCGTATGACTACTTTGAGTATGTTCAGAGGCCGAGATGCTTTTTTTTTCAGCGCGCTTATGCCAGGTAGGGAGTGAGCTTTCTTACAAATCATGTCTAGATATTTATGTTCATTGTTTGCAGGCATTTCGGTTTCGTTCCAGTGCAGAGTGGGATCTTTCGGTAAGCCACGTTTCAGTGAGAAAAAAATGGCTACTGTATTCTGCGGATAAAACCAGAAATCTTTTCTGTCTGCCCATTTTGTCAGTTTATTTGTTGTTAAATGCAATCATCTTTCGCATGTCCATATGTTGGAGGACGTACCATCAATGTGAAGACAGCCGATATAGACAGAATACATTATAGACCCCGGGATTCATCATTGTCATCAGCCTGACAACACCCACATCAGTTCGAAGACTTCTCCCGTGAGCCTCCAATTAGCTCTGCTGTAAGCCCTTTGCTGCTTAAGCCTCTGGGATGTCTCAAGGTGCGCCCAAAGAAAAGAATTTGAGCTCTGATGTTTGAAAAACAAGCTTGAATTTCTACAGTATTAGAGCGAATAGAAATCTTTGAAAATTAGCAGGCTACTGTTCATGAACGATTTTCAAAGTGTGCGAAAAAATATTTTACACAACATTGAAGAGGCAGAAGAAAGCTTCCGTTTTGCGAAGATGATTATGTTCAAAAAAAGGAAGTAGAGCAAATAAGGAGCTACGCGGCTGACCAAAAAAACAAGTTTTGTCTCTGCAGTTACGTATTAAAGACGGCGTGCTTTTGCAAGACATTAAGAATAATTGAACAAGCGGTTAGATATGACCCTGACTCCATTTACTAAGAGCCCACCTATCCGTTCTTTGCTTATGCATTTTGGAGGGTCATCACTGAATCCTCAGGCTTCTTCATTTTTTCAGCGGTGTTCTAGGCCGATGTTCAATTTTAACTTCGGAATGACATATTCGGCCCTTGTTTACGCTGTACATATGTACGGGCATTTACCATTTCGGGAAGGTGCGGCCATGATGGTGCAATGTTGCAGAATAAGTTACGCCTTTAATGTTGAAGTATTAAAGAGTCATTCTGTAGCTCTCCGCATGATGGAAAAGATTTGAATGCAAAGCATTTCATCAAATTCTGTTAGTTTGCGAATCCCCTTTGTTGCTCAATTTTCGGAATATCTGTTACTTCCTTCATGAGTAAGCTGCGCAACGCCATTTTCACCTTGTTCCTCAAAACAAGCTGAGTTCTTTCCGAAATGGAACAGCATTTGCTGGTGCAAGATCAAGCACAAAAAATAGGTTGTCAGTCAAAAAAAAAAGCACTTCAGCGAGAGAAACATTCGTTCTCCAACGTTTCACATATGAGCGCTACTACTTCAGGTGAACAAAATAAGAGGAAACAAAAATATATCTTCAGGAGAGGCGGTTAACGGGGCCAAGCACATGTACTAGCCGAGTACATTGATGCCAGACTTGTTAACCCTTAATTGCTACTCTTTTCACTTCTGTTGTTAGGCAAACACTGCTCTTCGGCCATGTTTGACCCACATAACGGCAGATGCTCGCGGCAGTGGAGATTGATGTTGTCTAAGGGTGCCGTTACCAAGTGGAAGCCAGCACCGCAGAGCTGCCATCTGCAGCCAGTTTACACACAGATTTCCAGCTGCTGCTCTGGAAGACAGGGTTTTTCCTCGGGAACACCGTGTAACTAATCAGGTTAGTTTTTTTGTGTGAATACTGACTACGGCTGTCCAGCCTTACGCACAGCGTGAAGTGTCTTCTATCCACGTATAACACGATGGAGGCAAAAATACGCTTCTTTTCATCTGGTTAATTTGCCAGAGCTGAATAACGAAGTGTTGTCACAGGTGCAGAGAGCAGTCTTTGCATGGCTAATGCCCCTGTCACACGGGCAGTTTGAAATGCCGTTTAGTTGAACGGCAGTTCAACTTTCCCACTGACCTTGAACTGAACGGCAGCCGGCGGCAGTTACGTGGTACATTGAACGGAAATCAGCTTTTTTTTCGCGATTGTTAGTGCCGCGTGCTGGTGATTTCGAAAAAAAGGCTCATTGATCTTTACTTCTATCTTGAATCATTTATTTTATTCCTCCTTTTAATTATGCAATTTCTTCGCAAGTTTGTGCTTTGAATGCGCCGCAACTGGACTCCACGCAGAGCCAAGTCAATCCAGAACAACCACAACTTGCTTTGCGTGTTTACGGTCATTCGATTAGTCTCAGTTGTAGATTTGGATTTACATTAGCAAGGACAACAAACTGCCGTGCGTTTTGAGAACGCATATGGCAATGGGAAATGCCGCTACTCTGTCGATGCGCAGGTTCCGCTGGGGTGCGCTGAACGCCAACTTCTGGGTTGACGTGTTCAACTGCGGCCCCCGACCTCAGTCAAACTAAACTGCCGGTGAGATTATGAACGGCAGTTGACGCTTCCGTGTAAAACCGCTAACTGCCTTTCTGTGCAGCTGAAGGTCGACTGAGCAGCAGTTGAAAACGTCCGTGTAAGAGGTTCTGCTGCCGCTGACTGTTAGTTCCCCAGAGGAAGCACCGTCACTGCTGTAGTCGTAACATGTTTGACTCGAAGTCGTGCTTTCATTCTCTCAATCAATTGATATATACGTAATAGAAGTACTCCATGGAAGGATAATAAAAACAATCCTATATTTTGTCTGGATGTGGCCCTATAAAGTCATGAGCGTTATCGAATGATGACTAAGTCACTAGCACCTTCGCGACCACGAAAAGTAAGCATGGTATAAGATAGGTCAGGATGCTATGACTATGTAGCTAATCTACAGAGCAGGACGTACTTGAAGGGCCGCAGAACACATCCTCAGTGCATTGTTTTGGCTGTTGTTCGCATAAAATGAGTTATAGTGATGCTATTAGGATTGGTCGTACTGTTTATATCCCGGTTTTTGATACTCTGATTTGCTCACAAAAACAAATTCACGGCGCTGATGGTGTCACTCCCGAGTGGCGATTTTCAACAGTGGAGATGACATCATCGGTTGAGAGCTTGATGTTTGGATTAAAAGTAAATAAACTGCAAAGTGTGTTAACAAATGGAGATACGTCTTTTCATGTTTATGGGTTTTATATTGGATCAACAAAGCAAGCAAAACAAAAAAACCACCACCTGAGGGTCTGGCTAGAACATAGCCGACTCTCCTCTAAGGCTACTCCCTATGTATCTCACACCGGCTTGTCGAAAACTATCTGATCTAGCCATTGCATTCTGCAAGCGTTCTTTTCGGCCCCACGCAAGGACACCAAGAAAAAAGCCATTCGTTTCACATTCAGCAGTAAGCATCGTTCGCTTGTGGAGGATCACCGGGCGGCGCCAGATGGCGCCTCGTTCCCGTCAACAGGGCGCAGTGGCAGGGCACGGTACGCGTTATGCTACGAAGCATCTCGCGCAGGTGGTCACTCTCGTCGCAGTATCTCGTGCTAGAGTTCGGACAACTAAGGGAAGACCATTGATCAATGTTCCCTTCTGCGCCGTCGACGTGACGATAAAGCATCGCTGGACCAGCTGGGCGTCCACATGGTTGTTGTATCGATGGAAACGGCGCTGCCAGCCTCGGCGAGAATGAGTTACAGCGAACAGGCGAACATGGCCGTGCAAATATCCGCGACGTGCTCAGATAGGCTTTTTTGATTGGTTCAACCCAATGTCGTCATTGGGAAAGTGAAATGGGAATAGGAAACACCGCGAAAATCCAGTTGAGGGCAACATTCTGTCTGCTTGTATTTTGAACTTTGTTCAATGAAAAACCCTATAATAACTCTGCGCCGATTCTTGTATTTCTTGTTGAGTCAACATTTGTGTGACATAAAAAATTCACCTGAAGTATAGCCGGCATCCCTTCAAGTAGTGCTTCACAGCCCCGTAAAGCATGAATAAGGGAAATTGGAACTTGAAAACTTAAAAATATTTTAACAAAAATATTGCATAACTGCTGGCGCATTTTTTTTAGATTAAACTTACCGGGACCACAACATCACCAGAAAGGACTAAATTTTTCGAGCTCGTTTTTGAACCATATGAGACCTTTCTCCGTATTTTTCTATTACTATAAGTCTTAAAAAAAAACGAAAGAACAATGTTATCCCCGTCCCAACCGGTTATTCAGTGACACTGTCTGAAACAGTGTTTTTGAGTCTATTGCACTCTAGAGCGCACTTGGTTGTGTTTGATGCTTTATGAGAATTCCTTTCCCTCGCAATAAAGTTTTCGTAAATTTGGTCCAGTTCAGTGGGCCCTTTAGAACTCATGCAGCATAATGATTTTCCGGACCATATGGCCGTAGTTCCATTTACGCTGCATTAGAATTCCTGGTTGACTTCCCTTTTTATATTTTTGTTTCTTTTTTTTCTCAAACCGTAAGCGCTAAAACGAGCCTACTTCCTAGAATGCACCACCATTTAGGAAAAAAGTATGCCCAAAATTAAAAAAAAACGATTGCCATTTCTTATTTTTTTCCAGAAGAATTGTTTTGCTGCATGGCTTGAAAAGGGCACTGGTGCAGTGCGTGCTTCATATAGCAAATTATTAACGGAATGGTGGAATAGTTAAAAAGTCTCCAAGTTCAGGTCAATGTCAGGCGGCGGCATAAATGCCTGCATAATATTTTCTGAAAAGCTTGAGCCCCATCTGCTTGTTTAGTTTCTGTCCCACAGTCAATAGTACGCTATCTGCTGATGCCCTTCAAAAGGTTTTCTTATTCCGATAAAATCTATTTAGAACATGCGGTATGAATTTTTCTGCTTAATTTCTTGCCGATGCTATAGCGATACTCTATCAGGAAAATTATTTTTTGATGATGACTTGATTTTTCATTGTTGAGTGAAACAACTTCCTCTGTTTCAAATACCCCATGCAGTCATCTATTGGTCCTGACATCACATTGTTTTTTTATACTTTATGCTCTTTCACCGCCTCGAACGAACTATATGAAGTTCAGGGAAAGCGTAGCTCATTAGAGCCTTTTCATTTTATCGTAATCACCTCTGAGGTCAATAAATTAATTACTTTTTCTCCATTGCTTACAAGAAATAGTGCGTGATATTTCGAGGTTTGCTAGCTGTAAAGTCCCAGAAGCACGTGTTTTCCAGTGTAGCTAAAGGTAAAGGATTCCAGAACGACATCAGATGAGTTAAGTTACCGTCGTTTCGGGAAGCACAAAGAGAAAAATAGAAGTGCAACTGCGATCATCCGTGAGTCACGACTCGCGAAACGAGTAAGGCGGCGAACGAAAACAAAGATTAGTAAAGCCGCCTTCAAGCTGGTTTATGGTGGGCCGAATTTCATGCCTTCATTTTTACAACGCGAAGATGTTTTCAAGCTCATCTATTTCTTTGTCGCATAATCTCAACCTAGTGCTTCCGTGCGAGTTCCTGAACGCGTCTTCAGCGCTAACGGTGCATTTTCTTTTGTTTGGGCAGACTGCATACGCAGCAGTTTCAAGTTTCTTCCCGTCAGCTGGAAATCCTTATGCAAGAAACATGAGATCAGAATGGATAGATAGAAGAATTTAGGATGGAACTCCTTCAAGAAGTATCTTTAAATCATTTTATAATGTATTAGGTTCGCAATTTAGCCTTCTTCCGACAAAAAGTCAGTGTCTGTGTTTGTGCACATGCGCCTGCGTATATGCTCCCGCGGGAGAAAAGGTAGCAGACCCCCCCCCCCCTCCCATCTTCCAAGTTGTGACCCGTGCCACTCTGCGCAAGGGCGCCACCTGAAAGAAACGAAACGGGCCCCCTGCGCCCGTCCCGACACCAGAAGTGTTTTGTCAAGTGGCACCCCCACGGAGAGTGGCACGGGCCGGAACTTTGAAGAGGTGTCGGTTATTTATTCCCCGATGGTACGAGCGGCGTGCGTCTCAGCCCCGGGGTTCGTTAGTTTGAATGCGCCGAAAGACACGGCAAATGTTGAGCAGACAACAGACGCGCTGAGGCGAACTGACCCCCTCAGTATGTGCACCATCTCCCGGGAATCCGTCAATAAAGGTTCACCTTGTATCTACATTCTACCTTCACCACAGATGAACCCATCTTCTCACTCCAGAAGGGCTCCACACATATGGAAACTCAGAAAACAGCAGAACGAAGTAGCAACGGCGAAATCAAATTGAAAGACGCATGGATAGGTGATCAGCGTAAGAGAGAAAAAAATTCAGGGGGGGGGGCACTCGATTGACCTAAAGTGCGTTGAGGCGAAAGCGTTTAGCGCGGTGTTGCTGCTTGTTTCGCTAATGTGTGGTTAAGATGTTAATCAAGTACACATTTGTTGGTGAATCTTAAATGCTGGAGTCACTGGAGGGTGTTTGGGAGGCATCCGTCTCATTCGACGCCTTTTTGCAACCACTGCGAAGCGTCCTATACCAGGAGAGCTGCATATGCGTCGGCAGATAGTAGCCTAGCCATTAACACGATCGGCTGCGGAAACGGAAGGATGGTGGTTCGAATCCCATCGTGCACGAAGGCTTTTTTTTCTGGTCTGACTAGAAAAGCGCGACACCTCTGCCTAAAACCTTCTGCTGACAACTATCTGTCGACAACGATGAGGCATTAAAGGCTCTCGCCTTAATGTAAAGTCTGCGTCACCCCTGTATAGAGCGCTCTATCAATATTATCCAATCAATAAAATTGAAAACGATTCAACGTTTTTGGACAAAGTGTTCGTAGTCACCTTGCTTGCAGTTCTACATGGATGAAATCCGCGCCAACTTTGCCTCAAATGCCGGAGGGTGTCCATGA
Organism: Amblyomma mixtum; assembly: GCF_055824585.1. NCBI lineage: Eukaryota > Metazoa > Arthropoda > Arachnida > Ixodida > Ixodidae > Amblyomma > Amblyomma mixtum. The sequence continues at coordinate 75,997,373 of NC_143019.1, read as the reverse complement.
AGGGTCCGGTACATGTAGGGAAAAGCGCAGCAGTTGCGCTCTGTATATGCTGGGTGTTTCAGGGAAGACTAAGTAATTCACAAATCTAGGTTTTTTGAGGTAAAAGTGTGGCTTCTTAGCATAGTTGCAGTGTTGGCGGACACCTAATAACCGGTGATTCGTCTTAAGTAGTAAGCTGGTGAAAGAATTTTTAGTAATTAACATTTTAACTAGTAGACAGGCGCCTAGCCACAATTAGAGACTTGTAGCTGGACTCTAGTAATGGCCATGTCAGTTTTTAGACTTTCGACAAGGCGATGGTACTTGGTGCTGTGGCTGGACAAATTTTAGCTTTTTGAAAGAGTGTAAAACTTCCAGCAGTGCATATTTCTTAAAAAAAAAAGAAGATAGGGGAGACGAATCGAGAAATTTATTTACCTGTTCTAATGCTTCTAAACGACCTCGGATTGTGTAGATTCGAGTAAATGTCCCATAATAATGGCACATTTGCTGGACAGAAACAGTTCACGAAGGTGCGGAAACGAATCGTACACTTAGGAAAAAACATTGAAAAAAACCTATTTTGAATGATTTATTGTCAAAATATTTTTATCCTTCTGCATTTTGTGCTGCTTTACCGAGGGCATCATAAAAATGACGTCTCTGTAAAGCCGCTCATAAGGCCTTTTTTTATATTCCTCAAACACAGGATCGCTTAAAATATATTTCATGCTTAATACCCTTGCTACCCACGTACGTTCGCATGGCATTCGTGACAAGGAATGGCGTTCGAACTGGCCGGACTGCCGTGCTGCTACGTAACAACTTACAAACACATTCGAAGGTTTCATATTCACTCGTTGTGTTGCAATGACGCTGCTGACATTGAGTTTCGCTTTCGTCCCTTCGATCGTTTCTAATGTGTACAATCGCACCCGCACGAGCGGGTCACTGTAATGTCACATGTTTGTCGAGCCAAGGACACCGATAAATGCAATCGCCGGACGGTCAAGCCTTCACTTTCTCAGAAGATCGAGAGCTCATGGATAAATTCACATTGATCAGGCGACGGTGTGAATATGACCCCGCTTGTCTCAACTTATTCGTGATAAAAATACCTTAAATACATTAAGGATAGTTGCCGGGCCAGTTGGTACATGATCACACCGTAAAACAGCGCGCTTACACGGGACGAAGAAAGAAGACACGCACACACACAGCGCTCAACGTATACAACTGCATGGTTTATTGCATTGCTCGCAATAAATACCGGAAAGGAAAACAAAAAACAACCAAAGGAAGGCGAGGAGATATCCTCCTGTCGCATCATGTCGTCAAAGGTTATTCAAGATATTTAATCTCTTTTCTTGTCAGTGCCATCGATGGAGTGCTAACGCATGACGCGCCTTTCCTGTCTATGATGAATGCTTCATATAGTTCACGTTTGTGCTGATGATTGTACCGCCTCAAAATCTGGCTTCGTCCAAGGTTAGGTGTGCAATGACAGGCAGATACGTGTTTTGCCAGCGTGCTGCCGTATCCCGTGCGGATGTTAATGGCGTGCTCTCGTAGACGGTCGTTTATGCAGCGTCCACTTTGGCCCACATAAGAAGCGCCGCATGACAGCGGTATCTCATAGATTATCTCCGTGTCACAGGTGGTGAACATTTTTTTCATGTTTCTTACTGCACCGCGCTGGTTTTGGGGCATCTTCATTCACCATTCTGCAAAGCATATTGAGCTTTCTGGGTGCGGTTAGGACCAAGTTCACTCCAGCACGCCCTACTATCTTCTTCAACGAGTGGCTGATCCCGTGCAGATACGGCATAACAGCCATCTTCTCTCTTTCTTTGCGTGGCCTCATCGGGAGGCTAGATAGGCGGAGATCCTTCAGGAGCTTGAAGCCGATCCCTGAAATGAGGGCATCCGGGAAACCCGCTTCGCGTAGACGTTTCAGCTGAGATTCCATGCTAGCTTGCTTGCGTGTAAGCGCGCTGTTTTACGGTGTGATACCTTAAATAGCCGGCTACAGTCCTCGTGCGCACGGTTCAACACCCACAACCGATAAACGCTAGCCAGATTCTTAATTTTGTATCAACAGCCCCGTTCTGTCGTTGATTGAGAGTTCTTGTGCCCAATTTCGGCGGTTATAGAGAGCGATTGTAAATTGGCGATTGTAAATTGGCATCTGGTGTTGGTCTGACAACAGTGACCTGAAATTGACTGTTCCTTAAATCGCTGGACGCACATTACAATGAACGCGAAGCCCCGACGTGGTCGAGACAGCCGATCAACTCTTTAAGCATCCAGCAGCAGTCGTCGCGTCGCTTGGGGGTAATAAATTAGGCATTGTGAATTAATGCGAGCCGACACTGTATAATATTATTTAAAATGAATCACTGGTCAGAGCGGATAAATAACGAACATCCGGTATTAATCGATGTCGGTAAGCCGGCTACTGAGCGCTTCCCAGGCGGGCGAACGCATTTGCGCTTCGTACAGATTAGTCGCAGTGTTCAACAAAGCACAGCTGCAAACGGTATAAAACTGAAGAGATTACTTAATACATGTGAAGCACGACTTGAGTTTTATGGCAGGCGAACTGCGCTAGCAGATTGTGCACAGTTAAGTAAGAGTGTGAGTACAGTCGTCCTCATCGGCGCATTCCTGGTGAAATTTCGGGCCCACGCCATATATATTCAGTGGTGTGCTAATTAACTTCAAACAACTCACTTAGTGAGTGCGCGAGCTATTTTCTCAACAAGCAGTAAAAAAAAATCTCTGCCTCTCCCGTAAACGAGAGTAGAGTAAGCATGAAATGTTTACGGGCCTAATGTCATCTCGGTGGACACCCGAACCGCACCGTACAGGAAGGGAGGAACGCCACCACCCGTTCAGCGCGATGCCTTGCCATTTGAACGCAAGGTTTTTTGAGGAAAGGAAATGGCGCAGTAATTCTCTGCCATCTCGGTGGACACCCGAACCGCACCGTAAAGGAAGGGAGGAACGCCACCACCCGTTCGGCGCGATGCCTTGCCCTTTGAACGCAGCGCTTCTCCCCGGATCACGTATGAGAACGATGTGTAACGTGGCATTTATGTGCTTTTTGCACGCGTTATTAGAAATCGGAAATTATAATTCCGTGCATTATCAACCCACAGCTCCACTGATATCTTGATAAACATTGAGAAGGCACTGGCAGCAGTTATTTTTTGTCTCGATTGGAGTTCAACCGGCGCTTGCATGCCGGTCGCGTAGGAGGGCTTACAGAGTCTCGTTAAATCTCGTCAAGTCTCGTACGGTGCCCGGATGTTCTCGTTTCAGAGCCCGGATGAGTGGATTTCAGTGCCCGGATGACTGGAATTCAGTGCCCGGATGACTGGATTTCAGTGCCCGGATGAGTGCATTTCAGTGCCCGGATGACTGGATTTCAGTGCCCGGATGAGTGCATTTCAGTGCCCGGATGATGGCTCTCGGTCTCGGCGTGACGTCACCACACTGCCGACAACGGGGGCTAAAAGCATTTCATGCTTAAAAGCCAGCAGCAGATACGGAAACCAACAGCCACAGAGCGAAAATGGTGCTCGCCACGGCTATGGACGCGGCGTACACATGGGTATTGGCTTGTGCAGGTTGTGTTGGAGTTAAAAAGGCATTCCAAAATCTCGAGTGCCTCTTTTTTGCTCCGTTGACACGAAGGTCACCGGGACCAAATGCTGTTGAAAACCTTCTTATAACAGCACAAGTTCTGCAGTTCAGTTGCGTGAGATTCGGTTGGAAGGCATTCCATACGCCCGTTTAGCAGGTTTATAAGATCACATGAAACATATAATCTGTTGTATCTTCGGCGTCTGCTAGATATAAATGAAGAAGAGCTTTAAGAAAACACGTACGATACATATGCCAACAAACGAAACACCTGTAGGACTTCCAAAAATTCCAAAAATACGAAATTCATGCCATAAAACTTCCATTCGTCCTTATGATTCTCACAGAATTTTGTATTAACTTTGTTTGAATACCCAATATGTATTCATAGTTACTTCGGGGTGTTTAGCAGTTCGGAATCTTGCTTTTCAGTGCGAGTAAAAATAGTGCGATGAGATTTTGTGTTCTGCACATGTAATGTTAATTAACTTAAACAGAACTAAAGAAACAAACTTGAATAGCAGGCCTACTGGAAAAGATCATTTATCTCACCGAGAACGGCGAGCGTTACTGTACTCACGAACGAATACGTAGAACCCTTCCTGTCCCAACTGCCCCTGTATCTATGCGGACCTGGCCCATTGCCTCTTCTATTGCCCGGCTGCTCAGCAGTCGGGTTCCTTCCCCCCACCCTCTCTATCCATCACCACCTGGCTCGACTGGCTTGGCGCTGAAGGGGAAGAAGAACAGCGGCTTCTGGTCGCCCAGGCGGTCGGCATGCTCGGCCTATAAATTATGGTCGATTAAAAGTCTTTTACTACTACTACTACTACGTAGAAAAACTCCCCATGAATGTCATGAAGCTGAAGTGAAGTTCTGGAAAATTATGGACAGGCGAATTTTTCGGCGGGAGACAATTTCTAAACGTATTTTTTTTTCATTTATCGTAAGATTTAAATATAACTATCAGTCCTCAGCACGTCTGCATTTTTTGCGACTAATTATTTTGCTAGCGTCAACCGCAATCCCCATTAACTTTCGATGGCAGATTCAACTACTCGATGCGAGCGATGGACAAACTTTAAAAGGAAGATTATGCTACGCTTCGAAAGAATGTATCACTACGTTCAATGTTTTCTCAACAGTGCTTTACTGAGTTCCACAATTGCCTCAAAAATGAAAGTGATGTCCAGGAATCCCTCACTTGATTTACGCTATAGGAACGACACCTGAACTCACCAATACTATACTCGCTATTATCTTTATTCCATTTACCGCATTTACTTCAATTACTTTAGTTCCTTTACTTGTCATCGTTCTCTTCTTACGCAACGACAGCGAAACAGTCGCATCATTATTCCGACGCGCTCTGCGTCACAAGCAAGGTGACTGGGAACACGACACTCGAGACAAGCTCTCAGTCAGGAATGTGTGTTACGTCTTCTTCATTCTTGTCACGTCTACTCGGCCTCAGGCCCAACATGGCACATTGCAGCTCTATATCTGTTGGCCGTTGATATCCAACGACTGTCCACTTTATCTACAGAACGCTATTTCGAGGCACGCCTGCGGACGTGCATAGAACATCAGCATCAGCTGACGTTACCCTATTCATCGACATGCTGTGCGTGAGCATATTCGGGCTTTGATATAAAAATGCCCGCTACCTTCTCTAGATTCGGAGCTTAATACCGGCTAGGCCCTTCTTTGTTCGTGCTCGTTGAATACTTTTGGAGCGGTCGTCAGAAGTTGTTGGAACTGCTTGAGCGCGTAGGTTTGATTTTATTCAAGGTATGTTGCATCTGGCGCCAAATAGCAGCTTCTATTTCGATGGAGGACGTCTACAATTGCAGATATTTGGCTCTTTGCAACGCATGAAATGTAGAATTTATCCCTCGACTTGTACATCCGAAAACACAATCAAATCGTCGTCTTCTTTCAACTTTAGTCGCCATATTTTTTGCGTTTGCGTGCGTTTCATATTATCAAAGATATTCAATATATTGCAAGCATACAGTATTTCCGGTATGTTAACATCATTCATTGTTTGTGTGGTGTAGTTTTTTTTGTATATAGTCGGCCGGACTAAGTAGGGGCTAAAAAATTGGTTTGTTGCATTGTTCGCACTCGGTACATGTTCCTCAGGGGCCGGGACAACACTGAGAAAACCTACAAATAAAACTTGGAGTACCTCAAGTTCCATACCAGGCCCCACAGTCTTTTATTATATGGAAATGATATTACGGACGTAATCTATAGACCTGAGATAGATATCTTTGCTGATGACAGAGTTTATTTTTTTGCAGGTAAATATGTGCCGGAAGAAGAAAATGCGGCAAACCTTTTTTTTGTATCTGACTTCTCTAATTGGTTCCAGGAGAATTGTTTACCACAGAACGCATACAAAAGAAACTTCTTACCTTTCAAACATCTCAACAAAGTTGCTAAAGAAAGCATCACACTTAATTTCAATATGTAGTGTATCGCTCAGGTAGCAACAAAATTTTTAGGTGTCTCGTTTACTGAAGATTTGTCTTGGACTTCTCATATTAATCATGTTACAACTGATCTTTCCTGTTCTGTGGGATGTATGAGCAGTATAGCTGCGCTTATACCTATTTGGCTAAAAAACTTTATATTACACACTATTTACTCACGTCTACTTTACGCAATGTTAGTGTTGGGCACTAGGGTGAAAGCAAATTGCGACAGGCAGCTCGCGTTTCAAAAGCACACTGTACATCTATTTGAGAGCTATAAAGGAAGAATAAGTGACCTGCCAACCCAGCCACTTTTCTCAAACTATGATCTACAGCTGGCGAGCAAGATATGTTACTTCGAACTGATGAAATTAATTTACACAATAAAGCTTTACGCTTGACACACACATATATCTCCAAAATATAGCTTTCTAGCCCATACACATAGAAGAAAGGTCAGAACTAAATGTAGTAAACAGTGCCATAATTATCCGGTAATAAAGTTATTTAATCATCATGAATGTCACATCAATCCAACGCGACCATTTATGCTTTTAAAATTCCAGTATAAATTGTTTAGTGGCCACCGAACAAATTTTACGTATATAGCGCAGTGATCCGAGCCTACTATAAGGTTTCTTATAATTTTTCTTGGTTTCTGTCATGATGTCCTAAACTTCAAACGCTTTCCGCATCCAGATAGACGCTGATCTTTTTTTCTCGGCAATTTGTGGTCGTATATTGTATTATGTGTTTGTTTCACCAAATATGTTGTAGTGTAGCCTGCACTGCCTTTTCATGTGTTCGTAAAAGTTTATGCTTTATGTTGCCCCGTTAAAGGAATATTCCTTAGGGCTGCATGTCAAATTTGTACCTGCTGTCAGCTTCAGATGGGAGACAAGGCCCTTCCCATTTTCAGGCCTTTTGCCTTGTCTTTCACTTTCATTTGAAAGAAAAACAAAGTAATCGGAACAAACCGAATTCGCTCATAAGGCTCTCTGTCCCGGCCGTCGGAGCAAACAATGCCTGTCGTTTTTTTTACGCGGAAACAAACCCAACATTGTTTTCGCTATATTTGCAGTTATTTTCTAACACCGATTCAACATGAGCCGGTTTGTGCAGTCTTGCGCGGCTTCAACTCGACAGTAACACAAAAACATATACATCTTACACACAGCACCGTGCGCAGTTTTACATATGCGTGTGTTTTTGCACTCCCTCCAGCTGACGCCACGCAAGCTGTTACTCTCTTCGCCCTGTGCAAACATCGACAAGTCGGATATAGCGGGGACATTCACGGTAACTCTGGAAGGGATGGCGTTCTAGGATTCCACGAACTACTTCCATACTTCGTTGTTGATTCATGGAATCCGAATTCGAGGCACGAACTTGTGCCAGTAAACACTAGTGCAACCATTCAGCCTCGTAGTGCAAACTGACGCGTAGGGGGAAGGGTCGGAAAACTTCTAGACAGATTCGCCTTCGCCTGTCGGAATGAATAGTTGACGTTGAAAAAGAGTGCTATACGGCCCGCCCTATATATCGTCCACAAGGCGCGAAATTTAAGCTTCTGAAAAAATATTGGCTGTGGATTTTATAACGGACAAGTACATTACGTGTAATCTTGGCATCTCCTAAATTTTACAGTAACCGTGTGAAAATAAATACACACGTATGACGCTCTTCCAAGAAAGATCCACAAAAATAAATGGATTGCACCGTTAAATCGCTCATAATGCGCTGACTGCCATGATAACCTGTATTACGTGACCACTGATGGAATCCTCTTCCCTCATCTCTTTGTTGTCCGTATTTCAGCTTGTGCAGCCTAATTAAAATGTGGTCTTCCGACTTCTATCAGTGCTTCACACTTTCTCTGTGAATAAATGTGAATAAATTTCGGTGATGTCCTGATAGTCTCAGACGCAGCAGTGGAAGCTCCACGTTTCACACGCAATGCTTCCAAAGCAACTTCGACAGGTGGGGAAGTATTTTTTCCTATATGTTATGTTGCAGCAAATTTTGGCGTTTGTGGCAGCCTCAGCTTCGCCGTAGCATTTGGACCACGTTCCACTGGAGCTTTCATGGCTTCACCTTTCATGGCTTAGATCTCTACCATAACGCGTTTATGTGGCGCTCTAAGTGCATTGCTGTAATGCCGACACTAAAATCCAGGCACACAACTGGGATGTTCCCTTTGACACGGTTTTTTGGTATCACTCATTTGTGCTTCGTTTCGGATAGTAAGTACCTCGCTCAGAAAAGAAACCAGCCTAAGTAATTGCAGTAAATGTTATCACTCTTGGTCTGCGCCTTCTTTCGGCTATTCTAGTTTTTCAAATTACCGACAGTGGAATTTTTCAGTGCCATGCGCGACGTAAATCTGTACTTTGTGCAATATTCCTCATTTTACCATGCATGAATCTGTTATAACCCCGTCTGTATTTTCGCTTGCGTTCATAACTTTTTTAACGTTTATCATAGCTAATTACAAGTATGGAGAAATTTCATAAAAATAAATTATGAAAGTATTCTCTTCGTGCAAGCATTCGTGCTTGTCCTCTGCACTCACTTGCTTAATAAAGTTTTCCATCCATCCATCCTCTGCATCACAGTCATTCAAAACTAATGTTGGGAGCACATTTGTGAGAACGCACAAAATAGTCAAAGCTTTTCGAACTTGCGCAGCAGCCAGCCCTACTGTTGATTGCGTGCAATAATCTCTGCGAGGGTTGCGTGACGCACAATTTGATCGATGTACACGTCTGTAACGATGTGTAGTGTGGGAGATAGACAATTAGATTAACACCCGGAGTCCAAACCTGCTGCTGTCTACATGTTGGCGTTCACCAGACCGAGCTGCACAGTTACCTAGGCCTGCATTCAATCCTGCAGAAAAGTTAGCTCGAAGGCAGATAAATCTCGGCCGCCGACTAAACACCGTTCGTGAACAGAGCTGTAATTATCCGTTTCCAAACAGGGAAGGGTCCCCACACTCTATCTTCACTGTTTGTCACCGAGCTGGAACTATAGTAGCTTGCACAGATAAAACTTTTCCGGCTGGTCCCAGAGGAGGGCTCCATTAGGCAATACGTGCTGTTCTTTCATGCACAATTACGTATTCACGAAACTTTTCTGATAGCTACACAAAAGCTTTTCGTTTGCCTAGATATACTGGGTACTTGAGCGAAGATATTAAAAATTCATGAAAATTGACTTTTTGAGCGAAAACATTTCTACTGGGAAGAACTGTAAGCTGCAGCGGACGTCATGCTAATAAGCTAGCTAATTAACGAAAGTTTACTAATTAACTCTATATTTATCAAGGTTAGGCAGCATTGGCGTGTTTGTAGGCCCGTGAAATACGATGTCATATCATTTTTAAAAGGCGGAAAAAGGAATTTTCTAAAACCTTGTGGCGTGTAAAAATTGTGTACTCTATACTTCGCAGATCAGGCGAGCCGGAAGCCTAACACAGATTTGACGTCCACTAGTGACATGTCGCAATGAGTGCGGTGCGCGATTCGAAACGTCCGCGCTAATTACCTAGGTTAAATAGCCTCGATGCAGAGTCAGTCCGCAGCCTGCTTTATCTTTTGCTTCGTCAGTCGGTGCACTTCATTACGACGTTGCTTTGTACCAGCTGCCTCAGTACTGTTGCCACGCACATAAACAAACATGTCTCATTTGTTGTGAGAAGTGCTAGGCCATGACTACGAAATCTTGACCTCAGATGAGTAACGGTTGCGAGTGGTATTACCAATATAAATGAACAAAATTTACATAATTTTTTGTTTCATTTGGTTGCAGAGCCACTCGTGTACTCTACGCAAAAGCCATCATTTGGCACAACACTCAATTTTTATAGGATGTGCTTAAATTAAATCTCATAAAGCTCAATCAGCTCATAAAAACACCTTTCTGGGAATGTTTGCAAGATAGTTATTAACCACTGCTTCATATTGTTACGAAGAAGAAGAAGCTGGCAGTGGCGCGGCACGGAGCGCTCGCGCTAGGCCAGCGGCCATTACATCATCTCTTCTCTACCATTCATCTCACCTCATTCTTCGGCTGGCTGCCACGTAACAATATGTTCGAGGTTGGCTGATTCCGTCTTCAGAACTTTATTTGAACACATCCAGGGAGCAATAAATCTATGGATGATAAAACAGGACGACTTATAAAAAGGCCAGGCGGCGATTTCATCACGCACAGTTCATTGGCAGCAAATGAACTGGTCCATCAATTTTCCAACCGATGAATAAAGGGCGGAGGAGGTGCGCCATGCCTTTACCACAGTTTCGGTCTATGAAGTAAGAAGAAGCTATACAGCCGTCATAAATCGAACACCAAACATTTGCTGACCAGCTTACACGCGCTAATATTGGCGTTGCCAGTGTGGGCTCTGATCGCACCAGTAATCCCCGTTGCGCATATTGAAATTATAATGTCTGCAAAATTTGGGCCTCGTTTCTCCCAAGAACTAAGTGGATAAATACCTGCTCTTTGTCGCATGGATTGGGCAAAAACTGCAATATTCGAGCCTGTTTTTGAAGTCAATTGGTACAAGTTATTGGTGAAAACACACGTGTTGCAGGTGTTAGCTGTGTCTTTGAAACAAGCCCCAAACTGGAGCCGAGCTGCCTCCATACGCGCTGCGAAGTTCCCTGAAGCTTGCTACAGACCTGACAAAGACGTATGATAGGCCATCGATGAATTCATCACAGGAAGCACCAGCTGATTGCTCCCTTTTGTGAATCTTGACAATTGAGTAGTCCCAATTAAGTGAAATATTGTGGAATTAGTGGAATTGTGGAATTGTGGAATTAGTAGGCACACAACGGTCAGAATATCCGAAACGTTAGAGTCTTATTCCCAGCTCCAAGTCTTACTGCGGGCTAACACAAGCGAACACAAGGGCCTCTTTCTCGGCAACGGAGTACTGGAGCTGCGCGACCATTCTGACAATCCGCACGCTGGATGTTGAAGTTTTAGCTTTTACATCAAAGAAGCGACAGTGGCTCACATTAAAGCAATAGGAGGCGAGACACGGGCACTGCAATGGCCAGGTCGCACGGGAGCATCTGAAAGAGGCATCTCAAAAGCAAACGTTAATGGTTGTGTGAAACTGGCGCTACAAGCCCTGAGAACAACTTCTTGATAGCCTACAGACGCTGCCCTAGAAGCCCTCCTTGCCGAGCGGACAAAAATGTTCTTTGTCTGATGCGCTTCCTAACACGCCGTGATTATGCACGAACAACAGCTGAAAGCAGCAAAATATATGAACGATTGGTGACGAATCACATCTTGCCCGCCTGATAGCCGCATAAGAGGCAGCATAAACGAAAAAAAAAACACTGCGGGCAGCGCCTGTCAGGGGTCTCGAAATCGAGGGGCGCGTAGTTGGGGGTCTCCACCCATTTTTTCTCATCCAGCGATGAAGCAAAAGATAACGGCGGCCGCGGACTGAGATGAGCATTGGCACTACCTAGTCTATAGGAAATTACCTGAAGCGTTTCATTGTTGCATTCATTGCAACTGGTCACTAGCGGACGATGAGTCCGCACTGGACTTTGCACTGAATAATACTTCCTCCTCCAGCGAATGCCGCATATTCTACGCATAAAGAATGGGAACAGCGCAGAAAAACTAGCAGCATAACGCAGCTCATGCGTTAAATGCGCTGGAACGCCCTGCATTTGTGATATATACCAGAAAAAAAAGTATAATCTTCTCTAACGCGGCTCAGCTAGCTGCCCCTCCCCCCCCCCCCCCCCCCCAAACAAAAAAAGGAAAACTTCTGGCGCTAATAAAGCAATGTCCTTTTTATCGTCTTTGTACTACATGAGGTGCTTCAAAAATTCACAGGTGGCGCCCTAGGTATGAATGTGTTGTAAGAATCTTCTGGCCCACAAGTGTCACTGCTGAAGCCATCTCTAGCCATGGGTAGTGCCTGATGAGATGCAACAGGGCTGCAGGGAATGCGCGAAAATAGATAACACACAATCATCGACATACATGGCCAAGTAGAAATAGTGCAGGCTATCTAGTGCAGACAAAACAGTATAAGAGTTGCGTCTTCCTTCGCTTAATAGACGGAATTCGTTTGTGGCGCTCATGGAGCGAAGCTATCAAGATGCCATGATGAGAACGGAAGAGGACGTCTTCTCAGAAGCACTTTATTAGTTTTACAAACGCCAAGCTGAACAAAACCGAGAAGAGAAAGTTGCCTTTTGGAGGACATCGCTCATGTCAAAGATAATTTATCCTTTAAGCTATGGGGTAAAGCCTTTAAACGCTAAGAGGAGACGCGCTTTGTTGATATATTGATTATATTCTTTCTCTTCACTTCCCTTTCGTCGTCTGTGCTGCTCGTTTACATGAAAATTGCTTTGTGCAACAAGGCCGCTACGAAGTACGAGCAAAAAGGATATACCATTACGTCCACGAGAGCAAATTGTCCAGGAATGCAGCGCGTGAGACTACGAACGGCAGCCATGCGTTTGAATAAACGGGAACTATGGTGCATGTCTTGGAAGCCTCCCCTCCAGCCTCCCAGGCATTACGGACTATTCATGGAGAGTAATATTTTTGAGATGTATAAGCTGCGCGTAAATACCAAGAGCTGCATGTAGGGTGAGGACAGGTGGAGCGCTGGCTGTAGGTCTGTCCAGAATATAACTCCATTTTCAATGGCTACTGAAAATTTCTGCGAAGTTCATTTCTTGTAGTACCTCATGTTCTTTTTCACGTTTCTATTGCGATACTCTGGTATACGTATTGGGCCCCACCATCGCAGTCATAGTAATGATCCCTATCCTTATGACCTTTCTCTTTGTTATCTCATATAGGTTTGTGTTTCGTTTCTATTGCTGTGTTCCTTGTTAGATTATTGAAATGTGTCGATACAAATGTTGCTTTTTCATGCTTTTGACACTGTAATATTTTTCTGGTTAGGAGCTAATCTTTTGTTGAGATAAATATTTATGCAACCGTGGTTCTTGCCTTTTGATACAATAATAACTAAAAGGTTGTGATGTAAGCTTTTTTTTTAAGAAAAATTCTCTTGTTTTCTGTAGTACTTATGGTTTTAATTTCATATAGTGCTTGTTCACAATGCTTCTGTTTTCTGCACGTAATGAAAGGTGCAATATATTTTTTTCAACGGCTTTTGTAGCATATAGAATGCAATGCATCGAGGCCTTGTCAGGCGTAGATGAAACGCCTTTTGCCTCGTCTTCCTTGGTAGAATATTCCTCTTTTAAACTCTTTTGCTCATGATGTATACCTGCTTTCTACCAGAAATAAAGTGAATTTGAATCGTTATACTCGTTTCAAAAATGCAGGACACAAGTCAATCGATATGAATGCAGAGAGGCAGGAATGATATGTAATGAATGCCAATTTGCTAATGGTGCTCGTCAAAAATTTCTTCAGAGAAAGAAATGAAAGAAAATAGGTCTCTCAAAATTTTTTAGTGCGAATGCCTTCGTATCTGCATTCCTTTGTCTATAACTGGAATGTTACGTACAGCATTTCTGAGCAGACATCCGACCAACAGGTTTCATTTCAGCCGCCTAGTAGGACGGTTATTTGAATTGCGTACCTGAGATGGGGTGAAAAAATCATGTTCCCTGCCTTCCGCTCCGTTTCACCCTTAGAGACGGTTTAGAGACGCTGTTAGTAACTCCGCGACCTGGAGATTTTTTCATAAGGCTGTAACTTTTGGTAACTGTTAGGTTTGCTTTAGTAAGTATGGTACACGTGTGTCATACGCGTGACCTTGAGCCACGCCTGATCGAGCGTCCATCCATATCAGACGTGTAACCCGCGTGGCAGGCGAGGCAAAGGATAGTGTGAAGGCGGAATGATGATGATCGGTGTTGGAGTGCCGGTTCTCATGACTTTTGTGCGAGGTTGGTGGGGTGGATGTGTGTGTGCTGCGCTCGCGTGCGACGACAACGAGGTTGTCACAATATAAAAGAAGGTCATAAACACGGCCATCGGTCTAAAAGTTCAGTTAGTATGCGCTAAAAACTTTTGAATCCGGAGCAAAATGTTCAGTAGTCACAATTGGTACTTTCGGCTTTTAATGCGAGTTGGCTTATGGTCGAACGATTATATAATGGGCCGCCGCGGTGGCTCAGCGGTTATGGTGCTCGGCTGCTGACCCGAAAGATGCGGGTTTGATCCCGGCCGCGGCGGCTAGAATTTCTTTGGAGGAGAAATTCTAGAGGCCCGTGTACTGTGCGATGTTAGTGCACGTTAAAGAACCCCAGGTGGTCGAAATTTCCGGAGCCCTTCACTACGGCGTCTCTCATAGCCTTAGTCGCTTTGGGACGTTAAACCCCATGAACCGAACCCATTATATTAGTCACAGCATGCTATACTTCAGAGATTATCTGCCTGTATTTGGTTTTATGTTCATCGCGCTGTTGGGTTTCGAAGAGATTCCGCGGAGATTCCTACATGTTCAGGGTACATCAAGTGAAATAAAAAAAGTGTATGGTGAGTACCGTTTGCTATCAGGTAGAGTATAAATGATAAGGCTTCTTTATCTACAAGAAATACTTCGGGCACAAGACCGAATCTGTGGGAGAATTATGTGCACTTGAATTTTTTAGGTACTTCAAGAAGGCGGCAATCTAAATATTTGCTAAGATGATACGATACAAAATGCCAGAAATAGCTGTTGCTCCAGGACACTGTCTCTAAACAGCCTGCGACATTTCTTTCAAAATATAATAACCTCCCGCAGAAATCACGACCAACTGCAAATAGGGACAAAGAAGTGAAGGATGCAGCATTTTGCAGCGCTAACATTTCAACGGCCTCAACTTTGCCCAAAACGTCAAGCTTTTCGCCAAGGGTTGAGATTTACACTTTTTCTTGACGTAAGCAGTTCAGCATTGTGACCGCACCTGAGGCATAACCAGGACGCAGTCGCTACGATCGCACGTGCTTATGGTTTCCTGTATTTACGGGAACAGGTGCGGTACACCACTACTCGTATTAAACGAGGTAGGCAAGGAAGTGAGCGACGCCGAAAATTCCCAGTTACAGCAACCTTCTCCAGTTTGCATCAAGTCTTTGTCGTTAACATGAGCGGCAGCTGAGGTGAGACCGCACCTCGCCGCTTCAGCATCATCCCTTCAAACAAGCGCACGCGACAAGTGCATCACGCTCTAGAGATCTTTGCTTGCAGGAGCGGATGCATGCGCTCTAAAGGCGTATTTTCCTACTTTTCCTCTCGGAGATATCGCGTAATAACATTTCAAAGCATCTTAAAGGTTACAGATCATGGGGCTCTATATGACGGTCAAAATATAAATCTCGCAACGTTACACATACCTGCTTACGAATGTAGCGGATAATGTTATTCTATATGTGGCTTTCCTGAAATGAGGTATTTGAACGTTAATCATAATTTTATTGACTGCCACAAAAAGTCTTCCTTTTCTTGAAGTTTTAATACCATCGCTGAGATAGAACAACGTACTGCTATTATTTCGTGTTCTTTTTGTTTTACTGCCCGTTCAATGCTGTTCGTCCTTTCTGATAAACGCTTATAACCTTGCTGAAATTTTAGCCTTGTTACAAATACCAACGCTGTAGATCTGTTGAAGAGAAGCTATAAATCATAAACGAACTGGCAGCTGAACCCAATGTTCACACATGCGGCTCGTCACCACATGATATTAGTTGACACCTTTTTTTCTTCTGTCTGGAAAAGTTCATATTGAAATCTTCTGCGTCAGCTCACTTTTTCTTTATCCACCCTTGCTATTCGGCCAAGCCGACACAAAGGGCAATCGGCAGTTCTGGGTGTAAGCATTCAATGCACATTACAGTGTAGACGTTCAAGACATCAGTTGTCGTTGAAGCCTTTCAAAGTATTTTCACAAGGCGATTTATAGCGTGTCGTTTAAACAAGACACCTTTAGCAAGTGAACACTATAAGAGCTCCTATCGTATCCGTGAAGATACCTTTCCTTCCCTACCCACCGTCCGCCCCAACCGCAATTTTCCGGTGTTGTCACAACATTAGTTGCCATAAAGCACTATCGTCGTGAATAGAGGGAAAATAAAAAAAAAAGCTGTTGGAGTTCAGAACAGTTCGGGCTTCGCCAAAAGCAGTTGCACCAGGAATAGCTGAAAGAAATATATGGTTAGAGTGATGAAAAGGACAAAGGACGCTGCATTGGTGGCCTGTCTCGTGTATGCGTTAATAAATAACGAGGGTTACCGCCCAAAAGATGCCCACATGAAACCAGAAATGTGCTGAGAACCGTTGCCGAGGTCTCAGCAAGGTCTCTTCCCAAGGAAAAGGCCTTAAAGGCAGAGAGTAGCTCTTTAAATTTTTATTTTTTTTTCTCCCAATGGGAACTTGAGTGTGGTGAGAAGATTGAAACAGAACGACGAGAAGAACCAGAAGCACTAAAGGATTCTAAACTCCCCTCATGAATTTGAATCTAATTCTGGTGGCATGACAAATATTGCGTAGTCTTTTTTTTTACGGTTTGAAGCATACCACGAGGTTGCATTTGTTTTTAAATGTGACAGGACAATGTTTGGCTGTGTGTTTGTTTCTTTACTGGGGTTTACAGTCTCAGAGCGACTATGGCTATGAGGGACGCCGTAGTGAAGGGCTCCGGAAATTTCGACCACCTGGGATAACGTGCACAGACATCGCACAATACACGGGCCTCTAGAATTTCGCCTCCATCGAAATGCGGCCGCTGTGCCCGGAATCGAACTCGCGTCTTTCAAGTCAGCAGCCGAGCGCCGCAACCAGTGAGCCATCGCGGCGGCCCTGACAGCGTAATGGACAATTCAGCCAAAGACGCCTTGGTTGCACACCCGTCTAAAGCTCCCTACCTAGCGCCCCTAGTGGAATGGAACTACTAGGCCTCCGGCCAGTGTTTGGCCTAAGAAATGCGAAGAGAATGTGTGGAAGGGAAAGAGAACCCGATCAGATCTGATTGCATTTAGAATAAGCCTTCGACGTCATGCACCAGCTCAGTTTTGCTCGTGTTTGCGCTTTCAACGGGCGCTCCGGGTTACTCGACAGGCCGGCGCGCCGAATCCGGCGACTAAGGTGACAGTGACTGCACGTACAGCAAGTCGACAGGTCTGGGTGGTCGAAGCGGAAGAGAAACGGAAAAGATGTGAAATGAAGATCGACTGTTGTGAGAAGCGAAATCAGAAGGAATGCTTAGAAAACAGAAAACTGAGGCGGAGGCGAGGCGACAAAGTTGAAATCTTCCTGGCGCAGATGTATGCCATCCAATGGTGTGATGGCCCATCAATTTTTTTGCGGAACAATGGGAGGGCCTGGTGACCAGCAGCGAGCTCACGGCCCAAAGGGCACTGGTGCAGCACGCCTGCGAAGCAGCAAGACTCAGCGGTGCCCTGGAATAGGGGCGCCGACCTAGTGAAGAGGCCGAAGACATGCAGACATCAGCCCACCGCTAAAACCTGATTTTTGGAGCAATAATTGTTTTTCACTAACTCACTCACTCCTCTAACTTTTGCTGCGTCTAGAAATGTCGACTCAGTAAACAGCTTTCGAGCTAAAAAAAAATACGTATTGCGAGCCAACGAACGCAAACGCTTATAAACGTGAGAAACGCACACTTGTTTTCCCGTTGAAATTTTTAAAACTACACCTGTCGCATAAGCGAAGAATGATTTCTTGGTTCTGAGCGTTGCCTAGAAATAGTCTAGCTGTCATATTAAAATGTAAGTTCGGATGCTTCAGTTTATGGCATTATTGCAATGAAATTTCGCATGGTAAAAAAATGGACGAAATCTTATCTCCATCATGTCCTCCATGTTTAATCAAGCGTTATCAAGTTGTGAACACCGCGGGAGAATAACGCACCATTGCTTGTGGACAAGGAAGCAGTATTATGAATCTTTCTTTCTTTCTTTATTGAATACTGCAAACCTTATACAGGTCCAAGCAGGGTGGGTAAAATGACAAACAAAACAATAATAACAAAGTTAGTAAACATCAAAGTGTGGCGAAAGGCAATAAAGAATCATTCCAGTCCGTTACTGTGCGAGGGAAAAACGAAAACTTGAATAAATCTGTTCGTGCAAAATACGGCGTCAGAGAATTAGGATGATGGTGGCGTGTATACCTCGACGTTGAAAGCGACAGATATGGGGCAGGGTTAATAGCTAATTCATGTTTCCAAAGCAAGTAAAGAAATTCCAAACGTAAATTTTTTCTTCGTTGTGCAAGACATTGAATACCATTAACCTGCATTATTTCAGAGGGTGAGTCATACGGGGAAAATTTAGAGTAAATAAACCTTACAGCTTTTCTCTGTACCTTTTCCAGGCGGGTGATATTGTGTTTAGTAAACGGGTCCCAGACAACACATGCGTATTCTAGTTTCGGTCTAATCAGTGAATTGTAAGCAAGTAATTTTACGCTAAGGGGAGAAGTTTTAAGCTTATGTCTTAAGAAGTATAGTTTGCGGAGTGCAGAAGAGCAGATGTTACCTATATGTAAATTCCATGATAAAGTGTTAGTAAGTGTGACACCCAAATACTTATATTTAGTCTCTTCCAGCAAAGGCGATGAACCTAGCCTGTAGTTAAAAGAAAGAGGAGCTTTTTTGCGAGAGAAGCGAAGAAAGACGGTCTTATCAGTGTTAAGTTGCATGTCCCACGTTTCACACCATTCAAAAATCTTAGCAAGAGAGGAGTTAAGATGGATTTGGTCGTCAATTGAAGTTATTTCATGAAAGAGCACACAATCATCCGCAAACAACCTGATTTGCACATTCGGATCAAGTTCAGTGGTAATGTCATTAATATACAATAAAAATAATAATGGCCCCAGCACACTTCCTTGAGGCACGCCAGAGCCGACTGGAAGGCAACCTGATTGTTGCTCATTAACTGCGACAAATTGGTAGCGATTAATTAAATAATTTGATATCCATGTGATCAACACAATTTTAACCGAAGTTCGGGGAAAAAAAAAGAGAATGCTTTATCAAGTAGTGTACGATCGCTTGAATATGACTGGCTATAAGTATAGAGCAGAAGATTCACCTTAAATATTTGCAGTACCAAAAAGGCGCCAGAACTTTAAACACCCTAGATATTACGAAAGGCTCTAGCCCTTCATGCATTATTCACGTTCTCAAGAAGAGGAATGCAAAGGACAGATGTGTGAAAAGGCCCACTATATGAGTGACCAACATTTTAATATTCAATATTTCGATTTGTGAATAATAAAAGAACCCTGGAACCATAGCCTAATATGTTGGTGAGATGAAAGTGCAGCATAAAAAACCAATAACTCTTACGTATTTTAATTAAGCGTCGACTGCGTGTAAAGACCAGAGATATTTTAAAGACCAAGACCTTTTGCTTTCAGTCCAAAGAATTCAAACAGTGAGAAACAATTTTCGAATAAAAACCTCCAGTTTCGCGGTGTAAAACAGACGTGTGCTGCATTTTAAAACAGAGTTCATCATGCATTTCTTTTCAGTGTGGCATGCGCTTTAGCAGAACGCATCCTGAACCCACCGAGGTGGCTCAGTGGTCACGGCGCTCTGCTGCTGGCCCACAAGATGCGGTTTCGATTCCGGCCGCGGAGGCCGAATTTCGATGGAGGCTAAATTCTAGGGGCCCTTGTACTGCGCGATGTTAATGCATGTTAAAGAACCCCAGGTGGTCAAAAATTCTGGAGACCTTCACTACGGCGTCCCTGATAGCCTGAGTCGCTTTGGGACGTTAAACCCTAATAAGCAAACAAACCGAACGAATCCTGAATGCTATATCTCGAACATCGTCTTTAATTCCTTTATGTCCCCGAAGCCTTTTTAAAGACGCTTGTTGTTGCCTTGTTAACAAAACAAGAATCTGCGCACTATTGTTGAAATATTATAAAAAGGAGCTTTCAGCTTACAGTAAACTACGACAAGCATGAATTACGTGCATCTGCCTATGGCCATGACGAGTCTTCTTTGATGAGACATTGGTAATAAGTGAATTCGGTGGTAGTATCATAGACGCGAAAAGTTGATTTCAACATGTATCCACCACGATATGTGTGAAGGCACAAACAGTGGTAGCAGACATGGCGCAGTGTTATAAACATACGAGTATCAGTGAACTACGGTAGCAAAAGGGAGGAAATGCCGAATATTTAACCTTCATTCTGAAATCTCGTCTTTTTTGCGTTATTGGTATGGGACGGTCACAGCCGCTGAATATCAAGCTTGCGGCTCGTTACTCGATGGACTTAAATCACGCTCGATTTAATTGAAATTAGGGAGAACTCTAACTAGATGGGACAAAGTCGGGTTGGTGGCACTATAGGATAATTTATCGATGTCATTGAATGAAATGCGCAGAATGGACGCCAATGTCCCGCTCGTCTTTAAGCCTCAACGCAGTTGGAGGCAATGTGAGAATACCAGAAAATGAAACAAGTAAAATGCACAGCATGATATTTGTATATTAGGTGCCGGGTAACCGCGGTGCAAGAAAGGAGGATGTTTGAAGTTTTAAATGGAATCATTTGACACTTAAATGCATTTGAATTCATCAACCCCTTGAGGTGAAATCGGTGTAACAAGTAGAGCGTTAAGAGGTTCAAAACTGTTTACAAAACGCGCAGAAAATGTCATCGTAGCTTGCACACTTGACCGTTTATTAATATTGTTTATATCGGCAATTTGCACTGCAGAACTTAAAAAACAGAAGTGTTCAACGATGAGCATCGTGCAGGTTTCAAGCGTGCGCCCCGTCTCAATATCTTTCGTTTACGTTTCACTGGAAGCTTGAATTCAGAGAGTGTTATACAAATGAAGCGCAATACTCTTCCTGCCAAAGATTTCACTGGCAGAAATATCTATTAGGAAACGAGTTGATAAGCCCCAAAACCGGTACCTGTTTAAACACCAGGGCTTAAAGCATGCGCGCGGCTTTCAAAGTGCATTAAAGATCTCGTATTAATGGTAATTTGGAAAAGTGTGCATGCTTCCTGTATTTATGTCTGCGGAGAAACCTGCACTACGTCCCATCCGTGTCCTCGTTTCCCGCTCTACTGAATGCATACTGAGTGCGCGCACGCATCCGGATTGAACACCAGGGCGCAAGTTCTCTGGTACAAACTTTGTTGACCGAGAGTTTTCGGCGAGGGCATACTGTAAAATCAAATCACTCTGAAATGCTTCGAGTGGAGGCTTGCGCCGGTCACTGAATTAGCACAATGAAAACGTTTCGTTAGGCTTTCTGGAGCGGAAGTAATCTTGGGAAAGCTTTCTGGAAGCCTGTCTCGAATATCAAGCTTGTTAGATCAGATTAAGTTGGCAATTATCGCCCTAAACTAGGGCTGACCTACTTGTGTAAGTCGCTTGCATTGCCAGGCAAGAAGCTTGCTTGCGAAAGAATTGTAAAGTGAAGAAATAATTGAGCAACACGCCAGTAGAGCTTCAGGCTCTGATAACTACATTCTACTAGCCTAGCTAGCACAAAAAAAAAAGTTAACCGGGGGCTCGCCATTGGGTCTCTAGGTCACGACTGTTGGTGCGTCTTGTCCAGGGTACATTGGTTACACTTATCCATTTACTCGAGTTAAATCGATGGTTCAGGCAAAGTGCAGTGACCACCGGGTAGTGTCTGATGTCAGCGCTAGTTTCGAAAAAATAGGCACACCTCATCTGCAACAAAACCTAGTGGTGCAGAAGTGCAGTGTGGGAAAATCTTGCGTGATATTGCGCGTTGTTTCCAACTAATTTTCTAGGTTGAAGAAGCGTTGTTTACTCATCTCTATGCGCTTTTTTTCAGCGCCGGCGCCGCTTGGGAAAGGATAATGAGCCTGATAGTCGCGTTGTGGAGAGCGCAATGGAAGACCTGCAGTGCGCAAGTTGAGAGGCTGGCAAGCTGCTGCGCGGCGGAAGGCTTGGGTGTGATAATGAAAGCGCAACTCTGAACAAATACTACAGAGAAATATAAATCTGGTGAAGACAAGACAAGTTTGAGAATTCTGAGTCTTCCAGATTTTGCTTAAAGGAACGCCTATATTATCACCAGCAGTTAAGTGCAATGCGGGTTTATTTATTACTGCGCAGGTGTCTTCTTCTGGATATCTTTCCAATATTGGCTTTAGATGCAGCCCCGCAACTGTAACACCTTTATGCGCTGAATACAAATCCATAGGTTGCACTGAAGATAGGCCCCATATACTGCGAATAATTATTCATGCGCTGCGGTAAATTCTTAAATTAGGCTGTCAGGCGGATTCGTTTTCTTTACATTTGTGCACCGCTCACATTAAAAAAGAGGTGCTTTATAACCTTTCAGCACACTAATATATGTTGCCTGCGAGAATAGTTCCGGTTCCCATTTATTATTTGTTCCGAAATGTCATTTTTCTTGGCGTTATTATTGCGCACTACAGCGTCTACAGCTGGATCAGTGCAGGCTATGCAGGGTCTGAAGCATAAACGCAAGCAGCTACCGTATATTCTTCTATACACCCTGCCGGCTATTAATGCTTAAACGTAAAATTTTTGCCTTTGTGTTCAGTGTACAGGTGCACAATATAGACCCCCTTTATTTAGTGTCCCCTAATGCAGAATGAAAGGCCCTACGCGGTTCGATACACATGGTGTTGATAGATTATGTGGCAGCTGTAGCGAATGTAGTTAAAGTTCTTTTTTTGCATCGGCCGAAATTCAGCGTTGCGGATTCTATTTTCATTCGGGGTGGAAAAACAGTGCGAAAGGGACGGAAGACAAAGATGATTGAAACCACACGGGCAGATTGCCGAAATGTGCCTCTGCGGCCGCATCTGTGCTCATCGCGCAGGAGCATCCAATCCCTACCTACATAACAGTTGACGCACTGAGGGCACATTTCCGACACATATCCCGGGTTCCCTTTCACCACCTTGCCAGTTTTCCTATTACCAGGCCGCGCACATCCTTTACTGACACCATTGATGCACATCGCGCCATTGTACCGTCCCAGTTTACACCCGCATTTAGATAGTCCTCGCCATTTTGGAGCCTGCACTATCCTCGTGTGCTTCTTTCAATACCTGTCATCAGGAATACGATCAATTTATCGCCGATAGAACTAAAACAAGTCACTCTTGAATATTTCCATGAGCACCATGAAAACTGGGTACACGTCTACACCGACGGCTTAGCCAACCATAACAGTTCTTCTTGCTCCGTTGTCATCCTTGCAAGGGCTACAGAAATCAGAGTTAGGACAGGTCACCGCACTTCTTCGACGGGTGCAGAACTCACCGCTCTTCGTGTCGCCGTTGAACACATCAATCAGCAGCGCCCTCCGCAGTGGTCTATTTTCACCGATTCCAAAGCTGTGCTACAAGGCTTACAAGCTGCTCTTCGCCGTGGAGCCCATGCACAACTGGTCACGCAAATCCGACAACTGCATTACTCTGCCACCAATGCATGACATGACATTATCTACCAATGGCTACCGGGGCACAGCGACATAGTAGGCAACGCCATGCGGATGAAGCCGCGCAAACTGCTCACCACGATGGCGATTTTGTGTCGATCCCCCTTACTTGCACTCACTTGCGCGGGACGTCACGATTGTCGCGTGGAATTCCGGCCAATTTGCCAATTCACGTTTAAAATCCTTGGACCCAGATCTGAAGCTCCGGCTTCCATCCAGCCTACCACGACGTGAAGAAACATTACCGTCGCTTGTGGCTTGGTGTAGCTTTTACCAACCATTACTCTTTCTTAATCGGAATGGCTGATAGCCCTGTCTGTGCCATCTGTGGATATGATGATACTATATCCCATATTCTTTGTGACTTCCCTGCCTACAGCGCCGAAAGGTAGTCTCTCAACCGTGCGCTGGAGCGTCTGGATCGACGCCCACTGACGGAAATGAAGATTCTCGGTCACTGGTCGCGGCGATCGTCGCCGGTGAAGGCTTCCAAGGCACTGTTCCGGTTCTTCCGAACTTCTGAACTGCATGATAGGCTGTGACTTAACGAACGCTGACTTTCCATGTGATTTCAATTTTCTGTTACTCTCCTTTCTGTTTCACTTTTTTTATCCCCTCACCCCTTTCACCCTATGCAGAGTAGCAAACCGATCATTCTTCCTCCTCCTCCTCTGCCTTTCCTCTTATTCCTCCTCCTCCTCCTCCTTCTCCTCCCATACGGTTATTTCGTGGTCGAACGAAATAGAATAAGTTGCTGTGTGCACTTCACGCTGTTGAGGAGATTATAATACAAACCAAGTGTTGAAAACGAAATACCAGCGTTCCGAGACACCCTAGATTCCATCTATAAGGGCTACTAAAACTACAGGGGACAAACCTAGGTTTTCTCCATGGTTACCGGAAGGAGCCCATTCATGCAGGCAGATGGCTGGTATCGAAATGTAGCGATTCCTTTTTGAACGCTTGGTTGGTGCCAGAGTGTCCTCTGTGTTAGCTCAAGCATATGGACGTCCAGAAAGGATATTGATTTTAGCTGGCATAATAGCAGTACAAGGGTGCACGGCAAAGTCGGAGTAGGAAAATATGCAGGGCGATGCAGAGAGACAAAAATCTTTACGGAATGCTTCCGCCAATGACGGAGGTTTTGTAGGATATAATTCTCGGTATGCGGGAGAGAATGTCTTCCCCGTTTTTTATCACTTATTAACATTATCATTTCGTTCTTTTACTAAAAAGGAAGTCGTCAGATTGAGTTTTCTTTCAAAACCTGCTTTAAGCAGTGCATTGCGGTAATAATGGCTTTCTATAGTACACGACCGCTGCAAGCAAGTAATTTATATAAATTAAGAAACAACTGCGCTCTGGTTTCCAAAATTCCTTACCTGTTACGCGGTTTCAGAAGCAACTGCCACACATTTTAAGGAGTGCCGAACAATTGAAGGTGGCCACTTGTTGTCACGCGTTGAGCTGCATTGGAGCCACCAGTTGCGAGACGAGAGGCGCACAAAGAGAGATTTATGCGCCACGCGCTGCTCCGATTGGATCATATCGCCCTAGGCTCCACAGTACTGACAGTGCTTGTGAGATGGAGTATTGTTGGTTGGTTGGTTGGCCTCAAATAAAATGGCATGAAGTTTAGCCATGGGAAGATGGAAAGATAAACTTTCTCGTGTTCCCTTGGTGGTCGCTGCCCGTGTCCCTGCTCCACTTATCGAAGATAATGCTTTGCTAATATTCGCTCTTATGCATTATTTTACACATATGCTAAGCAATATTCTCCTTATTTTATATTTTTTCTATTTCTATTATTTTGCCGTCCGCCAAATCAGTCGGGACGCGGTACCGAGCTAGCTTACTGGTTCTAACCTCACAGTCAGTTCGGCTTTCCTCTTCTGTAGATGTCGTCTTGAACGCTGCAGTTTAAACAGGAAGCTTACACTACGATGAATATGCGCCTAATCTCCCCTGTTGCGCCACCACGCATAAGGACGGCTTTCGAATTACTGCCCTCAGATTTGAAAAAAAAAATAACGATATCATTCTCGATATTGCGCCACAATTTCAAGCTACCTCGTTTTTCTTCTTGGTTCAGTTTCTTCCACGGCTCAGCTCGCTAGTTTTTTGTAGCCAAGAGTTTTTGCTGAATTCTTCGCTGGTACGACCGTCCTTTATAATCACCTCGATAGGTGATAAAATTTAACTCTGCGCCTCTTTCTTTTCTTTCCTATAAGCCGTCGCTTCTATACTTTTAAATCACTCAATTACGGATTAATTGTCTTAAGAAGGATAGCATGTGAAGCTGAAGTTATTGTCGTCAATTAAAACTTTGCAAATTATCAACCTGTATTCTTAAATGCCTCGCATTACTGCATACTTTAAGAAAAAGAAAACAGCGCGTGGGGCAATGACTCAGGAAGAAAATGACGCACACAAGCACTGGCTAACAAGGGATTTTTTTATTGCGGAACAGCGCGTATCAATAGACAATTCGAATAGCTGCTCTGATTCCCGATGATCGCACAGCATTCTACATTTCCCCACTCCTTCCATCGGCCTACTTATGCGCCTCGTTCCTCAATAAAAGTTCAGTGTTTAGTTAGCACTCGTGTACTTCTTTTACTTCCTGTGTACTCTTTCTAGGCCGTGTTTCTTTTCAGTATTTTTTTTTTCGAAGTTCGCAGCCGTACAGTGTAAAATCACGTACTTACCGACTGGCAGTAAGCACAGACCTCGCAAGCTCATAAAACATTTACAGCAACAAAATGAAACAGCGTATATTCGTACGCGCACAAGCACCACAGCTCTAATGACTTTTCGAAAAGCTTCGTATTCACATTGCTACACTCTGATTTGACGATTACTCAGCTGCCACTAAACCTTTCATGAGCAGCATTCTTTCGCACGGATAGCGACGATGTTGTTGGTTTCGCAAATCCTTATCTTACTATTTTTTCGCTTGTTAGGTACTCTATCGGGTTTCGGACGTCGATTACAAGAGGTCAGAATTTAAAAAGCAGTAAACACGCCATTAAAAGTGTTAACTTACAGCGGAGTAAAACAAGACTGCGGGGACTAAAAATCATGTCACTGATCCCTTCGTGCGTCTCTTTCCTATACACAGGACTGCCTCGTCCAGTACTTAGCCTTCTCGGTAAACAAAATTCCTCCCGGGAGAGTAACGGTCGTCGTTATTCCCGAAATGACGAAACATTGCTTAGAGTGTAGCCCACGACAACCTCCACCTGAAAGGAGAAACCAGCACGTCTTCGAGGACGATACCGCGAGTCTAGAGAAGCTAACACGCATGTCTAAGCCATTGCTTTAAAACGCGTTTATCTTGCCTGTCAACTGCCTTTTGTTGCTGGTTCCGCGAGTTCTTGTAACGAGGCGTATAGAAACAATATGGCCATCTCGGATGGCCGCAGCAAAGGTGTATGAGAAAGTAATGTCGGCAGGTTGGTCTACGGGAGTCATCCAGACAGCTTCGAATGCGTAATGATAGATCTAGAATTGCATCAAGAACTTTCACGTTCCGAGCAATAACGAGTCCTGCATAAACATAGGGTGCGTGCTTGCATCCATTTATTGAGAACAACGCACTGTGCCATCCAA
The DNA here is from genome assembly GCF_055824585.1 of Amblyomma mixtum. NCBI lineage: Eukaryota > Metazoa > Arthropoda > Arachnida > Ixodida > Ixodidae > Amblyomma > Amblyomma mixtum. The sequence goes on along the minus strand of NC_143019.1, from coordinate 75,970,188 downwards.
GTCGTCATGCCGCCAAGGACCACCGTGAACGAGACAAAATTCTTCCGCATAAAATCTTCGCTCTGCCTGGAACCATCTTCTGCGCTTGTAGACTTTTATTTAGGAATCGAAAAGTTATTTACTTCAAGCAGCTAGGAAGTATGATACCCGATAACACTTTGTTCTTCCTGGCACGCAAGTCGTTCTCCCAGTGCAAAGGCTTCATCAACTGGTGAAAAAACCCGATGCCACTGCAACAATAGCCAAAAAACAGTGACACGTCGCCGGCTGAAGACCACGCTTAATCTACATCAAATGACTCCCTATGGTTAGCACCTGGATGTTCATAATTAGCGCTAAAGGCATGCTCCCAATACTATGCCTAAGGTCTCGCTTCCCAAAAAGAAATCCAACAGATTTTATGAAATCACTATTTCAAAGACTCTGATCTGTGGCTCTCTCCCCCGCACGACCAACGACTATGACAAGCATGTTTCCTAAGGGGTTCGTGGAACATCTTTTTATTTATGAGCAGCATTCTTAAATGAGTAACGTACCTTAAACGCACTGTATGCAATATTCGCTGCAATAAAGCGTAGAGAAACTTCGCGGCCATTTTGACTCCAACATTAAAACTATCAGACGTCTCAAAAAGCACACATGCCTGAACTGTCGTCAGAAATGCAGCTGTGCAGGAATAAAAAATAGCGAACAAAATGAACTGATCTGATAAATAACCATCAGTAAATCAAAAGAAAAAAGTAATTCAATATTCCTTTTAAGCTGCATCGCATGACACTATTCCAAACGAGGTGCGAAGCGAAGCAGTCTACTCATGTCACTCATTTAAGGCAGAAAGCTGGGCTAGTTGGTGCTTGGATTGAGAGGACATAGTAGTAGCGCTAAAAAACAAGGACGACAGGGTAGATAAACACAACACAGGCGCTAGTGTTGTTTTTATCTACCCTGTCGTCCTTATTTTTTAGAGCTACTACTATGTCCTCTCATGTCACTCAGCCTATGCGTAACCAATCCCAGAGGCCCCATTCCGGCCCTCGCTGCCATAATGACCTAAGCAAGCCGTACCTCTTCCCTTTTGGCTTTCTTCCATCCCGTGGGTTCTCGACTCTGGGGAAATTCATTCTCGACGCGTGGTAACGGAAAACCCGACACTGACTATAAAGTGTTCCTTCCTAACGGTTCTAACTTCGTTAGAGTAAGTTTTCCTTTGCAGGCCAAAGAAATAGTGAAGACATCAAAATAGTCGCATCTGCTCGTGTGGTCATTATGCGAGCACATTTTATGCATTATGCTAGACGCGCAGGAACTGCTACTTAGTCAAATGATTGCCACTTTACCAATATCCCCAAATAAAAACTATATAGCAGCTGTACCTTACCGGTACGCACCTATGGGGCAGAAACGTGGAGGCTAACGAAAAGAGTGAAAATTGAAGTGATGACAACGCCGCTGTAGCTATGGAATTGATAATGACAGGTACAAAAGGACAAAGGGGGACAAAATAGAGTAGAATTGGTCAAGGCACAAATATAGGCAAATGACATCGTACTCAAGTAGTGGGCTTGGGCAGGGCATGTAATGCGAAGTCAAGATAACCGATCGTCTGTAAGGGTCCCGGATTGGATACCAAGGGAAGGCAAGCCTATCAAGGGGCGGCAGAAAGCCATGTGGGAAGACGAGATCAAGTGATTTTTAAGATCGAGCTGCATCTAGCAAAGGAATTTGGTAGTCGTGTGCCTTGTTTGTATCTGTCCGAATGAACTGCCATTTCGAGCCACTCAAGCAGCAGTATCTTTACATTTTATGCATTCCTTCTGTCAGCTCGATAGAAGAAATTTAGGACCAGCAAGGCATTTTATTTCCAATAGTAGTCGCCATGGAAAAGAGCAATCGTAAAGTTCTTACCGGAGCAAAAATGATCGGAGTATACAACTTCCAGATGCCAAAGCTTTCAAGGAACCAGCGAATTTTGATGTCACATGGCACACTAAACTAGGCAAGAGGTGTCTGCGTTTAAACAATTGCAACTAATCAATTATCTTTCTTGGTAAGCTGCTGCCGAAGAAAAGCGCAATCGTTCTATCTGAACACAACTAAAACGGGAAAACACGGGAACATAAAATCTCCTAAAATCGAGCGGTTCCCAGCGCACTTAGGTAATAGAGACACAAGGCATGAGTTGCCCCCTGTGCACTAAAGTCGTCAAGATGAGCCAAGTACTATTAGGTGCCCGCCAACGCCACTCTATCCCAGACTATTCCCCTATACGCTCTTTCAAGCTGCCTCTCTCCCATTTCGTATTTTTCATCTCATGTCTCCCACTGCCTTAGAGCAGCAAGCAAGCGCTTAATTTTTTTTTCAGTAAGATCTTAGCACCTCACTCATCACAGCTGGACTACCTTCGAGTATGATTTGTTATCCAGTTCATGCAATAGCTTTTGTGTCTGTAAAAGTTCTTCAAGCAGTAGCTTCACTACTAGAGGTCTCAGGCTGAGATTGCCGTGCGTCGCCGATTATCTTCGTCTCGGTCAAGGTCAAACCTTCAGGTACAAGTTTGGAGAACCAGCGAATGCTCAATAGGGAGAGCAATGGTCAAAAAATTGGGCAGGTCAACGGTCAATGTAAAAGACCAAGGTCATTTCAAGGGCAAGTCGGAAACGTCAAGGTCACGTCAAAGTCAACTGAAATTTGGTCACGTGATCAACTTTGGGCTCACCGAGGAGCTTCAACGCGGTGTTTACGTGATAAGGCGTGATATCACGCCATCTTTAACCGAGTACATAACGGAAGGAGCACCGGTGCGCCTTGGAATCATATCTGGTGTTCACATGCTAGGCCTTGACTTCAGACGCCACGGTCTCCTAAACCGAGTAAATAACGAAAGTAGCGCCGTCGCGCCTGCGCACGAAGTCCACATGCGGTGTTCACGCGCTAGGCCGCGACTTCACGCCGTCAGCAGAGCATAAAAAGTTAACGGCGCTTTAGCTTTGGTTAAACCGAGCAAGAAGCGGTAGGTACACGATGGTTTAGCCTGCACAAATACCAAAGAAACGCTCAACGAACAGCATAACAAGACTAAATGATCCTAATGCTACTGCTCCTCACTCGATTCAACCAAAGCTAATGTACCGTTAAATTTTTCATTTCCTTTCTTTAAGATAGAGGTGCTCAAGCTACTTTCATTGCCTAAGAAATCAAATGCCCCTATTTCAGTTTTGCGCATTCCAACGCACTGAACGTACACAACATTCAGAAATCGGCACATTCATTTCCTTCGGGAAACAAAAATGCATTTCCCACGTCTGCTTCAACTCGCCATTGTAGCCACCCAGAAATGCTCTCTCTACGTCATTGCGGCGTACGCCAAGCTAGATTTTGCGGTATTTGAAAGTACACAATATTACACACGGTGCTTCAAAACTCAGTGAGTCGGCGTGTGGAAGTTTGTAGCTAAAAGAAGATTAGAACCGATTCTAGTTGCAGACACTGCTCTCGCGCGTATAGCGGCATCCAAAAATATAATTTGACCTCTTTCGGTGCTCACTTGCAGTTGCACGTTTTGAGTGGTCGCAATGACAAACGCACTCAAAAGGCGCTATAAAAGTATGCATCGTTAACTTTTCGTCGACAGCGCAAGTCGCATCTTTCTTCATTTTTTCGTACCCTCTTGGCGATTTAAACAAAATTGAAGATGCCATCGCAAAACACCAAAGACACCTTCAATCTGACTGAAGATAAAGTTCCTTGAAACTCTGCCCCGCGCAGTTTCGAAGCGAGCGCCAGTTCATCATGGTCTCAGCGCTCTATAAACAACAAAAAAATTCTTTGAAGTGCAGTTCGTTCATATTTCAGAGACATTAATCTCTGTCGGAAAGGCGAAACGCATTGGCATTCTGTTCACTGCGCTCTCCGAGTTCAGTTCTCTTGTAACCGACTTCATTTCTCTACGTCGTGAAGACATTTTGGACGCTGGAAAATGTCTGTGCCCAAATTCATACGATGTCGCTTTTTTTTTCGGGATAGCACGTAAACATACACCAATCCTGTACCGACCTCTACTTTGCCATCACCTCAACACCTTCTCAGGTAACAAAACGAATTGATCTTACCACACTTCTGTAAATATGAAAACAGTATGAAAGATTACGAAAGGACCAGAATTTGTGCATGGTCTTAGCCATAAATGTATAGATCGACCGTTCCGGAACTTAAACCACCGGGCTGCGTGTGCAGCATTGCATTTTAATTTTTAATTTAAGACTTAAACAGCGCATGCTTTGTCCTAGTGAAATTAGATTAGAAAAACGCTCCTTTTTATGCCGAAATGAAAGCCTGTTATTTACTGTCTAAGAATTTTTTGTTCTTGCGCAACTGATTAGGGTATAAGAAATGCAACATCGGAATAGAAGTGAGTTATTTACTCCTCTCCAAGATGTTTTCTTTACATGAAATTGATAAATGAATAACACATATACGGTATTCAAAGAGGACGTGGGAAGAATTGTGAGAGGAGGAAGGATAGACTACCTATGAACTTCGTTTTCGCGTGAACCATTCGCGACGTTTGAAACCAAAAGTGTACAGACTACGGAAAGACGAGGAGTGGGGGAGGGCGTTCTCTAGTCACAGTTCTTCGAGGTGAAATATTTGTCTGCAGTAAGGGTCTTTAGTGTGTCCCTTCCTTAGTATCTTTTAGTTTGTGAAAGAATGTTAATCGAAGGCTTTTCTCTTTCACCAACCGCAATTTTGCTCATTCCGAACAGAAAATGGTGACAAAAGAGGTGTTTATTTATTACGAGCAGCCTTCATTGAAGGAATGAGAGCGTAGTCATCTAAGGAAACAAATGGCATGTGCCAAAACCGAACTAAGGGTAATGAAATACAGTGGCGGTTATAACTGAAAAACCTCATCATGTCGCAGTTCAGTGATGCCCATTAATCAGTACTCGCCCAATGCGAGCTCGAGTTTTGCCTTGCGTTTTTCTTCAATCAGTGTTGAAGAGTCAAAGCCACAGCCGTTACGCTAGTAAAAAGATTCCTCAATGCCAAGAGGGACCATGATTGCCGGGTATGGTGCCGACCTTGCAATTATCCGTGATGTGTTTTTGAGTTCTGTGGACTTCATATTAGAAGCCTAAATTAGCTAATGTTTTGTGCAGGTACACACGTCAAAAAGTGCGTTATCAACGCCGGAGGCAAGTATCTGCTGGGAACCACGGTTAACTGCAGGGTCTCTACAGGAGGTAGTTGGTAGCTACTTGCCCCTATGCTGACTGCTGTGCGGGACTCGAATGCGAAGAAGCACATGTGTGTAAACACTCCTTTCTGGCTTCTCTAATGTGCGAATGCTAGGCATGTCTGCGCCTAAATTAAAATATAGTTATGAACTTATTGCCACGAAAACGCAGAAAATTATCTTTTGTAAAGAGTGGAGAGTGGTAAAGCTAGCTCAAATTGTTTAAGATGAGCCAAAATTGCTAATGATAAGCACGTAAAAAATGTTCATCAATGGCGGCAGTGAATTATGTTCAATATTTTGAATGCGATCCTAACTCACTGCGTCCTCAGAATGCCTGTCGCCCAACCTGTACACAATGCGCCGTATACTCTAGCGCACGGCACAAACCCAGGCCGAACCATAATTGGCTGCAACCGACCAGCACCAATCTCATATCATTCTTGAAGGTACGTGCTTTATAAGAAGAGTGGCTTTCCTACGTCAGATCAGCCGGTGGCAGGTACTGCTGGCGAGTCGACTAAACATGTTATGTAATGAAAAACGTGTCCTGGAAATATTATAATGTGCCTCTCTTTTCCATGGATTTCCTGGCGAGAATGTTCAGGACGAAGTAGCGTATAAGAAATGAATTATAAGATGTTTGGAAGGCGTATGAGTACACTCGAAGCACGAGAAAGCTTTACATCATGTGGTATGACCATTTTTTAATAGAGATACGTTAGCGCGGCGTAAAATCTTGCTTAATACCTTATAGAAAATTATCACGAATTTCGGAACATGCTGTCAAACGAATACTGTTTTCTATCCGTGCAAAACAATTTTCCGTGGTTTGCGTACTATTGAGGTCATTTTAATCTCTTTTTTTTCCTGTCTAGTTGCTGCGGAAGCAACCAAGGTGGCAAAGTTGCATATATCACAATAAAACAAAAACATATTCGCCTTCAAGTTATATGTTCTACCATTTCTATCCAAGAACTCGTTGCGGGTGAAATTGATAGCTCCGCTAAGCGCTCGCTTTGAGTGTCACCTTGATGCAGAGAAAACCTCAATATATAACGCCATAACGCAAGGGATTAAGCAAAGAATTTTCAAAAAGACACAGTTAAGAAAAAATCGGGCGTGGCGGCGACAGAGTAGAAGGTATTACTCATGCTGTCTTCTTGAGGGTCACGCTTCAATTTACTCTTCCAGGCTCATGAACTTCCGTTTGACAGACGCGACGATTTCATAGGCTGGAAACGGTAGCCTCTCTGCAAAGCTGCACTAGTTTAGAAAGTAAGAACTGCCTGGCAGCGCTGAAGTGCAACTAACAAAGTTCTTTAGTTAAAGCTACTTTATACAGACAAGCCTCCGTATTCAACAACAGTTCCAGTAACGTCAAACCCGGGGCTACCTGTTCCGGCGAGTAATGTTTTAAAAAGTTCGTATACATTACCTTCCCGTACAGTCCCTTCTGAAAAAGGTTCCTTCTACGGTGCACATGCATGTATTGAAATCCAGTGCTGCCTCGCTGGCGATGACTTAATCATCAGACCCACTCTCTGGTCACCTCTTGGGTGGCATAGCTCCAAAACCAGCTCTGCCAGTTGCTGAGCACATCAACCATTTCTCGCGTAAGGCACTATCATGATATGAAAACTCCTTTCTTCTTCCTTCTTGAATGACGCATATATTACTCGTGAAATAAGTGAAAAATGAACTAGGTGCCCTGGGAAATCAAATTACATCTCTATATTTATTTTATTAGTCAGTCGATAGAAACAAATATTTTCCGCTGAGTAAGCAAACAACAAAAATCTCGGTGGGCGTCATTGCGCGTCCGATAAATAGAATGCACCAAAGAAGCGAAATATTGGGCAGGCGCCTTTTCTTTTTAAGTGGCTCGAAAGGGGAGGTCCTCAAACAAGGAGGGCGCAGATACGTGGTCTGATGCATATGAGACGAGGAAACAATTTTAGGATAGAAATCCGCAAAAAAGAAATGAGGTTGGGCAGGGCACGAAATGCGAAGGCGCTACAAGTGATGGTCGTTAAAGGTGACGGACTGGAATCCAAGAGAAGACGAGAGTAGCAGGAGGTGGGAGAAAGTTAGTTAGGCGGATCACATTCAGGTTTCGGGAATAAGGTGGGGGCGGCTTGCTAAGGGCGGGGTTAATTGGATATATATGGGAGAACTCTTTGCCCTGGAGTGGTCGTAGTCAGACTGATGGTGGTGATGATGATATTACTGGTGTTAACTATCCTTTTATTTTGATGACACTCTTCGAGCTTTTCGGTGAAAATGTTATATTTTAGTTGAAACCATCTTTAAAAAGTGAGTTCTTGGGAAAAATTGAGGATGAAAGAACGTACAATTGCAATCGCTGATTTCTTGCAATATTCAAAAATTAATATTTCGATGAAAGGTGGCGGTCCAAATTTTTTCTTTAGTCAGACAACAAGCTGTCTTTACGTTGCTCACGGGACCGGTGTAGGCTTTTAAAAAAACAAAGCATTTTCTGTGGTCCCATATCGTCAAGAGAAAGCGTCGTATTTTGTAACACTGAAAGTAGCAAGCGCTTTATTGGAGAAAGCAGCCCGCGTATTTTCGTATCTCAAGAGACGAGCTGCAAACCATGATTGAGTACCTGATAGGTAATGCAGAACGATTTACTAAAGATTATAAAAAAGAAAAACATGTAAACATTGTTTAAAAGTTCCGAAACGGAACAACAGTTTGCACTAGGCTGCGGAGCAATAGAAATAGCAAAATCGGCCTTGTATTTTAAAGCAGGTATTCTATATGAACGACGCGCACTGACTACCCGCCATAAAACACTGCTGAATAATGATCCAACAAGCCGAACGTTATAAAAAAAAAGCCAACGCGGTGGATGAGTCAGGAGATTGTTGCGCTTCCTTGGTATATGTTTTTCAGTGCTTTAGCACTTTTTGAACCGAAAGCCTCTCTACGCAACCTCGGGCTTCAAGCGCGGTCCGTGCAAATTTGACCTTCAAATGACCTTGAGCTTCGAAAGCAAAGGAAAGGCCCCGAAACAGGCCCCTTGGGACCGTGGACCCCTTAGTGGCGCTTTAATTAAGCGATGAAAGCAATGCAGCGGAAGCTTGGAAAGCAAAGGAAAGGCGCATAACTGCCCTCTTGGAACAATGGACGCCTCAGTCGTGCTTTAAGCTACATGACGGTAGTGACAGACGTGCTCTGCATGCGTTGGCATTGACAACCTCGTTGCAGAAATTCTGCACTGAAGCCATAGGCTATCGGCGTTCATGTTGTTCATTGGCGTATTGCGTTCAAACCGTTTTACACAGCGACGATTTTAAGGAAAGGAAGTGCGCATAACTGGCTCCCTGGGTCAGTGGACGCCTAAATGGCGCTAATAGGTACGTGGGGTGAAGGGAGAGATGTCACAGCATGTGTTAGCGCTGACAACGTTGTGGCAGACACGCGGCACTGCTGCAATAGGCCCCAGGGCTCATTGGGTGAGCAAACTCTCGCTATGAACCACTACGTGCCACCTGCCAGGGGAGAGTGTGGGTGCACTGCCTATCCAGTGTCCGGAATGCGCTCAACGTTACAGACGCGATGCTGCTTATAGGTGCCTGATACGCCATAGCTTTCGCTCCCTAAGCATGTTCAGGAGTAGTTGAACCGCACCATTTTTAGGCGAAAGCCCCTTACGGCTCACACTCGCGGCCAAGGTCACGTCCGGTGTTACATTGTCTTCCACGAATAACGCGGCAAATAATCAGGATTGGAGAAAACCAATCAAAGAGCCACATAGAGGGGACCGAATGCAACCCTGACTGCAAGTTTGATAACTGTAGAGTGAATAGTTAATTAATTAAAGCCAATTATAGCAAAAAAACAAAGAAAACAAAGAAATGCACCGATAAGCCCGGACGTCGATATAGCGACGGGAACGGTGTCACATCCACCGAAAGTCGCCACAGCATAGCAAAAATTACCACAGAATGGGCGGAAAAATGCCGGATTTGTGTTGAATTAAATTTAAAAATGTGTAATTAAGCGCAACTAGCACTTAAGCCCATCGAAAAATTTATAATTTGGCTAAAAATAAATACCTCGAAAACGAAGAAAAGTGGATGATAACGGCACATCAGACGAAACGACATCGAAGCAGTGGGATCCGCCGCCAAGAATTAACGGCCGGTTCGACGCGCATGCGCAGCGCAACGTCACCGCTTCCTCTCTCCTCGCTCCCCTACTATGTCGTGAAATCAATTCAAGCGAAGAAAATTCAAATCAGTGAAATGAGCACCAAACGGCTATCGCCTTCCCGAACTTAGGAGGTATCTAAGTGTCGCCAACGAATTTTTATTGGGAAAGCAATACTGCTAGCACTTTTCTGCCCTCGGTGGATGTCGTTCTTTCGCTCCGGCGCAGATGCGGCGCACGACCACGTGACAGCGTGACGTCATGACCAGAGGAGAGCTGGGGCCCCAACTTGTCTCTTTGGCCGTAGTCGTTCCTTCGCTCGGCGCGGCGGCTACCACGTGACGGCCTTCTCGGCCCGCCGCGTGAGGGCGCTCGCTAGGAGAGGATAAACGAGGCGCCGCAGGCGCGCTCCGCTTAGCGATGTCTGAGGAGTTGTACAGGGGGCCCCGCTGGAGCGACGTGCTGCGCGCAAACGCCGCCGCCGTGCCGAGGAGACAGATGAAGAAAGGCAAGAGCGGTTGGCTAAGCAACGCGCCTCTGCCGCAGAATGGCGAGCCTGGCGGCGTTCTACAAGTTCAGTGAGCGAGAATAGTTTCATGGACTCTCTGAATGCCGAAGAATCGTCTTTGAGTAGTGCAGAGCGATATAATTACCACAGAAGAAAGCAAAGCAGAATGACATAGAATGTCAGGCAGTCAGCCAGGAAACTATTGCTTTCGCAATCACTCAGGCTTAACCAGAGCTAAGCCACAGCTAATTTTTTTTTCTGTGATGTAAGCCATAATTTCGTAACAGCGGAGCCCTAATATTCACGGACTGGCTTAGAATCTGCTGCAGAGAAAGCACATAATCTCACACGTAGGACAATGCCGACTGCTAAGGGAGACCAAGAAAATACCAAATACCTTTCAGTGCAAGAAATGGCTTGTACTGTCCACGAATCAGTGATCCCACATCATCGAGAGAAAGAGGACGACAACCACCCTCTTCATCGATCGACGCTGCAGGTGGAGGACTTGATTCAGAGAGCAAAGGCTTATCAGTCGGATAAACGGACTGATATTACATCCTGACGAAGGGCGGATTTCTTCTCCGCTCCGCCATTTTTTCTTCTCACTTTTTCTCCAATAGATTTACTGCCGGCATTATCGCCGAAACATGGTCAAGCGAACGTAATGAGCAGCCATTTCATAAAGAGGAAAATTAGGATTTCAAACACTGGATTTCCGCGTCCAGGTGGCTGCGTGAGGAAGCAAGACTTCTATCAGAGCAGCCTAATCTATCAATGAAAACGGATTTTATTTCTGTGTATGTTGTTTCATAATCTTCCACTCTGCGCTCCCACAATAAGGATCCCGAAAAGTATAATCAGAGAAAGAAGCCACAGCGTGCAGCAAAAATAAAATGCTTCTCAGTGTTGGTGCATAATGCATCAAAGGAAAACATGGCGTAAGCCAATATTAGGTATAATACGATTCAATTACGGCCTTCACAGGCATCAGGTAAGCTGTATGGGATGCGTCACAGGCGAGCATTGTTCAACAGTACAATCACTTCCATCCACTTTCTAAACCCATGCTAACTTTTAGCTCCGATCATGGATTTTTTAACTGAGCAAAACCATGTAAAGACATTAAATTCATTTTTGCATAAATGCAAGGCATCCGCCAGTCGTTTCCAGCTACGTGCGGTTTTGATGAATAGAGCGAAATAAAATATCAAGGAGTTAAATTTGTATGTAACTTTGTCCCGGAGCAAAATATTTACTAAAATAGGTCTCACAACCTTCATGCAGTTCCGTGCGGTGAGTTAAATAAATGAAATAATGAAGAAACTGCAGCACTGAAGGCAAATCCGATTCTGCACTACTCGTATTTCTACATGGGGATGATACGCAATGTTTGAAATCTGCTTGAATATGTATGGGTACGTATGTAGAGTATATCGCGTCCCAGTTTAGTAACTAACATGAAGCATGGAGGGCAGCAATCGTGTATGAAGAACGGACACACATGATTTGAACAATTTGCTGTAATCATTCGTCGGAGGAACGACATCAACAAGTGCGGGATGTTGCCCATGCGTTGCTTATATTAGGCAGGGCAGTGCAGAAAACAAGCAATATTTTTTAATTATTTACGAATAGCTTTGCGCGTGTGAGAAGAAAAATTTGGAACCTGAATTTCTGTTTCACAAAGGTTACTTTCCATGAAGCCACATGCCAAATGGATACAGTGTCTTGTCTCAGCACCTTTACTGTTAACGTCGCAGACAGATGAGTTATCGTGACACCAAGGCGCGCGCACAGTGCACGACGGTCGCCTGCTTCCCGAATGAAACGGAGGTAGACTACACGCCGGGATGCGTGGTCATTTCTCGAACATGGCAAATCCTCTTTGTATATGTCCCTACTCCACGTCTATCCACTGCAGCTTCGGGCCTAGGAAAACCGTTTGACCTCACCGCAGCGCATTGAGCTTAAGAGAGATAAAATGGAAGCAACATGGGCGAAGTTTGTTGATTAAGAAAACCTCTACTCAATTAGAGGAATGCACTTTTCAAGCGGGGCATGTAATTCGTACTGGACTAAAGGACTGTCCGATTTCGGAGCAATGCGTTAGGACAGCCCACTGCTAGCCGCCGTGGAGTGCGACGCCGTGTCGCACGAAGGTACAGGTAGGGCAAAAGGCTACAACAAAAAGCAATCGGCAACGAGAATAGGTATTTGCTGTACGCTTCAAACAATATAAGGCTTAGTGATAGCGTCGACTATTTTGTGCTTACTGTGAGATTCCTTCTTTCCGACTGCATTAAAGAGTGCGCTGCACAGCACTGTGTCTGTGTTCGTTCTGTAGTCCCGTGATTTCACGCTGTTTCGTTCCAGTATCATGAACAAACTAGCCCAACAATGGTCCCTTTCTACAGAGCATGTTTTGAGTGGAGGAGTCAACAGTTCTTTAGAACTGTCCTTTGCTTACAGGTATCCTACGTTGTCGATGTGAACGAACTCGCAGACACGAAGAGCTTGGTGCTATGCACTCTATGATTGAACGAGGCTCCTCCTGGAATGCATGGTTCGGTAGAGTCCAAGAAAAGAAGCCGGCTCTTTCATTGGCGGTGATTTTCTGTGGAACAAGGCTCCATAGCGGCTACCATACACGCACTCTCTGACCTTGGCTCTCTTCGCCATGCTCCGTCGTCGCTCTCTCGCTACCTGTCCCACCACTAATTCATGCTGGCATGCTTGGCACGGTCTTGGCTTAGCACGGAAATGAATTTAATATATTTACATGATTTTGCTCACTTAAAAAATCCATGACCGGAGCTAAAAGTTAGCATGGGCTTAGAAAGTGGATCGAAGTGATTGTACTGTTGACCAATGCTCGCCTGTGACGCACCGCATACAGCTTACCTGATGCCTGTGAATGCCGCAATTGAATCATATTATACCTAATATTGGCTTACGCCATGTTTTCCTTTGATGCGTTATGCACCAAAACTGAGAAGCAGTTTATATTTTGCGGCAAGCTGTGACTTCTTTCTCTGATGTATACTTTTTGGGATCCTTATTGTAGGAGCGCAGAGTGGAAGATTATGAAAGAATATACGCAGAAATAAAATCCGTTTTCATTGATAGATTAGGCTGCTCTGATAGAAGTCTTGCTTCCTCACGCAGGCACCTGGACGCAGAACTCCACTGCTTGAAATCCTAATTTTTCTATTTATGAAATGGCAGCTCATTACGTTCGCTTGGCCATGTTTCGGCGATAATGCCGGCAGTAAATCACTTGGAGCAAAAGTGAGAAGAAAAAATGGCGAAGCGGAGAAGAAATCCACCGTTCGTCAGGATTTAATATCAGTCCGTTTATCCGATCGATAAGCCTTGCTCTCTGGATCAAGGCCTCTCCCCGCAGCATCGATTGATGAAGAGGATGGCTGTCGTGCTCTTTCTCTCGATGATATGGGATCACTTATCCGTGCACAGTACAAGCCACGTCTTGCACTGAAAGGTATTTGGTATTTTCTTCGTCTCCCTTAGCAGTCGGGATTGTCCTACGTGTGAGATTTTGTGCTCTGTCTCCAGCATATTCTAAACCAGTCCGTGAATATTGGGGCTCCGCTGTTACAAAATTATGGTTTACATCACAGAAAAAAAAAATTCGTTGGCGACACTTAGATACCTCCTAAGTGCGGGAAGGCGATAGCCGTTTGCTGCTGATTTCACTGATTTGAATTTTCTTCGCTTGAATTGATTTCACGACATAGTAGGTGAGCGTGGAGAGAGGAAGCGGTGACGTCACGCTGCGCATGCGCAGCGAACCGGCAGTTGGTGCTTGGCGGCGGATCCCACTGATTCGACGTCCTTTCGTCTGATGTGCCGTCATCATCCACTTTTCATCGTTTTTGAGATATTTATTTTTACCCAAATTGTAGATTTTTCGATGATCTGAAGTACTAGTTGCGCTTAATTACACATTTTTAAATTTAATTTGACTCACATCCGGTGTTTTTCCGCCCATTCTGTGGTAATTTTTACTATGCTGTGGCGACTTTTGGTGGATGTGACACCGTTCCCGTCGCTATATTGACGTCCGTGCTTATCGGCGCATTTCGTTGTTTTGTATGTTTTTTCGCTATACCTGGAATAAACTAATTAACTATTCACTCTAGAGTTATCAAACTTGCAGTCCGGGTTAAATTCTGTCCCCTCTATCTGTTGCTACTATTGGTTTTCTCCAATCCTGATTAGTTGCCGCATTATTCGTGGAAGACAGCGTTACACCAGACGTGACCTTGGCCGCGAGTATGAGCCGTAAGAGGCTTTCGCCTTAAAAATGGTGCGGTTAAACTACTGCTGAACCTGGTTACAGAGCGAAAGCTATGGCATATCGGGCAACTATAAGCGACATGGCGGCTGTAACGTTGAGCGCATTCCGGACACTGGATAGGCAGTGCACCCACTCTCTCCCCTGGCAGGTGGCAGTTAATGGTTTATAGCGAGAGTTTGCTCACCCAATGAACCCTGGGGCCTATTGCAGCAGTGCCGCGTGTCTGCCACAACGTTGTCAGCGCTAACGCATACTGCTCACATCTCTCTCTCTAACTTCACCCCACGTACCTATTAGCGCCATTTAGGCGTCCACTGACCCAGGCAGCCAGTTATGCGCACTTTCTTTCCTTAAGATCCCCGCAGTGTAAAACGTTTTCAACGCAAAACGCCAATGAACAAAATGAACGCTGATAGCCTGTGGCTTCAGTGCCGCATTTCTGCCACAACGTTGTCAATGCCAACGCATGCAGCGCACATCTGTTACTACCGCCATGTATATTAAAGCACGACTCAGGCGTCTATTGTTCCAAGAAGGCAGTTATCTTCCACTCCATTGGTTTCATCGCTTAATTAAAGCACGGCTAAGGGGTCGACGGTCACAAGAGGCCAGCTATGTGCCTTTCCTTTGCTTTCGAAGCTCAAGGTCATTTAAAGGTCAAATTAGCACGGACCGCGCTTGAAGCCCGAGGTCGCGTGGAGAGGCTTTCGGTACAAAAAGTACTAAAGCAATGAAAAATATATACCAACGAAGCACAATAATCTCCAGACTCATCCACCCCCTTGGCTTTTTTTTATAACGGTCGGCTTGTTGGATCAATATGCCGCAGTTTTACGGCGGGTAGTCAGTGCGCGTCGTTCATATAGAATAACTGTGTTAAAATACAAGGCCGGTTTTGCTATTTCTATTGCTTCGTAGCCTACTGCAAACTGTTGTTTCCTTTCGAAACTTTCGAACAATGTTCACATTTTTTCATTTTAATTTTCGGTCAACCGTTCGGCGTTACCTATCAGGTACTCAATCACGGCTTGCAGTTCGTCCCTTGAGATATGCACCAAGGAAATGGCTTCGGCAAATCTGAAATTACTGCTAGTGTATCTTTCTTTTATTTTTATCCACTAATCTTTCCAATGAACTTGTCTTGCTTCTGCATTCTCATGTAACTGTGCTACCATACCATAAAGACTATTGAGAGATCTTGCCTACGTGCCTGACAAGCTCGCTTGTTGATATTTTAAGGCGAAATAACTACTTCAGGGGTTCACAAAATGAACAAGGGAGGGGAAAACCTCAGGTTGCTAGAGCCAACGCTTCGACAAGGGGACTTGTCTTCGTCTGGGCCAGACGAAGACAAGTCCCCTTGTCGAAACGTTGGCTCTAGCAACCTGAGGTTTTCCCCTCCCTTGTTCATTTTGTGATCGCCAAGGACCATCTACCGCACCCTCTCTCTACCATGTACTTCAGGGGTTGAAGAACAACAGAGAATCTTCTGAGTTGCATGACCGTGATGGCGCAGAAATTAAATAATTATTGCGGGGAAGAGAGGAGCTTCGCTGACCACTGCACGGGAGCGCTGTACTATTGTCGCAGTTAATCACGCCTAGTGTTAAACCGCAACATAAGATGATGATGATGTCATCAGGCTTAATGGCATATTCTCGCGCTGTGCATTGCAATCGTCCTCTTCATCGACTTCCATCTGCAGCGCGAACAGATAATATAAGCTTAACCTCGATCGGAGCTTATCACCGTCAATTTTGTTCCTGAAAATAATTATAATCTACGGCTTTCGCCTTTACTCTGCTTGTTGTTTCCATCCTTCGCTCCCGTTGCTTTTACTTTTTTCATGTCGGTCCATGTTTGGCGCTCAGCGTTGTTGCCCGTGGTTAATACCCGTCATACCATAATTTTATTTTCTCACCCTCATATAACTTTGGGTTTGTATTGTTCCAGCCTTCTCAAGTGAGTTTCAGCTCATACGTCTGATGTCTCCTTAAAATTGGAGTACACTATCATTTTACACCATGAATTACTGATGTTGCCTGCGCGACAAATGATTTGAAATTGAGCGTGTGAACGATGATTTTCCTGCACTGATGCAAGTGTATTGGTAACCACAGGCTGCCACGAAAATAACTTCGCCTGCATGGTGTACTACCTTCCCCTCAATTTATGCTACAGTGTTGCTAAAATGTACGGTTTTCCGCTAGAAAAACTGCGAAAGGGTCTGAATGCCGCCGAAGAATAGTACAGAAAAGGAAAATTGTGATATCCTTTGTGCGTGTTAGCATTTATTGCTATCGTTCGTTAGAAACCTCGCCACTTATGAAACTGCTCAAACCCGAGACTCAATTACTCCTTTACTGCGTGCAACGTAGATTGACTAATACAGCTGACTTCATAATCAAATGTAGGACGTTATAGCCCCTCGTATTCTAGCAATATGCAAGAGGAGCCACGGAAAATCAAAACCCTGGGATGTTTGCAGAGGACACAGGGATAGGAGAGATCGATATCCAATAACGTGGACGGAAAGCGTCTACATCTTTGCGTTGCTTGAATGCACACGTTGTGCCTTCGGGAGTCTGCGGCACAGCTCAGTTCTAGGCCAGATAGCGAGTCTGACATTCAGGGTCTATATGAAAGCTTTGTGGCATATATACTGCCGAGAAGCTGAGTACTTTTGTTTGTTGATGCTGAAAGGTGAGAGCGGCAGTGATTCTGTTCGACGACCACCACTTGTTGCTACCGCCGCAGATGAGTAATTCAGTTCTCTGTGGCCGCAGAAGGCAATGGCAGTTTAAGACGAACCACAATACGGTAAAGGTAGCAAAAAATTCCAAAACTCGGGTTAGATAGTGACTGCTGATCCGGGCTGCGAGGTTTGATTATCTGGGAGGAAAAGTATTGGGTGGAGTGCGTTTCAGAGGTGTACACGCCCTGTTCTGAAGTTTTGAAGGTACAGTACCGCAGCATCGTGGAGGCAGCAAAAGTTGGCTGGGTACCGCCAGCATTCTATTATGACTTGTTTATCGAGGATGTCGCTGTGAGCCGGTTGTAGCCTAACCTTTGGAAAAGAAGGCGCAGCGTGTGGTTCCCGGAGAAATATTTAAAGCATGTGACGTCGTTCTTGGCGTGCTGCAGTCCATCTGGAAACACTGTGGTCGCCTTTGCTTCTTCTTGCTTCGTTAGCTGCCAAGAAGAATATAACCATTCAAATCTTGGGCTCTACTATTCTCCTTCACAGCCGCTCGAGGCGGAGATACGGCGTGAAGGATAACGGCAATCGGATGTACTAGTAGAGACAAACACCTTTTGCATTATGCTGACAGCTCCTCCGACTCAAAGGTCAAACACATCGTCTACAAAATAAGCTCCCTACTCGTTTTCATTCGCAACCGCGAGAGGAACTTACTATTATGCTACTCTATTCAGCAGTCGCGCAGTTGAGAACAGTACGTCAAGCAACAAAATGTGAGAGGCATGGAGCAAACCACAATTACTTCAAACTGTCGCTATCTAATTTCAGGCAGCAATTCACTCTCAAGCCGAAACACCTAAAGACGGAATTTGCAGCATATTCCTGAAGCGTAAAAGGTGACACGGAAGCAATGTGACGAATACGAAATGCACTAGCACGCGTGTGAGCTTTCAGCGCACACTAAAAATAACGCCGACTGGGTGAATTTGACGCGAAGTCCGCACTACGCCTACAGCGCAGGCTCAAGATTTACCAGTACATAATTAAGCTAACGACAAAGCAGTTCAGCAGCAAATAGAGTTTCGCATTTTTACTGGCATCTACATTCTAGCGGCGAACGCCGGAGCTTCTACGGCAGCTTACCTAATGAGCCTTTCCTGCATATCGTGCGCACTTCGTCAAGATGAGGATGATCATGAGCCTGAAAACATGCAGTAAACGAGAAAATCCATTGGACATTCCAACTGTCAACTCCATCTTTTTTCACTTGCCGCTGCTTTACCTTAACTTCAGCGCCAGCCCCAAGGAAGAACAGCACACGAAAAAACAGCATGTGTCAAAACAGCACACAGAAAACAGCACAGCGACAGAGCAGTACAGGGGAAAAAACAGCATGCGAGAAAACAGCACGCCTGGCAAAACTAGTTTAGTTTAGTTTATGGGGTTTAACGTCCCAAAGCGACTGAGGCTATGAGAGACGCCGTAGTGAAGGGCTCCGGAAATTTCGACCACCTGGGGTTCTTTAACGTGCACTGACATCGCACAGTACACGGGCCTCTAGAATTTCTCCTCCAAAGAAATTCCAGCCGCCGCGGCCGGGATCGAACCCGCGTCTTTTGGGATAGCAGCCGAGCACCATAGCCACTGAGCCACCGCGGCGGCGCCTGGCAAAACTGTACAGCGGCAAAAGAGCATAGCGAAAAAACAGCTCGATGACCTAAGAGCGCAGGGAAAAAATAACACGACGACAGATCAGCACACTGGATTAGAGTGCAGTGCTGCTGGAGGGCGAACTATCAAAGCCATAGCTGCAAACGGTAAATCTCAGCCCATACAGCAGCGAACTTTCCAGCTAGCGAGTGCTCATTTAGCTGATGAATTAAGAAACAAGGTAGGGGAATATTCGGGATGCCAAATGTTCACTATTTTCCGGCGGGTAAAGCAGTGACTAACGCTGAAAAATTTGCTCTGGAATCACTGATTCTGCGGGTTGACCATTATGGTACTAAATCCCTGCAGATACGCTCGAGATGGAACTCTGCGTGTACACAAGTTCTTATTTTTCAAAACTCTCTCTGTTGCCAGTTCAAACTTGAGAAAAAAATAAGAACACACAAAAAAAGAATTAACACTCTCATCACATTCGGTTGAAGGGGAGTTATAGGACAGCTAGGCTACGAAAATTATTAGCTCCAACCGCTCTCATTATATAACGGATTATATGACTCTTCATTTATGTTTGATTAAAGATACATATTTGAGATAGTAATTTCAGTGCTTGCGCAAACATGAGTGTGTTGATTCTTAAAGTAGTCTATGTTAGCATTGTGCTGACAGCGTCATGTAACCCCGCGTCAACAGCATCTGCACACCCTAAGTCCAGTAAAATACGTACTGCATTCATCACTGCAAACTAACAGCGCTGCCAATGGGGCCCCGTTGCTGTAAAATAAATAACGCAGCGCTCATATGCAGTGATCACATGGGCGTGAAAAACAGCGATCGCGCTAGCAAGGTACCAAGTCCATTATAGCTAGCTTTAGTCTAGCTTCAGTTAGTTTCTCTATTTTCTGCTTATTTCGCATGTTTGGCTGCCGTAAGCTTCAATACTCAAGCAAACCTTCTTCAACCTTTCTGTATTTCGCGACCAAAATAGCGGGTAGATTTATTTGAAAAAATAATTATCTGCAATCGTTCTGTGTTTCGTGACCAAAATGGAGGGTAGATTTATTTGAAGTAGTGGCGATCATTTCGATACAAGGAAGTATGGTTCGATATCAGAATTCTACGGCATGAAATTAATGTTAACATTCTGTTGTCCTTTGCACATTTTTGTTCGTCTTTTATTATGTTTATTGCACGTGTTAGGTGCCCTTTTGATGCTTCCGAATTGCAGAAATGTTGCCTTAGAACGGTATGAAGTAGAACAAATAATACATCAGTTTGATCTGGCCCGAAAGACACGGGTTCTATCCCGGCGGGGGTGGCTGAATTTCGATGAAGGCGAAATTCTAGAGGCCCGTGCGCTGTGCGATGTCAGTGCATGTTAAAGAACCCCAGGTGGTCGAAATTTCCGGAGCCCTTCACTACGGCGTCCTACATAGCCTGAGTTGCTTTGGGACGTTAAAGCCCAGTAACCAAACCTAACCACTGATTTCGAATCAGAGGCACGCGAGCTTCCCGATGCCTCTGAGCACTAGGCCGTCGTTGCAGCCTCTCGCTCTCCCTTTTCTGACTGGTAGCCTCTCGCCCTATGCTTTGGAAGTCGTAATCGTCGCGAATTTTAGCTATGGCCCCTGAAGAAAGAGGACTATGACACGTCAAAGAGTGAAATCAAGCTAGATGCTCCATGCCTACTGCCTCGCAGTTGAAAAAACAAGAGGCTGCGTTCGGCGGCTTGTAATGCATCAGAAGCAGCCAACGAAACCGATCATAGCTACCCGCCGCGGTGGCTCAGTGGTAAGGCGCTCGTTCATCGAGCCAGAGTACCCGGGTTCGAACCCGACCGCGGCGACCGCGTTTCGATGGAGGCGAAACGCAAGAGGCGCCCGTGTGGTGTGCGGTGTCAGTGCACGTAAAATATCGCCAGGTGGTCGAAATTATTCCGGAGACCTCCACTACGGCACCACGTGCTCCCTTTTTTCTTTTACTCTCAACTTCCTCCCTTCCCTTACGGGGCGGTTCAGGTGTCCGCCGAGATATGTGAGACAGATACTGCGCTATTTCCTTTCCTGAAAAACCAATTTACCAATTTACTAGCAAGTAGAGCAGTATAAATTACTCGGTACATTTGAAAGCTGAGCTGATGTTCGGGCTGATTTTATCTATAATTTGCCCAGATTCTGCTTACAAAATGCAGAAAGAAACTAGATGACTGAAGCCAACCAAGCAAGTACTACATAACCACTACTTCTACCATATGCAATGCCCAAGCAGCGCTGTTCCTCAATGAATGAGCCTGCCCTGTTTCTTAATGAATCAGCGACATGAGCACTCGCTAGCTGTAAAAGTCGCTGCCTTATGTTGTGTGATTTACCGTTTGCTGTTATGGCTATGAAAGTTCACCCGTCCAGCAAGGCTGCACCGTACTCCTCTGTGCTCCCTTCTCGTCGCGCTGATTTTTTTTCGCTCTGCTGTTTTCTCGCTGTGACGTTTTGTTTGCCGTGCCGTTTTGAAGCGTGCTGTTTTTCCTGTATGCTGTCCTGTCGCGATGCGCTTTTTTCTCTGTGCTGTTTTGTCGCTGTGAAATTTTCTCGCGCTGCTGTTTTGTCGCTGCGCTGTTTTTTGTGCGCGGTTTTGACGCATGCTGTTCTGTCATGTGCTCTTCTTTCGTCTCCCCGTTTACCCGGTATGTGAACTGTTTTCTAAATATCAAACTTTTGTAGACTGGCCTACACTGCGTCCTTCTAGTGAGAGGGCAGGCAGATGGGTTTTTTCGCAACACAAACAAAGTGAACAAAGAAATGCGGAGCCTTGAGCTGCTTAGCCACCTTTTCGACATGAGCATTTCTCCTTTGCGCCCAGATTTCAGCCACACAAATCAATTTTTTGACTTATTTCATTGCCACGATCTGAACCAGTGATTGCTGCTGCCGTAAGCAGACGTATTCCTCTAAGTAGACGTATTCCTTAGATGTATAGCTCTGCTATAGTATTTTATAGCCTCAGTTCGTTCCTTTCCTTGAAATGGTATTTCCAGCACCACTACGGTGGCCGGTGAGCTCAGACGGCATATTCTGTATTGTCCGTAGTAGTGTGAGATTCTTGTCTGAGGTTCTGTGTGCCCGCGGAAAAAAGTCTCCTCAGAATGAAGCTGTACATTTTTTCCTCTTGTGAAAGCCTGCCAGAATATAGTTCCGGCAAAATCGATAAGTTCTTCTGGCGCTAGGTGACAAATTGAAGAAGCTTCAGAGGAAACTTGGTTGATGCCCTGTACAAGCATGGAGTGCTGAGATCATATTTTCACCATTCACAGGTGTTGTCTACGCACCGCACAGGCTATGTAAGAAACTACTGCTACAAAAATAAATTAGGGGACATAAGCTCCACCTTGGGGCTATGACACAAAAACGTCAATGGGCAATGGGTCAACTTCTCTTGCCGTAGTTGTGCAGAAATTAATATATGCTCCATTGTTCTATGGTGGCAGGAGATGCTGTAGTGAAGCTTATCATAAGGGAGTAATTACTCATTGGCATCCACCTGAGCGCACCCTTATACACCTTATACACCTACTATACACCTTCCGCAGCTATACACCTTCCGCAGAAACTTTGTAGTTGAAGAAAAATTCGTCGTGGTGCAGGGCTCAAACGCGGGACCACCGCTTCACCGGAGCAGTCACTCTACCAACTCAACTAACTGGGACGAGAAGCTTAACGTAGGGTGAGTGCGAATTCATCAGTAACTCGAAATGGTAACAGCGCTGGTCAAATCTTTAGGGCAATCACCCAAGGTGTAGTAAGTTTGTAATAAGGGAGCAAATTACTGATTGGCATCCACTCAAGCTCAGCTACATGGCTACATAGGAAAGCTATACAGCTTCCGCAGAAACTTCGTAGTTTAAGAAAAATTTATCCTTGTCCGGAGTTTTAACCCGGAACAACAGGCTCACCGGCGCAGTCTTCCTACCAACTAAGCTAACCGGGACGGCTAGCCTATGGTAGGGTGAGAGCTAACTCAGCAATAACTCGAACTGGCAACCGTTGGGGTCAAATGTTTAGTGGAATCCCCCAACATGGAGTAGATTTGCCAATGACTAATTACTCTCTGGCGGAAAAATCATTCTAAATATTTGACCTCCAGTGCGGCTAGTGTGACCCAAGTTGGCCTTGCTTAGAAACCTCTCGCCACTAATGATTACTTCAGCAGCCACCTTCCACTGCGGTGAAGTGGCTCAGAATCCTTCACGCAGATTAAGATGACTTTACAAGGTTTTTTGGTTGCTTCTCTGGGGATTTTTCGTAGAACTTCTGCTAAGGCCAATGGCAAAGACGATAATGCTGACGCTGACGACGGCGCTAGCTTTTGTGCGCATTGGATCTTCAGCGATGTCGCGTTAAAACCTAACTTACAAGATACAGCCAAAATAAAATATCACCTTTAACCTCTCCGTTAATAACCTCTTTAACCTCTCTTAAGCCACCTCAGCTAGTGACATTTCGAGAAGAATGAGTGACCAGGGAACTTTTTGCTCTCTTTTGGAATGCTTTTCTTTTCGACTTGCGTTCAGTGGTCGGACTGCGAGAGGTGTGGATCCTAGTCACACTTTGGCACCTGAGATCATTCGGTATTAGAGCGAAAGCCTTTAAGGGCTCATACTCGCAGCCATGACTCTGTCCGTCCGTTTCACCTGAAGTGAAAGTCGTAAGTCATACTAGTCACAAGTCACGACTAAGTATTCATTAACCAAAATAAAATACTAAAATCTTGTGCACGGTGAGAATTGAACCACCATCCTTCTGTTCCGCCGTTCCATAGCCGAATGTGCTTACCCCTATGCTACGCACTTTTTTTTCTTTCATGGTATTTATTATAAATTGTTATGTAGAGAAAGTATATGTTATATATATAGGTAGGTGCTACGTGGCACAAACTTGGTAGACACATAACAGAACTAAAAGGCTGGGAAGTATATACTGCGCATCAGGAGAGGAAACCAATCCGGTAAAAAGTCCAATTCATTGTAAATGTCCGTTACCTGCAGCAACATTTGGCTAAAATGAATTCTGGGCGAAACAACAGGTTCAACGTTGCGGTCTTGCTATGGAGTCCAATCAGAACAATCATATTGCCACACTGCTGGCACTCTGCCGGGGCCACCTGGTGGCCGAACCTTGGCTCCAGGCGCGTGGCCGCGCGTCGTCTTCGTTCTGCATGAGCTCGGCGGTTCGGCGGGCTTCGTCCTAGGATACGCTGTGCTTCCCGCTTTTCTGCTGCGTTTGTCGGTGACATTTGGTGGAGGTGCGGGGTGCCATCCCATGTACGCTGACCCCGACGACAGCCGTGACGCTTCTCCCCGACCCGCGGACGCCACACCCGTCCACAAAACGAGCCGTCGCCTGCGAGGCCTGCAACCCGAGTTCGAGCCACTAACAAGGCCTGTCAGAGCGATGACGTCCACGTCCACCACTGGCAGCCAGACAGGTCAGTCCTCCGGCAGTGCCCCGCCGTGCGTCCTTCTCGCACCTCGGTCGCCACCATCCTTCCACGGCGACCGGTTTGAGGATGTAGAAGACTGGTTGGCCAATTTTGACCGTGTGGCCGCATTTAATCAGTGGGAGGACGAGCGGAAGCTGCTGAATGTATATTTGGCACTGCTCGACTCGGCGAAAACGTGGTTTGAGAACCATGAGGTGTCCTTTTCCGACTCGGCAGCTTTTCGCCGTGAGTTGCTCGCCACATTCAGCTCGAGCCAACGGAAGGAGAACGCTGAAATTGCCCTTCGCTCCAGGTCACAGCAGTCCAATGAAAGCGTGGCCATGTTTATAGAGGACATGACACGCCTCTTCAATCGGGCCGACCCTACCATGCCAGAAGCTACAAAGGTGCGGCACCTTATGCGTGGGGTGAAGGAGCAGCTGTTTGCTGGCCTCATGCGCGACCCTCCGCTAACCGTCGCCGCCTTCGCCAAGGAAGCTACCTCCATGGAGCGTTCGTTGCTGGAACGGAGCGCCCAATACGGCCGTCAGGCAAATGTAGCGGCCACTCAATACTTCGCGCCCTTTCCAGGCCCCGGGGATGAGGCGCTGCGAGAGATTGTACGGAGCATTGTCCGCGAAGAACTGCGACACCTCCGCATGGATGCTCAGTCGGCAAGCATACCTTCTACAGGGGACGTCATCCGTGACGAAATCCAGCGCGTGGTGCAGCCACCACCAGCACCACTACCGGAGCCACACGTCATATCCTACAGCGATGCCCTGCGCCGACCTGCTCCCATGCCGCAAGAGTTTCGCCCAGTTGCCGGACCTCGAACATCCCACCGTTACGTGCGCCCCGTCGAGCAGCAGCAGAACCTGCGCCCTCCTATCAGCAAAGCGCACGTGTGGCGCACGCCCAACGACCGCCCGCTCTGCTACCGCTGCGGGGAGCCTGGCCATATTCTGCGCCATTGCCCGTACCGGCGTATGGGTTTGAGAGGATTCCCGCCCGACGCGCCTCGACCTCGCTATGGCGAAAGACCGCAGGACATCGATGAGTACCTCGCCGCTCACGTGCTGCCCCCGGCCTCGCAGCAGCGCCAATCGCGATCGCCATCCCCGAGGCGCTTTGCTTCGCCCAGTCGGCCATCAACATCTGGTCAGTTCAGACGCACGTCCCCTCGCCGGGAAAACTGAAGACGGCGTCCTCCGGGGGTAGGGCCGCCGCCACTGTACAGAGTCAACAGCCTCCACCCGACGATTCGACGCCCCTGCCCGGGGGGTGGAGACCCGATCCGACGACCTCTCCGACGACCTCTCCGACGACCTCACCGACGTGCTGCGAACGATTAGCTTCATCTGAAATTTTTGTAACCGCCGACAGTTATCAAGTGACCGCACTCGTCGATACCGGCGCTGATTTTTCTGTGATGAGCAGTCAACTCGCCACGACTCTCCTTAAGGTTCTGACGCCTTGGTGTGGACCCGTGATTCGCACCGCCAGTGGCCACGTAGTGACGCCGATCGGCGCCTGCACCTGCCGCATCCAGATCCGGGGTCTTACTTTCACTGGCTCCTTTGCCGTCTTACGTGACTGTTCTAAAGCAAAGCAGACATTTGGGCTACTTGGTGTGAATTCATGGCTAAGTTTGCGCTGTTTTTTCCACCTGTTCTAAAGACCTCATTCTGGGCATGGATTTTCTTCAAGAGTATGGTGCGGTCATCGACCTTCGGGAACTCATGGTATCTTTTTCCGCCCAGCGAGCCGTTGACACCCACAGCGAGGGACGAGCCAGCAAGTTCGTCACAGTCGAGTTTAATGGCAGCACCGGCACCCTTGGCATCGCTGAAGCGAACATGTCGCTGCTACTCGCTCGGCAAGTTTGTGTAGCTCGAGGCCTAGTAGATCTTACCAACGGTCGCACCGACATCTTAGTTACGAACTTTACCTGTGAACCGCAACATCTCACGAAAACATAGGTCGTCTCTTATTTTGACGAGCTCGGAGAGTGTACAAGGCAGTGCTCTTTGTCCACGACGTCAGACCACGACGAGGCGACAGCTACAGCCATCCCGACCGACGTCAACCCGCACCTCTTGGCCAGTCAGAAACGCTGCGTAGAAAACCTCATCTATTCCTTCCGCGATTGTTTTGCATCAACTTCCAAGGTGCGACAGACGCCGCTTACAAAGCACCGAATTGTCGTTGCTGACGACCAAAGACCAATATGTCAGCGCCCTTATCGGGTATCTTCAAAAGAACGTGACGCCATCCGCCGCCAAGTTACACAAATGCTCCAGGACGACGTCATACAACCGTCCACGAGCCCCTGGGCATCACCTGTGGTCCTCGTCACGAAGAAAGATGGCACCCTCAGGTTCTGCGTGGATTACCGGCGCCCCAATAACGTCACGAAAAAGGATGTGTACCCTCTGCCACGCATTGATGACTCTCTAGAGCGCCTGCGCCATGCCACCTATTTTTCGTCTCTTGACCTCCGCAGTGGGTATTGGCAAATAGAGGTCGACGAACGCGACCGAGAGAAGGCCGCCTTTATTATCCCTGACGGTTTATACGAGTTTAAGGTGCTCCCTTTTGGCTTTTGCTCGGCCCCTGCCACATTCCAACGAATGATGGACACCGTGCTATCTGGACTGAAGTGGCAGTCGTGCCTCGTATATCTCGAAGATGTCGTGATCTTCTCCGACACGTTCGATGAGCACCTGAAACGTTTGCGTGCTGTTTTCGAGGCCATACGTTCCGCTGGTCTCTCTCTCAAGCCAGAGAAATGTCACTTCGCGTTTCATCAGCTGAAGTTTCTTGGTCACATTGTCAGCGCTCGAGGCGTTAGTCCAGACCCCGAAAAGACGGCCGCCGTAGCTGCCTTCCCCAAGCCCACAGACAAACGGAGCCTGCGTCGTTTCTTGGGCCTCTGCGCGTACTATCGCCGGTTCGTTCATAATTTCTCCAAGCTAGCTGAGCCTCTGACCCTCCTGACGAAAGACGCTGAACCCTTCTTGTGGGGGCAGGACCAGGAAAGAGCCTACACGGAACTCAAGTCCCGTCTCCAATGTACGCCTGTGCTTGGCCACTTCGACGAGGACGCCGACACGGAACTACATACTGATGCCAGTAACGTTGGCTTCGGTGCGATCCTTTTTCAGTGGCAGGATGGTCTAGAACGCGTGATTGCTTACGCCAGTCGCACTTTGTCTCGTTCCGAAGTCAACTATTCCACCACGGAGAAGGAATGTATGGCTGTGTTTTGGGCCGTTACGAAATTTCGTCCGTACCTGTATGGCCGCCCATTTCGGGTTGTGAGCGATCATCATTCCCTGTGTTGGCTGGCGAATCTGAAAGATCCCTCGGGGCGGCTTGCTCGTTGGAGCCCTCGGCTACAAGAATTTGATGTCACCATCGTGTACAAGTCCGGCCAGAAACACAGCGATGCTGACTGTCTATCCCGCGCTCCTATTCCCTGCCCCACGGGCGAGTCCGATCACGATTCCGCTTTTCTCGGTGCTGTCACCGCGTCCACCCTTGCCCGCCAACAGACGGCCGACGCCGAACTGCTTCCTCTCATCGAGTATCTCGAAGGCACCGCTCAATCTCCTCCTCGAATCTTCAAGCGCGGGCTGTCATCGTTTTGCTTGCGCGATGGTGTCTTCTATAAAAAGAATTACGGCCCAACGGACACTGCCTATCTGCTTGCCGTACCTACAGCGCTTCGTGACGAAGTTCTCGTGCGTGCCACGACGACCTTCCTTCGGGCCACCTCGAATTTTCCCGCACGTTGGCGCGCATACGTCACAAGTAATACTGTCCCAGGCTTGCTGCCGTTGTCCACCGCTACGTCCGAACCTGTCTTGAGTGCCAGCGCCGGAAGACGCCGCCGACTAAACCAGCCGGTCTCCTGCAGCCGATCGATCCCCCATGCCTCCCATTTCAACAGGTCGGCATGGACTTACTCGGCCCATTTCCGGCGTCTTCCATGGGTAACCGGTATATTGCTGTTGCCACTGACTATCTTAGCCGCTACTGTGAGACCAAGGCCCTTCCCCGTGGTACCGCAGCCGAAGTTGCACATTTCTTCATTCAAAACATTGTACTTCGTCACGGAGCCCCTACAGTCGTATTAACTGACAGGGGCACCGCCTTCACGTCGGCACTTACGAGCGAGGTACTTCGACTCAGTGGCACCAGCCATCGAAGGACTACAGCTTACAATCCGCAAACGAACGGACTGACTGAGCGGCTTAACAAGACAATTGCCGACATGATTTCGATGTATGTAGACGATGACCATGGGAACTGGGACCGGATACTGCCTTACATCACGTTCGCTTACAACACTGTTCTACACGAAACGACACGCTTCACTCCGTTCCATTTAATGCACGGTCGCGAAGCCTTCGCCATGCTGGACGCCATGCTTCTCCCGGATCCTGCTCCGTCTTCTTTCGTAGCGAACCAATTTGCTCGTGACGCCGAAGCCGCTCGCCATGTTGCCCGACAGCGAATCCGGCACCAACAACAACGCGACGCCGAGCGTTACAACCTCTGCCGCAGGGAAGTGATTTACACACTCGGTGATCAAGTCTGGGTGTGGAGCCCGATCCGCTTGCGGGGGCGCTCTGAGAAGCTTCTTCGCCGTTACTTCGGTCCCTACCAGATGTTACGCCGCCTCAGCGCGGTGACCTACGAGGTGCTCCCTCAAGGAACTGTCCGGTCCTCACGACAACCGACGCCCGAAGTAGTCCACGTGGCGCGACTGAAGCCGTATTACTCCCGTTAGCCCCTTTTCACGCAGACACTCGCACCGTTCACTTTCTGCCTTCCCTTCATTATTTTTTTTCCGCCCGTGCGGCATCGGGTCGATGCCTCTTGAAAGAGGGGGGGGCAATGCCACACTGCTGGCACTCTGCCGGGGCCACCTGGTGGCCGAACCTTGGCTCCAGGCGCGTGGCCGCGCGTCGTCTTCGTTCTGCATGAGCTCGGCGGTTCGGCGGGCTTCGTCCTAGGAAACGCTGTGCTTCCCGCTTTTCTGCTGCGTTTGTCGGTGACAATATCATAGGGTTTCGAGTCAGGTTGGGAATCAACAAGGTAGCGCACACTATAGGAATTTAGGAGAAAATCTTTCTGTAGCCTCCTCTGCGCCACATTCCAAAACAAACTCATGTCAACGCATATTCAGTTCTCCTTGTCTAGCGTAAGCACGCTGGACAGCATTGCAGAAAAGGCTTTCGCCTCATCCACTTTAGATCACCGGAAGTGCCCCCACAAATTTTTGAAAAGTCTAGATGTAACGCACCAATTAAAATATGCCGCGGTAGAACCACTGCTGCGACTTCTGGCTTAGGAAAAGATTTAAGGTAGTGGTTTGCATTAACCTCTCCCTTTTTTTGCTACAGCGATGAGCTGCGCTCTTTATTGTTATTGATATTGCAAATCTGTCAGGTTTGTAATCCTGACCTCAACATTCACTCTCCGGTAGCCAATTTGAAGCGTAGCTGGTCCAATCTTTTTAATACAGCTTTTCCACCTAAAGAAGCTTTGCACGCCCAATGAAAAGCACATAGGCAGATTTCGAACGCAAAACGCGAGTAGGTAATTTTTCTACTGCTTCTGCGAAATTGAGTACAAAGACATGTCCAACGTAATTGGACAAAAATTTTAATCATTGGAGAACGGTAACGTACTCTTATGGAATTATTGAAGGCAGTAGTCCATTCTTCCGAAGTGTAGCTGAATCTTACTTTTGAAATTCTTTCTATACCTTGCATCGAGCAGTTGACTGTCATAGAACACCAACGGGAAACGCTCTTTACAATTGCAATGGTAACGTCGAAGCACAGACAGGTAAACTGTGTACTGTAGGGTTAGTTGGATACGGAAGTTTCTTCAATTGCGAAAGCAATACTGCTTGCACTTTTCTGCCATCAATGGAGGTTCATCCTTCGCTCCGCCGGAGCTGCGGCGCGCTACCACATGACCGCGTGACGTCACGACAAGAGGAGAGCTGGGGGCCAAACTCGTCTCATCGATGGAGGCTCATCCTTCGCTCGGACGCAGCTGCCGAGTGAGGGCGCTCGCTAGACTGGGATAAAACGAGGCTGCGGCTGTGCTCCTCGCAGTGCTGTGCTATGTCGGAGGATGCGTACAAGCCGAGGTTGGAACGGTGTGCCGCGGCAAAGCGACGGCGCCGTGCCGAAGAAACAGCCGAAGAAAGGGAACAACGGTTGGCGAAGCAACGTGCGTATGCTGCAGAATGGCGAGCACGCCGGCTTACTGCGGGTGTATCTACAAGTTCAGAGTCAAGTTTAAACGAGGGTAGTTTCATGGACGCTCTTAATACCGAAGAAGAATCTATGAGTAGTGCGGAGCGATGTAACCACAAGAGAAGAAAACGCCGTGCGGAAGAAACGCCGGAACAGAAAAAAGAGCGGCTTGCTAAATTGGCTGAAGGCTTAGCTTGGTTAAGCCTGGCTGATTGCGAAAGCAATAACACCTGGCTGCGCTTGGTTCTGCTGGTAGTTGGACATGCAGGTTGGACATCCATCATCTCGCAACAACATGCCATCGGCGCAGAGCGACGGTAGACACGGCGGATGCGGGCTGAAGAAACGGATGAAGTTGCTTTCGCAATTTGCGGGCTTAACCAAGCTGAGCCTCTGCCAATGTTTTCAGTAAGTGTCCGCTTTGGCGGACGCGGTTGTTGCGGCGAGGCGCGTCTTTTCTTTTCTTTCACTCTTTCCTCTTATCTTTTAACTCTCCTCTATCTGCACGTGGCAGCGGTGGTGGCTCGGCTCGAGCCAATAGCAGGCCCGTGCAATTTCCTTTTCATCCTTCTATCAGTCGCAACAACAACAACTGGCGGGGGGCTTATCTGTTTTTTCAGCCAGCGTCCGCTTAGGCGGACGCGGTTGTTGCTGCGATGCGCGTCTTTTCTTTTGTTTGCCTCGTTCCACTGATCTTTTTTTGTCGACCATGCACCCGACGAAGGATACAGAGAAGAAATACCCTTACGGGTGAGAAAATCTGTCTGCACGCGAATGTCAGATGTGGCACGAGGTCACTTTTCCTGAAATGTTGTTTATTGCTCTGTCTGCCGATACTTAATTTTCGAATCGCTAACCTTTAGTTGAAATTGAAATGAAAGCACCCCGGTTGCGAGATCAGTGACGACAAATTCGACTGCAAATCGGGAACTACTCTTACGTTAGGGATGTCTGTAGAATAACTTTTCAAATATTATAGACCGGAGTTGTGCACACTACGTACCTCATTCCTGTAGTACGCTATGAATTGGGTAAGCAGTTCTGAACGTAACAGCTGAAAAGTATTACGGGCGCACTTTGTGTCAACAGGGTGAATTTGAACTGTATGCATGTGCGGGATTGTAAAAGGTTTTTTTTTATTTTTTGTAAGCAACCAGGCGCTGTGTCAACAACTCCTATTTTTCTGCGATCTGAGAGTGCTTCCTGTGGAGGGAACATAACTTCTAACTAGTCATGTCTTTGTACTTGAAGGAAATCATTTGCTTAAACAGCCGCTGGACCCGCTAAAGCGAGAACCTCAGAAATACACACGGAACAGCCAGCACTACTGGCGAAATACACATGCCGACCACTTGGCTTGCACTAGAGACAAACGGTCATATGTTGTAACTGCCCCTATTAGGTCTTGCTTGAAATAATTAATCTACGTCTCTAGGAACTTCAGTTTCCTTACCAACTGCGTTATCCCTAAAATTATATATATCAGAGTCATTGCCTTAGGAGGAGCGTTGTTGAAACGCACCGCACTCATTAGAGGAAAAATTCAGAGGAACATGCAAGAAGCCGGATACGTTGCTCCACGAACAATGTGGAATAAACAATCAATTGTTGATCTAAAACTGCCTCTGAGGGAATGCGTCATGTTTATTGGGGAAATAGACTGGCGCTGGCGCCCACAAGGACGCTCCGAGCTGCTCGCTGTTCCGGCCGCGGCCCAAACCTCGCAAATATATGCATCCCACTATTCGTAAACACGCAAAGGATATTTCATTCTCGGCAGCGTTTGCATACTCCGCCTAGTTTAGGGTTTCAACTTGACATATCTGCGGGCTTCCTTCGACTTCAACAGCTGCCACGTTTCAAGTGACAAAAAAAATTTGGAACGAGCATGGCCGTTTCGTCCCCAAATGTTTCCCGTGTTGCTGAAGCAGCTAAAACCCGAGACAATATTTTGTGCTGTGCAAACTGAAATGGGCTGTCTGAAAAAATTAACATTAACTTGCTAGTGCACATTAAGGTGCTCGTCCTGAGAGTTTCTGTTTGTTGTTCTTAGTTTCGTATTCAGAGGGCATTGCTAGGATGTGGGTAGATCCAATGTTCAGCTTATTCCAGCTTCTTCAGGAGAAATGAAGTAACAATTCTGTGACGGTACCACCTGTCCCAAGGTCATGCTAGCAATCACTCGTCCCTACGTTTGTAGGCAATGTGCGACGGCTAGTCAACCAGCGTAATTTGGTGCGTCTGGAACAACGAAGAAGAGCGGCGGTAACTTTCATTGGATGCATCTTGAACGTTTGCCTGTGTCAAAAGATGCAATGAAAATATCAAAGCACGCGACAAAAAAAAATTATTTTCAGCCTCTGCTCGCAACAGGGAGCCTATAGCTCATGCATTGCTTCTACGTTGGTAATAGCATTCTACACGCATCCGTATAATAGTTAACGCGATCTCCCATCAAGGTCCATTGCTGAAAGTTCTCATGTGCACATTTTGGACGCTATATTTTATGGGAATTAAGTAATGTCATGTTTTTCAGTTACGGCGTAAAAGATTTGGCGCATTAAATTTATCCTGATTTCCTCTATAATAATTAACTGGGCGGCTTGAATCACTCCTGCTCTACTGAGTAAGTATTCCTTCCACTGAACATCCTTATTAAAGTACGGTTTCTTCCCTACTCACCAGCGCATCATTCGTCAGTTCAGTTTTGTTCGTTTAAGCGCAGTCTTTTACGGCATGGGAGAAGTCCATATTTCATTGAAAGCGAGCTCCTATTGAAAGAAAACAAAAATATTCGTGCGGCAACAGTGAAGAGCAGAACTTATAGAGGCGAAGTATTCGTATCATTGCGCAACAGTAAAGAAGGGCAATAATTATTATGCTTATAAAAATGCAATACCGTTCTCATAAGCAGAAAATGACTTTTCTTTGTTTCCTTTTTGACTGTGCCACAACGCTTATCGTGTTAACTCCGAACATTATCACAGCGTGAGCGCAATGTTTCTACACCTGTGTCTGAAATTTAGGTGTACTGTGGCGCAGCTACATGCGTTGTATAATCTTTTTTTAATCGCTCATCGGAGAATGATGTCATAGTTGGAGGAAGAAAGCAAAGTTACTGAGAGTAACATGTATATAACTGGTTTTCACTTATATACGTGATGTTTTACTCCTTTCGGGAACTGCGTGAACTTTTAGGGCACTGTGTACGCGTTTTCCTCATGTTGATATTTTGCGCTTAAAGGGAGACTGAAGCACTTTTTTTGAAAATCAGGCTGGCAGCGGCGTGCTATAGTTTTTCATGCTGTGTACTGGAATATCGCATCTAAATAAGGCAAAAACAAGCGCGAATTGCCTTTTTTAGCAGAAATATGCGGCTTGTGCCGCGGGGCACACCGTGCGGCGCGCCGCCGCCCGTGATTGGTCAAGAGAGGTCCTGACGTCACTTTGAGGACTGGAGAAGCTGCCGTTGCGGATCCAGCGCTTCGTTGAGGGCAGATCGCAGCTTTCCCTGGGGTTGTAAAAGCGAATATGGTGACTATTTATGTACTGACCTCCAGAAAAAAGGATACTACAGTTTGTTCATTCCACGTATCGCATTAAACCAAGGCGCAAGCAAAAAATTCTACACCTAGCACAAGGATACGCCAGCGGGAAAGACGCGTATGCAGACCATGTGTAAAAGGTGCCAATACAGCCTCGGCTCGTATTCTCGGAAAGGAGGGGGTGCGAACAGTACTCAAGTCAATACCACCACCAGCCGCCTCCTGGCTCGCCCGAAATAGCGTCATCCTAAAGAAAAGGCCCAAAGCGCTGTGTAGAAAAAATCCTGTTCTCAGTACCCGGCGTTGTAGGTTGTGGCAAGACGGTATTTCAAGGAAACGATAAAGCAGCACAAAATGGATGTCAAAATGAGCGAAGCGTAGTGGCCGAGCACTGCGAGGCATGTGACCACAGGATAGTGACGCAATCATTGTGCGCTGGAAACCAAGCCAAATACGCGCACAAGGCTGCTGCTTCACTCGTGGCGCGTTTAGTAGATGCCAGAAAATATTAATCGCTCCCTCGGAAACGTTCACCCTTCCTAGATTTGCAATTTAGGTTCAGTGAAGTGGTGGCCAACTATATGTGCGTTTAAAAGCCAAGCTAGCTGCAACTCGCCCGCTGCCACATCTTGATTAAGATACCGAATAAAATTGCGAAACACGGTGTTTTTTTTTTGCAAAAACTTGGTTGGCATTCATTTCTTTATTAAATTTGCATCCGAAATCAGAACGTCGAACGCTGTCGAATGCTTTCATTTTAATCGCTTAGCTACGATTAAAGAGATGCCGAATATGAAGAGCTTCGATGCTTGCTTGCTTTGCTTTATTGTGCTTTGCTTGTTTTTTTGCTTGCTTGGAC
The DNA here is from genome assembly GCF_055824585.1 of Amblyomma mixtum. Taxonomy (NCBI): domain Eukaryota; kingdom Metazoa; phylum Arthropoda; class Arachnida; order Ixodida; family Ixodidae; genus Amblyomma; species Amblyomma mixtum. The sequence goes on along the minus strand of NC_143019.1, from coordinate 75,935,418 downwards.
ACGTCGAACCGAGTATAAAATCACTAACTGAGCGTTGCTGAGCACGCCTCAGGTGGACTGGCCGCACCTAAGCTGAGGAGAGCGACACATGCTTGAGCCTCTATAAGGTTTCTGCAGGGGCTAAGTGAGCATGTTTCGACTTATAGAAGAGGCGCTTCTTCGGAATGGTGACACGCCTCTCATGCGCGAGAAAATCGAAGGAACTGTGTCATGGTTCAGCCGCGCCTTTTGGACAGATATCTCCAGCGAGCACATTAGGGACAAGCTCTGCATGTAGCCGCTTCAACGAAAGTGCTTCGAGCAGACTACGCTTGCTTTGGTCGGCTTGAATTCTTTGTCAAAGCAGCGAGCGCTTGCGCTGCGAGCTTATGGCGGAAAACAGTGGAAGACGACACAGCCGCGGCCGTAGTTGTTCGTGGACACGAACGCAGAGTAGTACCTTGTGTTGAACCTGATTCTCAAGATCGACTGACACGCTCTGTACGTCACAACACTCGCAGTACGAGGAACAACGCATTCAGCACGAGAAACAACGCGCGCTGAAAGCTCGCTCGGGTGCGCCGAAGTATCCCCGGCTCCTCAACGTGACGTCACGTTGGCCAATATCCCTCTTTGCTGTTCTCCTCTCCTGCGGTCGCGCGGGGCGCGGGAGATTTAAACATCGCGCTTTGAATTGGTGATTGCGCCATTGTTTTAGCCAAAGTCGAAAAAATAATTTCACAGACGTCATCAGCAATGACACTGCTGCCAAATCCTAAAAAATTAGCTGATTCGAAAACCGCCTCAGTATCCCTTAATGCTTCCTCTCCGGCTGTCATGCAGTAGGCTGTGGAAAGAAATATTTTTATACTTTGTTTCGGCTCACATCAATATCGGCGTCTGTTGCCTACCAGTCAACATATTAAGGTATTTGTACTTCCGCTGCGGCCATAGACGCACGAAATGGAAACTGTAACAAAATCTACTTGTAAAACGCTTCTGCTTTCCCAGTGTTTTGCTTTCCAAAACGGAAAAGCGGCGTTTTTGAGGTATAGCAACGTGACACTTCTCTATTTGTGCTGGCAATAAATATGGCTCGCGAAGTTTCACCAAGAGGGCGACGGGAATACGTTTTCCTTAACCCCTCGGTCGAAGGTTGCACCAGCTGCGTGGAACAGCCAAGTGTCTAGATTCTTGGAAATTTATGCTCCTATCTCAAGAAGGAAAATCATAACATTTTTTTGCTCAACTCGCTTCAGGAATGACAACGGTATCACATATATCTTCGTTGCTTCCCCAATTTTAATTATTTTCTATCGGGAATCTGGCTGGATGCACTGAAAAAATGTGTTCTTTAGATTTTCTGCCTCTGGCTTTTTATGTCCACAGGATGTTGGTTATGAATGCTGACAGGCCTGTTATCAACAGCCCACCACCAGAGAAACAGCACCAGGATAAACCCAGAAATCTTGTTGAATTTCTGCGCTTCAGTGCGTCGCCAGTGTCAGCTGGCCGTGTTTTGGAAGATATTGGGGTGGAAAGTTGAAACTGGAGCAGTTTAAGAACACCGATAGGAAAAGCAGAAATATTTGCTTCAACTTGAGGCTTGGGTATTTCGAGGCGTTCTTTCAGCCATGTTTGGACTTTTATAATACGTGAAGAAACAAACTTCCATGCGTTACTACTGCTTTGTGACCCTTATTTGTTATCATTAACTCACAACATGGCTACAACGTTGTAACGTGAAACTCTGGTAGTGCAGTTAGCGGAGGTGTAATTGTATAAATATTTCCGCCGTTCTCTAGACAATGCACGCTACCCCAGTACGTTGTCCCTTTCCATGTTACTGTGTTTGCAAAACTCAGCGTGGCGCGTTGCGATGCCATGTTGAAGTGATCTCATCACTGGTATCCCGGCATCCTGATATATATGCAGTGCCCAGTGTTAAGCCAATGCCAACTCCGCACAACCAAGAAATATTTCCCTAGGAGCGGTCTCTATAAGAGGTACCACCCTTCTGACTTCTGCGTGAACGTACGAAATAGTACGTATATCTACAGCGGCAATCTCATCACTTAGTTTCTGGCTATTCCTGAGCTCAGTAGTTGTAGTCAGAAACGAAAGACATCAACTGAAGAAAGACGAGCCGAGGAACTTCTTTCTAGTGCGCTCTAAAAAGAAAAACAAATGTAAATGCCTGAAAAAGAAATACAATAAAAGTAGATTAATGATGAAAAATCACCCCTTCAAGCCTTTTCCTTTCCTGTTTGCGATAGATTTTGTTTCTGGCTCAATGTTTTTAGTTTATTAGCTCGGCATTACCTTTATTATTGATACAGTTTAGTACTCCTTATGCCTTCCATTTAAGTAGACGTCGTCCTGCTGAGAATAATAACCAGGAATTTTTGTATACATGGCTTAATGTGCACAAGAATTGGTGTTTTGGGGGTGCGGGGCGGGATCTTTTCTAAAATCATAAATAGTCATTTGGCATTAGCACGTTACTTTATATACCTGTCAGTATACTAAACACAATGACCATCCATGGCGTCTCCATTAGCCATCGCGTAGTCATAGAATTTGTGGTCAAGAAAAGCATTTGGGTCGAGGAAACTAGTGATTAGCGGCACGGCGTCTACGGTTGTGCACGCGGCTTTTCAAGATTTTTCTCAATATCCAGAGGCATTTTCACGAAATTAGTGGTGGTGGCTCCATTTGAAACCACAGTTAGACAGTACCGCAGCGTCGTTTTGTCATCGATAAAAGGATAGCTGTTCAAAAGCACGATATAAAGATGGAACCTGCGAAGGCTTAAGTTGTGGCTACGATGTGCTATTTGGCACAGCGATATTTTTTCTTTTCTGACGCAGTGCTATGTTTCACTGATCGGTGCTGTATTTCATTTCGTTGTATGAAAGGTGTCGGATGAAAACAAAAAGAATTAATTTCGCAGAAATGTGTTATTTTTTAGAAGCAGAGATAAAATTCTTTGAGCGTTGAAGTACGCGGCGTTCGTGAATTCCTAACATTCTTGAACGATTCATGTTATGGTCCTGAATAAGGGTGTTTTAAATACAGACACAAATTTTGCATTTTTTTTCGATTGTAAAACATTATGAATGACTGAAACGGTTAATTACAGGATGTGCACGGTGACGCTCACGCGCGCTCGAACTTTGTGCGAAGTCAGGACCGATAACTTGCTAACTTCTTCACTCTGTGATGCCTCCCCCCACCCCCCCCCCCCCACCCCCAATACAGTTCTGTTGTTTTGAGTAAAAATTGCCCGACTGTTTGTTTCACGTGTGCGGCTCTTCATGTTTTGTTAGTTATTGTGCTGGTGCTAGAATGTATTGATTGAGTAACACTGCTGCACCCAGCATTATTATTGATTTTTATTGTTGTTCTGCATTGCCACACTTTTTACTGTATCGCCCCTCCTGATAGTGCCAGTGTATTGGCCTGCAGTATCAATAAATAAATAAATAAATAAATAAATAAAAATAAATATTTTATAGATGGCCAGACGGGTAGCGAAGATAAGCCTTAGGGTGGTCTATGTCGGACAGCCAAGCGGAATGAAACAAGTAAAGCACCGATGCAGTTTTTAAAGAAGATAGACCAGTAAGATAACGTAAAATACTAAGAATACTTGAAATAGGTTTCAGCGCAGTTCAGGACGTAACTAAGAGCTTTGGTCACTGGAAATGTGTGCTCACTAGGTCGTGAGTTTGTTAATGGACGATCCGAAAGTTCAATGCGAAACATTAACTCCACAAATTCTCTAAGGCTATAACAAAAATGATATTCTCCGCTCTCAAGTACAACGCAGGGTAACAGCTGATTTCACCATTTACAGCCTGGAACAAGATGGTACCAAATGTGGCTGCAGCACCAAAAGGTTTACTCACAAAGGAAGATATTTCTCTTAAAAAGAAGCAAAAAAGTGCCCTCAACAGCCAAAGTGCCCTGAATGGTTTCGTGGGAGGCGGGAGGTCCCATTTAGATTTATTTCCTTGAACACGGGCGAAAAAGTAAATGCTCGTCGGTACATAGAAATATTGGCGAAACGTGACCGTGCATGTCGCGATAATCGAACTGCGAGAATCATAATCCTGCCGCATGAAAATTGGCCCTCTTGCAGTGCTATCAGCAGTGGAGATAACAGAAGCAGAGAGATGGACAGTTTTCTGCACTTGCCTTAGAGCCATTGATCCGGCTACTCCATTCTTCCTTTATGAGGCATTCTGTTCGTCTTCATTTCCAGTTATCTTTTAAATCGATTTACTATCGTCATTCTGGAGGTAAGAATTCGCTGGCGAGGTTGTGCCTTTTATACGGTTTTTTCGAAAACAATTCAGTGTTGATGTGCTCTCAAAGCTCATAGCGGTGGAAGCTTCTGCCTTAGAGAGGACGCAGACCATTTCAAGCGAAATTCAATTTCTTTTATTCTAGTGAGCCGTTGTGACCCGAGTTGTTGTGACGACCTGTCGCAGAGAACACCCGCATTATACGCTTTTTATAATCGCGCGTTGCTCCGTTCGTAACGCATGACTATGGGCCTGGTGCATAATGGCGCTACTGAATTATTCAGGGGAAAGCGATATATGGGATTCCATATTTCACCGCTTGTTTGCCAATACCATCGTCCTTCTCGGCCCGCCGTTTGCTTTTTGTCCGCAGGATCCGAGCGTTTGAGATGCAGATCGATAAAACAGGAGTAGCTGAATACCTTACACATTTTTGGCTTGGCCATATAGTGACACTTGTGCATTCGCTTGCCGTTATTTTCTTCCTTTCATCATCCTCACAAGCAGGTTGACTATGCCCGCTGCAGAAGAATCGCCTCTTCGATATCTGCAAAAATAGCCTGGTCCTCTTGCTTCCGTTACTGTCGCGAATTAAGAAGTAAGCAAGTACATTCCCAAGCGCCGCGTACCAGGGTTGCTAGGCGCACCTTTACTTTCCGTCACTGTTTCTGTTATTGTTATTTTTCTAGTTTTGTGGTGCTCATCTCTCACAATTATTGTAAGATGGGCTTCACTAGAATTAGTTGCTGGGCTAGTTGGTATTCTGTAAATAATTTCATAGTAAACAGCGCAAAGGCACTGGGCCAAACTACGAAGGAAGAAAAAGGACGGAAGGAGAAAGGAAAAAGAAATGAAGAAGGACGGGGAGGAAGACGAGCACAGCGCTGACTGACAACTATTTATTCATAGACACCCACACAGCATAAATGCCCTCAGACCAACGCAGGCGCTCAAGATACAGGGGAAAGCAAGAAAAAAAACCGCCAAAACCCATTACACTTTTATCTCAGAAACCTTGAGAGGAACATCTTTTCTGCGTGATTCAATACAACCGGCATGTCACTAACCCATTTAGGACGAGCTTTCTCGATATAATACGCCTGTGTCGTTCCATATGTGGTTGGCACTTTGCCCCTTCTAAGAATCTTCACGCTCGAAAACCTCGGAGTACAGTCCTTGCAAGTACTGCAGTGGCCAACACTTCGTCACTGCAGTGGCCAACAAGCGCTGCTTGCTACGAACTTAATTATAACATGGTTACAAATTTGTGTACAGTTACATTGTGAAAATTTTTTGCCATGCATGAAAGAGTAAATTCTGTTCGAGCATGTACAAAAACATAAATGCGTTGCTAATTTTTTTGCCTGATCTGTTTCGAGGCAAATTTAACGTCATGTCTTTGCAGATCTAGGAAAGGGCCTCGGAATATTCGCAATAGTTGAGCATTTTTACCTTCGTATTGTATTGCTACTATCTACTTTATCATTAACGATGTGCAGGAAGAAACTACGCTGCAAATGTTTTTCCTGGGTTATTCAAAAACGTATGCTGCGGCCTCTCAACAAAGCACGTTTTCAAAAGTATAAAAATGTCAGTAAAGTTCACAGGTTCTCTATCTTCCTTGCACCAGAGGTGCCCCGCCAGAGACGGTTTGTTCACTTGAAGAGTGAAGCGTTCCTTCGCACCAGGGGTGCCCCGGCAGAGACGGTCTTGTGATGAGTTGACATGCAGGGGTAAGGCGAATACTTGAAGTATATGTAGAGATATTTACATTGCATACAAGTTACATTGCATACTCTTCATATGATTGGCTAATCGAGAGCATGGCCAGCCCTCCAACTACCGTAGGGTAAATCGCCCTCTCCACTACAAAATAAAAATAAAAACATACACAAATACACATTCGTGCCAGCACGCGCGCGAATAGGTACCGCGGTGCGGGGGACACCCGTATTTCCCGGCACATTCGCGAGCCGCCGCGTTCCGACAAAGGAGACGCTTCGCTTTGAGCGCCCCCAGCCGCGTTCCGATGACCCCGCGTACACTACCGGTCCCTTACAATGTCTATCATGTAAAGTGTACGGAGTGAAAATGTAGTATTCAATTTTCTATCCTATGAGCGAGTTCATAGTGCAGTGCACTTGAATGAACTATTCTGCCATTTCGTGGCGCATAATGACTGGTGTAGAGCGTAAGATTTCAGCAATAACGATCAGGCCACCATAGGGAAATGTCTAGAGTGTAATAAAGAGAGTTGGGGTTTGCTGCCCCAGCGGCTAGCGCCGACGAAGGAGACGAAAAAGATAGAAGACGAAGCTGACGAAGCTCGGGGGCGCGCTTGCGAACGCTGGCCTGCTGAACAGCACCGCTTGAACAAAGACCGGCCGTTCACACTAATTGTGCGAGTCGTCTCATTACACTTGGTGGAGGTGCTGCTTGCTCTTCTCCTGGAGCTACGCCACGATGCCCAGGCTACCAGGCTCTACCACGACAACCGAAACTTCGGCCCAACCTGTCCCCACCGCTGTCATCTGTTCCGGTGCCGTCCGTCAGCGCGACCCTGCGATTTTCAGCGGCACTGATGACACCGATGTAGAAGATTGGCTGGCCTCCTACAAACGCGTGAGCGCTTACAACAAGTTGGATGACGTCGTAAAGCTCACGATTGTCATCTTCTACTTGACCGATGTCGCCAATTTGTGGTTCCGCAACCACGAAGCGGACTTTACTACCTGGGCGGCTCTAAAAACCAGCCTGACTGACGTCTTCGGCCACCCCGCTGTCCGAAAACTTCGTGCTGAACAACGTTTGCGCAGTCGTGCTCAGCAGAACGGCGAGAACTTCACGAGCTATATCGAGGACGTCGTTGATTTGTGTAAGCGGCTCAATCCATCTATGAGCGAGGCTGACAAAATCCGACACATTATGAAAGGGATTGAGGACGATGCGTTTCAAATGTTGTTGTCTAAAGATCCCCAAACAGTTTCCGACGTGGTGTCTTTGTGTCAGAGTTACGACGAGCTTCCCAAACAGCGACATGTCACCCGCCGTACCACTTGCTCGGACGACACCATTTCGAGCTTGGCAGCAGGCAGTCCTGCCCACGATCAGCCGGCACTTCTTCAGCACATCAAGCAGTTTGTGCGGGAGGAAGTCGCTCGTCAATTATCGCTAGTTACCTGCCAATCCACGCCAACGCCACCGCTGTCGCCATCTATTCAGCGTGTCATCCAGGAGCAGGTAGCTGAGGTCCTGCCGCCCACTAATCCACTCCCTCTGATCACTGCACCGCTGACATATGCAGAAGCAGTCGCCCGGCTACGCCCTCAGCCGGTGGTCCCTGCTTATTCGCCACTTTTCACCGTGTACCCTCAGCGGCAGCTCGCCCGGGCCCTGCACTGCCACTCACTCACCATCCTCTGCCTCGTACCGGTCCTCGCTCTATGCATCCGTGGCGTACCCAAGATAACCGCCCGATATGCTATGCTTGCGGTCTCGCTGGTCACGTGGCCCGCTGGTGCCGCACGCGCGGATCCGGTTCTCACGACTACGGGCGCCCGCCGACGTACGACGTTCCGTTGCCTTCCGTACCTGTCTCTTCTGCTCTGCCTCCTCAGAATCCCTCTCCGTCTAGCTCCGACTCCTACAACCGCAGCCATCGGTCGCCGTCTCCTCGACGCCGTTCGCTCTCTCCTCTGCGCCGTCGGTCACCACCCCTCCAAGCGGAAAACTAGGCGCCGCAGTTCCGGAGGCAAGAACTGCGCCGTCGACGACCGTCTCAAGCCCTATCACCGCTCCTACGAATGTTATTGAAGTGATCGTTGAAGGTGTTACTGTTGACGCGCTCATTGACACTGGTGCTGCCGTATCCATCATTAGTCGCAACTTGTGCCGCAGACTAAAAAAAGTGATGACGCCGCTTTCGGACCTTTCGCTTCGCACCGCCAGCGCTGACCCCGTTCGCCCTCTGGCAGCGTGCACTGCCCGCCTCGTCATCCATGGCCTCTCCTACACCACTGAGTTCTTCGTTCTCACCCGCTCCTCTCATGACATCATCCTCGGGTGGGACTTTCTGTCCGCGCATCACGCCATCATTGACTGTGCACGTGCTGAAATTAATTTGTCGCCACTGTGTGATGCTCTTCTGGACGCCTCCCCTGTTACCGCCGCGCCTATTCTCGCCGCTGACGACGTCGACGTGCCAGCTTTCTCGTCTGTTCTCGTGCCACTGACTTGTGCTGCCCTCTCTGACGCTACTGTCCTTTATTCACCCTCTCCTCTTTGTGCGCACCGAAAATCTGTCATGCTTCCTCATGGCGTGCTCGCACTTTCTGGTGGTTGTGGTGCCCTGTACGTCGGGAACCCGTTGCCTTTCCCCACCACTTTACTTCGGGGAGAATCGCTTGGCACAGTTGATGTCATCGATCTCGACGACGCTTCTCCTGTCCTTGATGAGCCTGCCGCCCATGACATGAACGCCCTCACTCCTCCCGCTGACATCGCCGACCCGTCCTCCTCGTATATGTTTTCCCATTCTGTCGATGCCGCTCTACCGCCTCACCACCGCGCCCAGCTCATAGCTTTGCTGCAGCGCTTCCGCGCATCCTTCGACTCCCCTCAAACACCGTTGGGTCGTGCAGCAGCCGTTCGCCACCATATCGACACTGGAACCCATGGACCCTTGCGCCAACGCCCCTACCGCGTCTCCTCCGCCGAGCGCCGCATCATTGATGAACAGGTGAACGACATGCTACACCTCGGCGTGATCCAGCCCTCTCACAGCCCATGGGCTTCTCCGGTCGTGCTCGTGAAGAAAAAGGACGGCTCCATTAGACTCTGCGTAGACTACCGCCGGCTAAACAAAATTACTCGGAAGGACCTCTACCCCCTGCCTCGTATAGATGACGCGCTGGATTGCCTGCAGGGAGCAGAGTACTTTTCTTCGTTGGATCTGCGCTCTGGGTACTGGCAGGTGCCGATGGCCGAAGTCGATCGCCCGATAACAGCTTTCATCACACCTGATGGGCTGTATGAATTTAATGTGATGCCATTCGGTCTCTGCAACGCGCCTGCCACATTTGAGCGTATGATGGACAACATCCTCCGTGGGCTTAAATGGCAGACCTGCCTCTGCTACTTGGATGATGTTGTCATCTTCTCCCAGAATTTTCCTTCTCATCTTCTTCGCCTCGAGAGTGTTCTTCGCTGCCTCAGTGACGCTGGACTGCAGCTAAACTTGAAAAAGTGTCGCTTCGGCCCCCGACAGCTGACTATCCTAGGCCACGTCGTGTCCAAGGATGGTGTACTCCCAGACCCTGCCAAGCTCCGCGCAGTTGCTGATTTCCCGAAGCCCACATCTCTGAAAGAACTCAGAAGCTTTCTTGGCCTTTGCTCCTACTTTCGCCGGTTCATCAAGAATTTTGCTGCCGTTATCGCCCCGCTGACGCAACTTCTCGCTGGTAGCCACGACTTGTCGGCTTGGTCCCCTGCATGCGACGAAGCTTTTGCAACGCTGCGCAAGCTCCTCACCTCTCCTCCGATCTTGCGCCATTTCGACCCTTCCGCGCCTACAGCACTGCACACAGACGCCAGCGGCATTGGTCTCGGTGCCGTTCTAGCTCAGCGGAAACCTGGTTTCACTGAGTACGTTGTTGCTTACGCCGGCCGTGCGCTCACAAAAGCGGAGACTAATTATTCCGTCACAGAAAAAGAATGCTCGGCGATTATTTGGGTGATCACAAAATTTCGTCCTTACATATATGGGCGCCCGTTCGATGTCATTACCGATCACCATGCCCTTTGTTGGCTGTCATCACTCAAAGATACATCTGGCCGCCTCGCTCGTTGGGCTCTGCGTTTACAAGATTACGACATTCGGGTCATTTATCGTTCCGGTAGTAAACACTCCGACGCCGACGCTCTCTCGCGCTCCCCTGTGACCTCTCAGCCTGACCCACCATCTATTTCCAGCCTCACACCTTCTCTTGACTCTATCGATATGGCTTCTGAGCAGCGCAAGGTTCCTTGGATTACTTCTCTTCTGGATTTCCAAGCCAACCGCTCAGCGCACCTCCCTTCTAGAGCGCTCCGTCGTCAAGCCCATCACTTTGTCGTGCGTGACCAGCTGCTGTACCGTCGGAACTACCTCCCCGATGGTCGCAAATGGCTGCTCGTGATTCCTAGGAATCTCCGCTCCGCCATTTGTGCCAGTTATCATGATTATCCGCAATGCGGTCATGCAGGTCTGCTAAAAACTTTTACCCGCCTACGCCTTCGGTATTATTGGCGGGGCATGTACCGTTTTGTCCGCCAGTACATACGCTCTTGCCTGGAATGTCAGCGTCGCAAGAACCCACCACCGCACTCACCTGCTCCTCTGCAGTCTTTACTGTGTCCCGTCCGTCCATTTGACCGTGTTGGAATTGACCTTTATGGCCCTCTTCCCTTCACTGCCGCCGGCCACCGCTGGATCATCGTCGCCATTGATCATCTCACGCGCTATGCGGAAACTGCACCGTTACCAGCTGCGACCGCCTCTGAAGTAGCCAGTTTCATACTTCAGAACATCATTCTTCGTCACGGTGCGCCTAAGGAATTGCTCAGCGATCGGGGTCGCGTCTTCTTGTCCGGCGTCGTGGAAGCCCTCCTTCGGGAGTGTCATATCGTTCACTGCACGACGTCTTCGTACCATCCGCAGACCAACGGCATTACCGAGCGCTTTAACCGGACCCTCGGTGATATGATGGCCAAGCACATTTCTGCCGATCACTCAGACTGGGACCGAGTTCTCCCTTTCGTTACCTACGCTTACAATTCTGTCACGCAAGCCACTACTGGTTTTTCCCCGTATTTTCTTCTCTATGGCCGCGAGCCTTCCTCCATCATGGACACCACACTCCCTTACTGCCCCGATTCGTCCGAATTGACCACCGTCTCTCAAGCCGCTGCGTACGCCGAAGAATGCCGTCAACTGGCCCGTTCCTTTACTTCTCACGACCAGCACCGTCAGAAAAGCGCCCGCGCCGCTTCCCCCGGTCTGCCGCCGTCTTATGCTCCTCAATCCTTGGTTTGGCTTTGGGTGCCCTCCTCCAGCTCGGGGCAGTCTACAAAACTGCTGAGCAAATACCAAGGCCCCTATCGCGTTGTTCAGCAGACATCCCCAGTTAACTACCTGATCGAGCCCCTCACGCCTTCGTCTGACAATCGCCGCCGCGGCCGTGAAATTGTGCACCTAGACCGCCTGAAGCCCTACTACGACCCAGCTATCGTCTCGAGACCTTAGGCCGCCAGGATGGCGCCTTTTCACCCCGGGGGTATTGTAATAAAGAGAGTTGGGGTTTGCTGCCCCAGCGGCTAGCGCCGACGAAGGAGACGAAGAAGATAGAAGACGAAGCTGACGAAGCTCGGGGGCGCGCTTGCGAACGCTGACCTGCTGAACAGCACCGCTTGAACAAAGACCGGCCGTTCACACTAATTGTGCGAGTCGTCTCATTACAAGACGATTATGAATCGGTTTGACCGCATTAGACTCATACTAAGGCTCATCACTAGCAGCTTTTCAATATCCGCCTAGAGAAAAGCATGCAGGAGCTATAGATTGTCACTGCTCACCTAGAGGAGGAAAGAGTGGAGGCTAAAGAAAAGGCTAAGGATTTTTGAGAACAGCACATTAAGCTGCGGAAAGGAAGCCGATAAATGTAACATTAAAGAACACGAGGAAGGCCAATACAGTTTAGGAGAGTACAGGCGTTTTGGATAGCCTAGTTTAAATCAAGCATAAAGAATTGATGTTAACAGAGCACTTTCTGCGGAGAGAAGATAATTGTTCGACTGTGAGCGCCACGAAGTGTACTGCAAACGAATGCAAGAGTATCAAGTGGTAAGAAAATCTATAACAGCAGATGAGGTTAAGAAGGTTATGTATAAAGGGGTAAAATTTTGTGCTACCGGGTGAAGCCTATCTCCTGCTGTGCTGAAATCAGGGTTAGTGATAGTGATTGTTATAATATTTAGATTACGGAGGATCATTGAAAAAAATAAAAAGCACATGCGCTGTTACTTTTTCCATCATTTATAAACGAAAATAATTTTTTTTTATAAAACTCGAAATATTTCACATTTTTTGAAGGAAGCAGCAGAAATATGTTTCAGTAAAATTTTAATTGCACGTTACTGTTTATTTTTTAGTTTTTTCCCATACACGAAAGCACTTTGCACGCGATTAATCAGACATGGTCGTGGGCAGTCGCCATCCCCTAACTGCGCCAGGACAAAAATTTTTAAGTATTCTTTCATTCCTCGCGAAATAACTGACAGGAACCAGCTCTCAGTGAATTTCTAATGAGTACTGAGAGAATTACAGTTTTTTCTGAGGCTATAGTCTATAGCCTATTCTCTCTGTTTTGTCTGGTGTGCTGTAAGTTCTTTTTTGTTTATTTCATATTTTATTTGCCCTCCGGGGGTGATCTTGATCTTCCTGTTGGAAATCCCTATTGGAGGACAAATAAAGTATCAAAGAAATCAACATTTAGCACATAAAACGAAAGAGGAACAAAGGGCTACACATGGATGGATTGAAATGACAAGCCACTGAAGGTTCCTTCGGCAGAACATTTATCCTCTATCTTTTAAAGACTTTTAATGGTTTTTACCGTCTTAATTGCTTAGCCGGTGGTGGTACATGTTTATTGAGTTTCTCTTGTTTAAGATTGTCACACTTGCCGTGTTATTTGTTGGTGTCGGTTTTTTGTTTTCGCTTTTAGCCTGCTGACTGTGCCTATTGCCTAGCAACTTTTTATTTTTCTTGCCCTTTTTTTCATCGCCATTTTCTCATGCTTTTGCGCCTTCTCGCCCTCTTAAATGTTTTTATGTAGCGCAAAGATTCCGTTTTGCTTTGATGTACTCATTTTCTTGCCTCTATGAGCTGTAGTTGTCAAAGGTGTAGCTGGGTCACGCACATCTTTTATCTGCTAGTCGTTTTACTGTTAGTTTAGTAATGCTATAGTTTGATAGTGCATGCACTTTTCCTTAGTTCTTTCGAGCTGTGTTATGACTCGCCAAGCGTGTGAGGCGTTCCTTCGCTTTGTCCCGTGGCTGACAGTTTAACACGTGGTCCAGAAAAAATAGTATAAATCCGTGCTGGTTTTTTCACGCAATAAAGAGTGGGTAGTCAGCGCCCTTCCTGTGTTTTTCATGTTCCTTCTGTTTTCGTTCCGTACCGCTGTGTGAATCTGTTTATTAATCATGAACCAATTAGCCAACACCAGAATCCTCTTACTTCGGCAGAGACTTGCGCTCTACGTTCGCACCAAAATTAAAGCAGGAAGTAGGTGTCCGTTATCGGAAAGAACACGAGCGCCGGTGAGTGATAACTCCGGAACAGCTCACTTGGCCACAAGAGATGTTCATAAACAAAGTTATTGCAAGCGCAGCGCAAACCCCGCACATTATAACTGGTCTCTTTCTAGACATGACGCACCTATGCACAAGAGATTCACCCACTGCCAAGAATACTGTGGAGCAGATCTACAACACCTTATACGGACTCCAGTAACGATTGTTGCCGGGCTAGTTGGTTTTGCACTTTTGAAAAAGACATGGCTCTTCAAGTACATGCACAAGAAGACGTGAAACGAAGAACAGCTCCTGTCTATCGTCTCCTGTCCTTCCTGTCTCCTCCTGTGCCGTCCTTCACCTCGTCGTATTTTTGTGCCTATACTTGTAAAATTATGTCTTTTTCAAAAATATATGGACTTGCCCAGCTTTCTTGCAAGGTATGCAAAAAATTCGGCACATACCACATGACGACATGGCTACCCCATCAGACCGGATACGATCAAGCACCTCAGCACAACATGCCATGCGGCATATGATACTGAGAGCTGCCTGCTTCGAGCAGAGGACGAGAGATCGACGAACTTGCGACGTGCAGCTCTGAAGGATATGACGACGATCAACTAGAATTTGGCTCTGCACCTACACCCTCATCCCTCCTCTTAATTTTTCAAAAGTTGCCGACTGCCATCCCTCCCTTCAATAAAGGCTTTATTCATTCATTCTTTGGCCTCCTGCTTGGGCCTAATATGGAGTTTCTGATTGTGCATTTCTGGTACACAGTTTGCGCTGTGTTCGATTACCTATTTTTTAATTTAATCCCTGCATCTGTAGCACACTGTTTCTCTTTTTAATTGATGTCCTGAATATTGATTCTGCATTCTTTCCCGCTCTATTTTGCCCTTCGGCGTGCGCCTGCCAAGTCTGTCAGTATTGAATAAATAAATGAATAAAAATAAATAACGATATAAGAGGCCACCAGTGTCTGCAGCAAATTTCCAATTGTTTCAAACGGTCAGAACAGCAAGGGACTCTCTATACCATCAAAAGGGAGCATTCTCTGTACGCGCCAATAAACACCTCGGGGCAATAAACCCAGCGCACGCTCATGTTACACATTTCTTTTTGATGTGTCTTTTGTATTTAGTCTTCTGTTTGTACTGTGCTCATAAAACAACCGTTACTATTACTTCATAAGACCCCAAAGGATGCCTTGGGCACGAAAAGCTACGAAATGCGCGGGAGCTGTTAGGAACATGCTAAAATTTCGCTGCATGCGAGCTCTCCGCACACATGACGCGCTGCTTCTACAGCAACGATGAACACGGCACTTCTTTATCGATCGGAGCCGTGCTGCGTTGCTGCCCTAGGTGAAGGTGGCCATCGACCTGCTATCAATCAATGTAACGCCGAGGTCCTCTCCCATGACGTATGAGAAAGAAACGGGTGCTGGTGGCGCAATAGGATAGCAACAGTTTATGTCATCACCGAGTACGAGTTTGCGGAATGAAAAAATATGATCGATCGCACTTTAAAAAAAGCGCATGTTACCATTCATAATCATCGTGCACCTTGCTGACCTGAACAGCATTAGCAGTTGGCTAAAATTTAAAGATGAAACATGTCCTTGATAAATGACCTATAATTGATTGCAACAGCACATCTCGTATTTCAGGAAAAAGCTGCTTTGGTGTGAAGTACCACCAATCAAATAAAAGTTGCCTATCAAAAAGAATAAAATCGTATTTTTTTTCCTCAAGTCCAACTGCTGGTCACGAAGGTCGTAAAGCAATAGTGCAAGTACCTCTTCGTATTAAATATTAGTAGTGGCCCCATGAGAGCTTGATCATCGTGGAGCTTTGGGCTGTTAAAAGAAAATTGGAGTGGAGAGCAGCAGAAAAACTTCGACCACCTGGCCTTCTTTGAACTGCACTGAGATTGCACAATGTCAAGGCGCCTTTGCTATCGAATTCGTAGAAATGCGGTTGCCACCACTTCGATCCAAGCTCTCTACCTGGACCTCGGATCCCAGTTAAATTTCGAAGCCACTAAACTGCCTCGGCAGCTATAGACTCAATAGACGTTTAGTTTTTCTAACGATAGTGAAAAAAAACCCTTTACCCGGCTGCACTCGCTAATATTCTCTCCCCCTCTGTATCGAGAGCTTCAAATACACTACACTTAACTGTACTGCGGTTCTGGAGACATTTTTTTTTTGTCAAGGTAAGATTTCGAACCATCCACTAATTGCGGTGTGCATTATGTCCTGAACATCTGCACTCTTCTATAATTTATAATGAAAGCCCTGGGGTCATTCATATCACGACCATCTTCCATGCTGCACTTCGAGACCGCAATTTAAAAGCAGCAGTATGGCCCTATAATTACGGGCAAATGCGCGCCATATCGTGTTATTTATTAACTTCTTGAACATATTCACGCCTCACCAAGCCGTCATCACTGCGCCACTTGAATATTTTAACAAATTCGTATGCAAAAATTACCAAGGGCACTTGTTAGACAGTATTGTTTGCCACCAAGATCAACCTACACGCAAAGTGTGTAACCACAACTTCTTCCCTCCATGAACTGCGAGTGTACAAATGTGCTTGACTGTGCGCAGTCCGAGCATTTATAGAAGGTTCAAAGCTACTCATCCACGTAATATTTATAGCTCCTTTCTGTGCTATCCTCCTCACATACCAAAAGCCTTAATGCTTACTTCTTGTACAAAATGGGTCGTACAGTCCGAAAAACTCTAGAATTGGTAGAGCATAAAGTTCTTTCCCAGCACCGTGAAGGAAAAGCAACCACTGACTGTGTCCGCCACAATGTGCATCATGTTTTCATCCAGCGCACGAAGTGTCGCCGACGCCACTTTGGAGCAGATAGGCGAGTAGAAATGCAACAAATCATGGAGATGGGAACAAAAGATAATAAAATAACGGCAAGAAAACACACAAAGAGGATGTTTAATGAGAATGAAAGCAATCGCTTAAATGGTCGTTTGTTACGCCGCATGAATTCTCGAGCTTGTGTGCCTCGGAGGGAGGTATATAATTTCACTCCATGTGCTTTTCTGGAATTTTATCACTCCAATGCATATCATTCATGAATTTAACAGCAAAACAAGAGCAACAACAAACCGTGATAAACATTTTCTGCATCGTACTTTGATTGACCTGTGAGGAAAAACAGCGTCGTCAACCTGTTAAAAAAAACCGTAGTTCGATCCACGTGCACCGGGTATGTGTGGGTCTATATTATGGAGCTGACAGGAACCTAAAATGCTCTTTTTCTGAGATCGCAGGAATGAACGGGGCGTAGCTCCGGTATGGGTAAGAAAACAGCGATGCCAGAGGATGAAAAACATGATAGCGCCTTGATTTTTTATTCCTTTAGGGCATGAAATTCCTATATTCGTTTTTATTCCTTTGTTTCCATCATTCACGCTTGAATCAGCCGCAATAAATGCAGTTAACCAAAACAAACGCAAATTCTTTTCTTCAGTCACAAACAGCCTGTAGTTGGTTTCCTCGCGAGCAAAACAGATTTCAATCATTAATAGCTAGAGGAATATTATCAGCATCCGTTAGTTTTTCGTAGAAAACTGGTTTTGATTATAAGGACAGTTTCGCACAGCTGCCAGGCACAGCCCGGTAAACTACATTTCCACGGCAGTGTGCACATATTGACCGACGACAACACGGCTTTGCGCTTTGCCGCTTAGATAATCGGACCGTAAGCAGAACCATCCGTTTCCCTCTGCAGCAAGCTGTATGTCGTTACGATTTCGCGCTCCAGAGGCGGTCCTCTCCTTGAGCTTAGGACAGGGCACATTCCAATGTAGGCGGACATTCTTACTGGAGCCCATTGCGACAGCAGGGCGAAGCGGTCAATCCACGCTGCCGGCGCAGCTGGACTGTTGCAGAGAGCGCTTAGCCTTGCGGAGATTGTGTTCTTGTAGCTTTATCGTAATAGCCTTACGTAGAGTACGTGGTTCTTATTAGTGGTGTATGTGTGGACTTGCGTGATTGGGAGGACCGGCGACAGGGTTTAGTTATATCGATGGCTTCCCCAGCGTTATGCAGCGTTGTCAAGTGAGGCAGCATACGGTTTACAGAAATCTGATGTGCCGCCGCGGTGGCTCAGTGGTTATGGTGCCGGTCTGCTGACCCGAAAGACATGGGTTCGATCCCGGCCGTGGCGGTCGAATTTCGAAGGAGACAAAATTCTTGAACCACATGTATTGTGCGATGTCAGGGCACGTTAAAGAACCCCAGGTGGTCGAAATTTCCGGAGCCCTTCACTACGGCGTCCCTCATAGCCTCAGTTGTTTTTGGGACGTTAAACCCCATAAACAAACCAACCTATGAAGGCTAAAAAGAAGCGGCCTCTCGCCCTACGTAACTTAAGCTAGTAAGGCAAGGCATGGTTTTTTGCCCCTTCATACTGTCTGCCAGGGAGGTAAAAAAAGAAAGCAATTGTCGATGCATATAACTGCCCAAAGTTCTCGCCGCAATAAACAAGATCTCAAGGAAAAAGTGTTCATTTCCACCTTGACTGCAACGCCCGCCAGGACAACGCCATTCGTTCTTTCCAGTTTACTTTTCTCTCTAATATGGCGTCACGAATCAAAATATAAAATTGCAGTCACTGTTTCATTAGACCCTGGCTCAAACGTTTGGCTTTTTCGACTGCTTTGTAATGTCTCATGTAATTAGTTATTCGTTCATATAGTAGCCATCTCCTATAGTAGTAATTATGAGTCTATTTTGGAGGAAGACATTCATTTAAGCAGAGTGATAAAATGCACTTATATTACGAAACGCTATCCACTACCATTAGATAGTTGTGGAATGTGCTTGAGTACTAAATAAATGTAAAAAGTGCAGAAGCGAAAGCCCGAAGGCATTCCTGACCTCTTTATAACTTAAAACGAGGTAACGGAGGTACTTCATGGGTTGCACCACGCGTGATAAATAGTTGGCCGAATAGTGCTTCTGTCTAAAAGAACGTCAATTTAGGCTACATAGTGCATTATTTGAGACTGAAAAGGCAATAGCGCTACAGAGAGACATGCACGAGAAAGACTGACGCAGGACCGTCGCTTCTCCTGCGTCTGTCTTTCTAGCGCATCTCTCCCTGTAGCGCTATTGCCTTTTCAGTCTCAACCATTTCTGTCACCTGCTACGAATCTTCAGACGCTTAGGAAATGAGGAGGGCAGAGGTCTCTCGTATTTCATGAGCTGGAAATAGTCGAAGTTACTGCCTGGGCAGAAGGGTTGAAAATTGGGCGAGTCCTGCCTGGGCAGCACTGTAGGAATATCGGCATGCTTTATGGTCCCTTAAGCCACGATTTCTGAATTTCGCTTTTCCAGAACTTCTGGGTATGGTATCAGTTTGCACTAAGGGAGGTGTGATTTGTCCTGCTGCTTAGGTCTCGTCACCAATATCATCTTATTTATTTGCCTGCTGGGCGCATAAAGAAGCTTTACAATTAGGCTAGATAAATGCTTCTTTCTGCTTTTTAGGACGCTTCTCCTCCTGCGTGGTTGCATACAATCAGCATGAAAATTCTGCGATAGAAGCGAAGTGACATTGCGCAGCTGGGTGCAATACTTTGCTCTTCTTACTGCTGTTGTGATTTACGTTTTTGGTGCCTTGATGTAACCGTGAAGCATTTATTTGAAAAAAATTCAGGCGGCACTTTGACTGTCTAAAGTGGGTAGAGGCGGAAGCGTTTTCCGCACCACCTTCGCTGTTTCTGTGGCACTGGTGGCGTCACATATAATTGAGTACTAATTACTAAGTGATGGCAAATCACTAATTAATTGTTAATTACTGATTAATGCCTGAATACTAATTAACTGCTAATTAATGACGCTTAAGCTCCGCCTTTAGGAGTGGAACGCGACAGCGCGTTGTAGTGCCGCCAGGGAGACCACGGAACGCCACCACCCGTCCGGCGCGATGCCTTGCCCTTTGAACGCAACGCTTTTTGAGGAAAGGAAATGGCGCAGTAATTCTCTGTCATCTCGCTGGACACCTGAACCGCACCGTAGAGGAAGGGAGGAAGTGGGAGTGAAAGAAGATAGATAAAGAGGAGCCGTGATGAAGAAAATGAAAATTGTATTTGAGGAAAGGAAATTACGCAGTAACTGTCTCACATATCTCGGTGGACACCCGTCAAAATTCAGGGGGGCACTTTTTTGACCTAAAGTGTGGTCACTGATGTGTGGTTAAGATGTTAAGCTTCGCCCCTAAGAGTGGAACGCGACAGCGTCTTGCAACGCTGCGAAGGAGTCCATAGAACGCCATCGCCCATTCGGTTCTACGCCTCGCTCGTCGGTAAATTCGTTTTTGAGGAAAGGAAATGTATCTGTCTCTCATTTGTCGGTGGACACCTAAACCTCGCCGGAAGGGAATGGAGGAGGATGAGAGTGAGTGAAGACACCGTATTCACTAGCCGTGCCTTTGTTCATTCCAAACCATCGAGCTGGCATGGCGGAGTGGATAGCATGCTCGTCTCTCACGCCGAAGACCAGGGTTCGATTCCTGAGCTCGACCAATTTCTTTATCGGTTTTATTTATTTATATGGCCTGACTAGTAAAGCTAATTAGGCTAATTGGGTAATTAAGCAATTAACTAATCTCAGTCCCACTTACTTGGAGCATCACTTACGATCCCTTCAATTGGTTGCATGGTTACTAGCCAAAGTGCAATTGGCCCCGTTTGAAATTCGTGCACTGTGACGTCACGACCGTTTCCACCAATTGAAAAGCGTGACATTTTCTGTCGACAACTGCTGCTTACAACGATGAGACATTAAAAGCTTCCGCCTTAATAAACGCGCAGGCTACGCTCTCGACTTCAGAAAAAAGGTGAATCTCTAGGGAGCTCAGGTTCAGAACGTAAGCTAAAGTTTATTTCATTTCTTTAGGACTGGTAATTCATCTGTCAGCCGCTTTTTATGGTTATTAACTTTTCTAGAAAAGTTATTTGCTCTCAAAAACTACAAGGGATCTATAAACAAGGATTGCTTTATTGATTAGCACGAGCAGGAGAACTCGCGTTGATTTGGCACAATTTTCGCACCAGCACGAAAAATTATTCTAAATCGCCATTAAATGTTTTGCTCTCTTCATCGCGCCTGAACTAAGTTTGCATTTTCCTAGGAAAGAATCAGTCTTAAATAAACAGTGCGTCCTTTCCCTATACTGAAAAGGCAAAAAGAGAGTAATGAATGTTGGTTATATTGTGCGTTTGAGATAAGAGCGTCACTTTTTTTATATGCTTTCTATGAGTAAGGCGAGCGCTTTTTTTCGAGACAGCACTTGCAGTAGCGCAGCGTAAGTCGTGTTAACTAGTCGGAGGGGGTTAACTTATATTGAGTAGTTAACGTTTTACCACATCCTTGTTTGGTTTCTTCTTCGTCGAGAGGTTTGTAGGCATTACCGAAAGTAATTTTGATGTGAGTTTTTAGACTTTCTAAATAGCCATTCCCATGGCAGCTGAAGCACAAGCGATATTGCTCTGCCCACCCGCCACTCTCAGTGTGTCCGTGCGAACGGAGCACGTGATACCCTCACGGCTTTGTGACTTGCGCACGTAGACGGTGTCAGTGTGGTTTTAAGGCGAAAACCTTTATTGGCTCATGCTCGCGGTCGCGTCCGTCCGTGCGCTGGAATCGTGCCAACTGTGGTCTCTTCTCCGTGCAGCGGCGTAACCTCCTCCCCTCCTTAGCAGCCGACGCGCCGGGGGGGGGGGGGGGGGGGGAGGGGTGGCGCAGCTTAACATAGCAACTGTGACGTCACACAGTAGCGGTAGAACGAGCGCGCGCGTCGGCGGTGGCAGCTGCACCGCCGCTCCTTTGCCAGACGTCTCGTTGCAGTCGAGTGAGTGAGAGCCACGGCTCCAAAGCGGCCCAGAGAGTCCCTCGTTTACTTCAAGCACCTATGGGTAACTCGGAGGGATATCGGCGAACACTGTGGCCATTCCACTGGGTCGCCATGTACAACATGATATATGCAGTGGGTTGACCACAAGGCTTTCCCCAAGCGCACTTTAGAATTTCCAAAGTGTCTTTGTAATTTTTGGCTTCTCCCGTTCGCCGTCTCAAAATTCACTTCTTTGCCGCGGCTATGAGAACTCGGTTTTCGTAATTATAAAAACTGACTGCGATATTACTTACGGGTTGTTATAAGGCTCTCAATAAATAAGTAATCATGCAGTAAACTTTAAAGTTACCTATTAAATATTAGTTAACCAGACTGCTTGCTAATGCGTCGCGGTTGTATTCCGATGCACTACCCCACTGGCAATGCTATGCTGAAAAAAGGCAGTCTTCTCACTCAGAAACCAGATTGTAAAAATTGCTCAATTTTAGTCGAACCACCCTGTCGAATGAAATCGTATACTGTTAAATATGAAGCAGCTTTTGTGAAACAAACCCGCGGCAAATACACGTGGCTTTTCGCAACTATAAATGCCCAGTAGTGCCTCACGCAAACGACCAATATAGCCTTGATGCCACACCAGCAAATGACATATGACAGTTGTGCACCGGAGGAAGATGTTGCCGCCCTGTCGACTCCGTGGGCTCAACCTAACGGCACTTTGCCCATGGACGATCGGAACATTGCCCAATGTTATGGCCACCAGCCGACGGAAAGGAGGCCCACCTACCCGGAAGACGTGGTTCGTCAGCAGCGAGATCCTGGCTCCAGCCAACGTCGCGACTTTGTTCGCCAGGAATTTTATGGCGGTCGCTGGCGCTCTCAACCTTTGTGCTACCGGTGTGGCATTGCAGGGCATATCGCTAGATATTGCCGCCGTCGTTTCCCGACTTCTCAAGACTGCCAACCCCCGGCGCCTACTTACGGACAACTGCACACCGCGCAGCAGCGACCCCCAACGTCCGCTTGGGACCCGTACCGTCCGAGCAATTTGCGGAGTTCATCACCTGCATCTGACCGCAGTGTGACGCCGCCACCTCAGCGCCAACGGCGGTCACCTTCTCCTCGACGTTGTGCATCCCCTCCGCCTCCGGGAAACTAGGAGGCGCGGCCGATGGAGGTGAGGCCGCCGGCGAGTCGATGACGTCCAATATACCTCTGCCCGTGTTTATGTTGAAGAACAAACTGGAAGTGTTTATTGATGGTCTGAAAACAATGGCTCTTGTGGACACTGGTGCTAACGTATCCGTTATGAGTTTGAGGTTTAAGAACCGTTTAGGTAGGAAAGTGATGTTTAGTGGTGACCGTGCAACGTTATTCCGTGGTGTCGGTGGTGAACCTTTGGTTACACTTGGTGTGTGCTTCGGATGTTGTTATTGGTGGTCTAACGTTTAGAACAGAATTCGCAGTGCTACCACGGTCAACGCACGATGTGATTCTTGGGATTGATTTTCTGCAAGAGTGTGGTGCAACTTTAGACTGTCGTACGGGAGAAATTGCTTTGAATTCTTCACTACTTTCAGCTCTTGTGGATAACTCGACACCGGATTTTGGAGCATTTGCGGTGGAAGAAGACACTATTGTACCAGCTTTCTCCGCAGCATTCGTGCGGGTTTCCTCTATTCACAATCAGTGCGAATCTTTTGAATCTGTGGTAGAGCCTACGACACTCGCCTGCTCTAAGAAGAGTATCGTCGTGCCTCGTTGCGTCGTTCCCGTGGTGAGAGGCCGTACCGAGCTGTGGACAGTGAAGCACTCTGAAGAGCCAGCTGTGTTGCCCCGGGTCCTCAAACTCGCCCGTTTCGAGGAAGGTGTGTCAGGTTCCGTCGCGACGTTAACCAACTCTGCCAGTGAGCAGCACGTGAAAAGAGATATGGAGACCCAAGTTAAGGCTATGATTAATCAGGCTCTTCCCACAACCGAGCGTCGCACTCTAGTGGAACTCCTTCTGAAGCACCTGACAATATTAACAAAGCATATATTAATAATTTCGTGGCACCATAATGTGAGCAGGAGAAAGGAACTTCTTTGATCCAAGTAATAGGCAACAAGGATGATAAGAGAATACACCACTTTGACGTTTCCATGTGAGGCAAGGCAGAGGAAGGATCGATATGCAATAACGTGGATGGAGAGCCACCCCGGATTTGGGCGGATGAATGCACAGATTGTGCCTTCAGAAGTGAGCAGCAGAGCATAATATCAGGGCAGACTGCGACATTCTAGGCAATGGCTAGCGGCGAAGAGATGGGGATGCATATTGCTCGAGAAGAGAATAACAGTCGTTACGCCTCGCAACCTCAAAGTTGTGAACTGCATGGTCTGAAAGGTCGAGTTAGAGATGACACGTGATTACTGTGTCCGTGATTGTTGATGGTGCGAAAAGTTCAAGAGAACTTAAAGGCTTCGCAAAGTATTGTATTCCCATCCTTACAATCGATTAGAAATTCTTGTTTCCACTTGTTTCCCCTATCCATTATAAAAATTGCAAGCCGTCAGCAAATTTTCTTTCATTACCTTCCTATGGTTCTTTTATTGTTATTATCGCTACACTTCCTCGAACATTTACACAGACCAGAAAAGTTACGGTGGAGATAACCCATCATTTGATTAGCAATACTGATAACAATTATAGTGCAGCGTACAGGTTAGGTTCCTTCTTATATATACAAAGGAACTTGACTGAGTAAATCAAAGCCAGTAAATGTTATTTAAGTAGAAACTCGACAAACCTGAATCTGTTTTGGGGGCACACGGCTGTCTTTACAATATTAGTATTTAAGCTTTATTTTCCATGTATTGCACGAGTTTGAATAGCAGATGGATCTTTTTGCAGAATAGTGAGACAATTATTGGTAGTTATTTCACGAAAAATAACACAGTCATCTGCAAAAAGATTAATATTATCGTGTATTGTTGGCGGAAGGTCATTTAGCTAGACGAAAAATAAACATGGCATAGGAACAGATCCTTGCGCAAAAACCTGACAGCACATTACTAAACAGGGAGCTATGGTCAGTACCTGGAACAAATTGTGACTGATTTGAGAGGAAATATTCGATCCATTTTATAATAGTTTGGTCAATACATACCTGGTTTACCTTGTGAATTAGGAGCTTGCCAAAAGCTCTAGAGTAGTATAAATTAATAGGTTTCGCATGTTACCAAAGGTCTATAATGAGGTGTAGCTGCGTTTCACATGAATACGATTTTCAAAAGGCATGCTGAACAGATGTAAAAATGAACTGGATTCTAGAAGCTTAACTAGCGGGGAAAAAATACATGTTATAATAACGTACAGGAGGGGGTGCTGAGAGAAATGGGTGAGTAGTCCCAGGATTAGTTTTATCGCCAGATGTATGCAATGGAAGTACCTTCCGTTTTTTTTATTTAGTAAGAACAAAATAAGAGTGATAAGGAAGGTTATCGATTAGCTTAGCAATTCCTATAACGTCCAAAGTGATTCCAAGCATCACGATGCAGTTTTAATGTTTTGTCGGAGAGGTTTGGAATCTCTGAAACTGAACTGCAACTCGTAGCTTTTTACGAAGGAATTGTTAAGAACAATCGCACTGTCTTGCATGAACGAAATTATGGGATGAAACTTCTAGACTTTTCTGGTCATCAGTCGGTCGGTTAATGGTGCGGCAGAGTCTGTTAGTAATTATTTTCAGCTGGTTTACGGTAGAAAATTGATTCCGACCTCTTTTAATGCAGTGATATAAGCTATTGACGCGTCTGTGTATGCAGACCAAAGCGTGAACGTTCGGTGGACCAATAAAGGCGTTTCGTTTTGTTATATAAGTAGTTGTTGCATGTCTTGTACTCCCAGGCCTGGGCCCCTGTGGCAATGCTAAGAGACGAATGAATTTTTCGATGTGTTCATAGTTTGAATGCAAAACATTTTCTGTTAGCTTCAACGCACTGGCCATGAAAATCTTCACGAAAAAAGTCCCTAAATGCAGAGAGACCATCATAGAATTTAGCGTTTTACATTCTCGCATGACCATAATTTCTTGAGTTACAGTTTGCAGATGTGCATCAGAAAAGAATGAGAGCATGCGGCGCTCGCTTATGCCTGATAGCTGAATTCTGTGAGGAAGTCAGCTGCACACCACATTCGAACCTTCATCTTCAGTCTATTGATGAGTGCTTGTGGGAATCTAGAGATGCAAACAGTCCACTGCGACCCAATTCTTTTACGTCTCTTGGGCAGGTAGTCTTATTGTTAGTAATAAGTACCGACGAAAAAAAACAAAGAAAAATCAAATTGAGGAAGAATCTTTGCACCTTTCCATGCAGATGGTCAGGAAAGCCGATGGTAGTTCTGGGTCGCTGCGCTGCTGGTAGCATGGTGAGTTCGAACTCGCCCGATGTGACTAGTTGAGAGCATGGCTGTTACTCTTTAGCCGAACACTGAACGGGCTTGAGATGACGCCCATGTCCTAATCAACACGGTGGGCCAGATGGGCCGAAAAATTCACTCTCAAACCTGGCATGCTCCAGTTTGAATTTGTGATTCCAGGCATGGGAATTTTTCTGAGTAATTAATGGAATCGACTACGAGGTTTTCATAGGCGTAGGGGCCAAGCAGCTAACCTCGAAAAATTCAGGCTTTTGATTGAAGCGAGGGAAAAAAAGTGCTCAACGCTTATTCTATTCCCGGGTTCCGTGTCTGTTACACTAGCCTTGATCGCACGCGGGAAAGATTGGGAGAAATGATCTGGTTCATTTTGTCTTCTTGCTGGGAGCGTCTGAATAAATGAAATCCGTGCCCTGAAATCACGTCGGAGATGTCTTCGTTGAAGTGGAATAAGAGAAACCGTAGTTTTGCCTCGACCCTATGCAGCACACTCTAAAACAGGACTGGGGAGCGTCACACCTTAAATGAAAACCACCCGCTACATTTCTCAAAGACGCCGCACAGCTTGGTGGCCGCGTATTCTGCTGGATACGTAGTTATTTATCCAACAGATCTCTCTTTGTGCAGACAGAGGAAGGCCCAACATCTCCTCATTTCACTTCCCGTGGAGTCCCGCAGGGTGGAGTGCTCCGCCCAACGCTGTTCAACCTTACACTTGTCGGGCTTGTCGATATACTACCACAGTCGGCGCAACTCTCAATTTATGCGGATGACATCTGTATCTGGGCATCTGGAGTTACGCGCCCACAAGTTCGAGCGAGACTTCAAAAGGCGTCAAGTATTCTTGCTGCCTACCTTCGCCAGCAAGGCCTACAGATTTCAACCGAAAAGTGCTCGCTGGTTGCCTTTACACGAAAGAACATGTCTCCTTATACCGTATGCATAAACGGCACAGCAATACCCTATGTAAAGAGCCATCGGTTTCTGGGAGTAATCATCGACCGAAATCTATCATGGACCCCTCATATCTCATACATGAAAAAGAGACTGACAGCGATTTCTCACGTTCTCGCCTTTCTTGGGGGAAAGTCGTGGGAAGCGTCGGTGCGGTCGATGATGCAGCTCTACAACGCCTTATTCATGGGATTTCTTCGCTACAGCCTCCCTGTACTTGGAAATATTCGAAAAACAAACATACGAAGTCTGCAGAGCGCTCAAGCTCAAGCTCTCCGGACTTGCCTAGGATTGCCAAAATGTGCCTCTACAGCCGCACCTGTACTTATCGCCCAGGAGCATCCAATCCCTACCTACTTAACAGTTGACGCACTGAGGGCACATTTCCGGCACATTTCCCGGGTTCCCTCTCACCATCTTGCCAGTCTTCCTATTACCAGGCCGCGCACATCGTTTACAGACGTCATTGACGCACATCCCGCCATTCTGCCGTCCCAGTTTACACCTGCCTCTAGACCGTCCTCGCCACTTTGGAGCCTGCATAATCCCGGTGTGCTTCTTTCGATACCTGGCATCAGGAAGAAGATAGACTTATCGCCGACAGAACTACAACAAGTCACCCTTGAATATTTACATGAGCACCATGCAAACCGGGTGCACGTTTACACCGACGGCTCAGTGAACCCTATATCTTCTTCTGGCTCCGTCGTCATACCCGCAAGCACTACAGAAATTAGAGTTAGGACAGGTCACCGCACTTCTTCGACGGGTGCAGAACTCACCGCTCTTCGTGTAGCCATTGAATGCATCAGTCAGCAGCGCCCTCAGCGGTGGTCTATTTTCACCGATTCGAAAGCTGCCCTCCAAGCCTTACAAGCTGCTCTTCGCCGTGGAGCCCATGAACAACTGGTCGCAGAAATTCGACAGCTACATCACTCTGCCATCAACAAAGGGCATGACATTATCTACCAATGGCTACCGGGGCACAGCGGCATAGCAGGTAATCACCGCGCGGATGAGGTCGCGCGAACTGCGCACGACGACGGCGATTTTGTATCGATCCCTATTTCGAGATCGGATGCAGCGAGCAGGCTTCGCGCACTTGCGCGGGACATCATGCTTGCCGCGTGGAATTACGGCCAATTTTGCAATTCCCATTTACAATCCTTGGACCCAGACCTGAAGCTCCGGCTACCATCAGGCCTACCACGACGAGAAGAAACTTTGCTGTGTCGCCTCTGGCTTGGTGTAGCGTTCACCAATCACTACTCATTCTTAATCTGTATGGCTGATAGTCCTGCATGTTCCATCTGCGGGCAAGACGAGACCATAACCCACATTCTTTGTGACTGCCCTGCCTACACCACCGAAAGGCAGTCTCTCAGCCGTGCGCTGGAGCGCCTAGATACACGCCCTTTCACGGAAATGAAGATTTTCGGCCCCTGGCCGCGGCGGTCGTCGGCGGAGAAGGCCTGCAAGGCACTGCTCCGCTTCTTGAGAACTTCTGGCCTGCACGATAGGCTGTGACTTTAACGAACAGTGACGTTTTATAGTGACTTCAATTTTCTGTTACTCTCCTTTCTCTTTCTTTTTTTTATCCCCTCACCCCCTTCCCCCCGTGTAGGGTAGCAAACCGATTATTATTTCGGTTAACCTCCCTGCCTTTCCTCTTCTATATCCTCCTCCTCCTCCCGCACAGCATGTTACAGCCTGTTTCCGTGTATATGCGCATGGAGCCAATTCCTGCGTAATAACGGCGGTAATCCATGACGTAGGCGTGCTAGTTACGAGACTGTGGCTTTGGCAACATCTTTTGTCCTTGTTTGGTTCTCGCAATCTCCTTGGATAGTTGGACTGACGGAAGCGGAGAACAGTGGCTCCTTGGGAATAAAAGCCTATTGAAATCGCTTTCACCGCCGAGAGAATACAATGCTGCGGTAAGAGAATACAGCTTGCTTGTAATTGGTATGGAAGATGCAGCGAGAATTCTTGCGAGTACAAGACTATACCTCTAGAAGCTCAGAGAGAGCACTTTTTTTTTTGCCGTGCATCTATCTCTGAGTCGTCGCCGCTTTTCCGCCGTTTCTGACGTGACAGACTTAGGTTTTTCATTACATTGAATAATAATCCGTAGGTCTGAAAAACAGAAACAATATAAAATGACTTTTTCAAGCTACGGGTGCCTTTTTTGCAGACCTAGTGAGACGTTTTCTTGCCGAATCGTCACTTCCTGCTTGTGGTTACACCACTTAAGTTGTTTGTTCTTTACTTTTTGGCGATTGCTACAGTCAGCTAAAGATTTTTTTCGGAGATAAAAATATCTCCTCTACAGGAGCACACTAAGAGTTTTCGTCCCTTGTAAAAAACGTTAACCGCCAATTGCGCCCTTTTATTTATTGAAAACCGGAACTGCCTGCTCCTCCGCATATAGCACGAATTATAATTACGCTAAATAAACCTTGACGGGTCGCGGACTGAAGGAGGAGAGAAACTTTGTTTTTTTATTGTAGAAAAGTGATGACGTCGAGAGCGAAGTTTCATGTGACAAAAACATTCTATTTATTAAAAGTGATTCATGGGGTGTTAAAAATGTTGTTAGACGTGATTAATGCGAGGGATGCATGCAAGCAAATCTCCCAACCTCATGACCATTTTGAACCAAATAGTGGAGCGCGAGAAGGTTGTTATATAAGACACCGCGTGCTCTGGAATGCATGTAGAAGCTCCAAACAACACTTGATATATTGTAGCCCATGCAAAGCGGTAACTAATTATGCTTACTTGCTTTCATTGTTATGTTAATTATCCTGGCGACTTCACTGTCTTTTATCAGACAGAAGCATTTTTGAGCACGAAGCTGCTGAATATATTCCTTACCAAAATTCATTTTATAGACTCCATTACCTTCCCATAGATATTTCCTTTTTTTCTATTCACAGGCTAAAGACTTTCTTTGATATACGTTTTTTTCTTTAATAACATTCTCTGGCCATGAACCTATAGATTGTCTACGGACTGTCTATGGGATGTGCATTGTCTATAGACAAGTCTAGAAAGTTTCTCTAAAGAAAGCTCATAGATTTTATAGGCAAAAGTCTGATTATTGTCTGTTGACTGCCTAAAAAAATTTAAGTGTAGACGTTGAGAGTTAGCCTTTGAGGCAAATTCGTCGATCCACGGTGACGCGGCCGCACTCTCTTTGGTCGGCAATGATCACAAGATTCGAGACGGACCTTTCTGCTGCTAGTTTGCGGCTTTTTATATTTATCGTAATGCGGATCATGTCTCGCTCTGTTTTCTTCAAACCTGATCATTCTGGGAAACAGATTATCTTTTGTAAAAGCAGAAGACTTTGCCATTAAACGCTTTTTCTGGTCTCGGGAGTGACGGTGACACACCGGCTAGTGGCTTCCTCCGTCGCGGTATATTCCCCAAGCTCCGCTTCCATAAAGCACGGTGCTGCGTGCATAACGCTTGCTAGCGAGCTTGGCGCATAATGGCCATGTTGAATAATTCATGAGAGGCCGACACATTGGGCGCCACATTACAAAGGGTTTGTTTGCGCGAGCCTTATTCCTTCTCGGGGAGCAGCTCACTTTATGCTCCGCCTGAAAACTTGCTTGCAGTGCAGCGGAAGCTATGAGCACGAAGCAAGGCCGCCAAAAGTTGCCACTTCTCAAAGCCTCGCGAGCCAGCGATGCAGGTACGGTAGTTGTTTCTGCACGCTCGTTGCTCCCGCTGCCCTGCCAGCAAGTTGGGAGACGGATTATGCGTGCGGTCCGTCCGAGCTGCTCGGAGACAGGAGATAGATAATGATCCAGAAAACAGAGGAGCAGATGCTCGCCTTGGGGTGTTTCGACGCCGCACGGAAGTGCAGCTTCAGAATCCACTCATGGCTGTTTCCGTCCTTCTACTGCTGCGAAAATAGAGGCAAGCATGCACCAAAAGGCGCAGTGCATCAAATGAAGTCACTGACATTCATGACTCTGTAGCCGCGAAGTGGCACTACGATGTATTTTTTAGTTGATCGCTGTGCACAAGACATGTTACGCAGCCTAGCGCCTCGGAGTGGACTGCCGCACACGCATCAGTGTGGCTTAACGACGCTGATAATAAATTGTTTGCTGATAGATAATCAGGAACACCTGAAGCGACGTTTATTTAGAGGTAACGAACCAATGCCTCCGGGTAGTATACAGTCGAGGGGCAGCGCTCAGGAAGTTTTATTTTGTTGTGCATCTCGATTTCAGCATATGCTAAAAAAATAAGAAAAGAAAATGGCTTACTTCGTATATTGCCTGAAGTAGACACTCACCTTAGACTTTTTCAGTGCTACATTGAACAATTTCAGCCTACCTCATCAAGCAACTACGCTAAACGCATGAGCTTCTTAGAGCAAACTTTCACTTGTAATGGCGGGGTATGAACTTACTTTATTGATAATTTTTCTTGAAACTAATGCAGTATCGATGATATTTATTTCCTAAGAGGGGTGTATAGATTTCCTAAGAGGGGTGTATAGATTTCAGCCTTTTTGATTATGATATTGTAGAGCGTGATGCCTCAAGGTCAAAGAGCACAACAGCAAAAGTTATTTCCTTTATACAAGTTTGTGTTAAAGGCCCACTTCCAAGCATTTCACTCCAGCTAAGCTAGGCATCATGCCAGGGCAAGGTCTGTAGCCATAGCAGCATCTATGGGTACTCGTCGGCACTGGGGACAGAATTTCGTATCTCCCGCATTTGAGGCGGATTCTCGAAACATTAGGCCACTACTGTGGCGCTGCAAAGTTCCTCTTTTTTAAGGGCGAGCGAGATTAACTTCTTTGGATGATACTCTACAATGTACTAGAATGCCTATTTTTGCTGTTTGGTGTTTTTCATTTCATGAAAAACAGTGAACCATGATGCGCGTACACCGTTTTTATCCGTATGTGGGGCTGGTTTCTCTTGGAATGCTTTCAGAATGGTCGCCAGAATATGGTTTGATACTTAGGCTTGTGCCTTGAAATTAAAGATATTTCAGAGAACACTCTACTGCAAATACTACAACATGCATGGCGCTTCGAGACTTCGTATGTAGATGAGTTAGATCCACCCGAGAGCAATACACGCTCAATAAACCAGGATGTCAATAAAATGCCTTTACGTCATAATAACTACAATAATACCAGAAATTTATTCATCGCAAGGATGAATTGAGCTGAGGAAAAAGTCCTGAAGGGCTTGACGAGCCCTCGGCTCCTGCATGTATGTACAAAGGCATCAGGGTGACAATTGGCACATATCTGGCCACATCACGACAGTAACATAAAAACGCGGTTATAAAAAAATCGTGATTCACGCATCGTAATAATATATAATGTTTTGGTTCAGTTTAATTTGGTTGTAGCTTTCCAAAGCGGCTCAATCGATGAGGGTTGTGGTGGTGGAGGGTTCCGGATAATTTCTACCACTTAGGGATCTTTAACGCTCACTGACCTTGCATAGCGCACTGCCCTCAAGCATTTAGCCTCCATGAGACCATGAAGGCCGGGATCGAACCCACGTCTTACGGGTCAGCAGCCGAACGCCATAAGTACTGAGCGAGCGCGGCGGCTATAAGAAAAAGCAATATACAAACATGGTATTCGCTGAATCTCAGAAAATACTTGAAAAGATCATGAATAGGCGTACTAATTACTCGAATAATTTATTAGCATTTAGGAGTTCTGGCAGCTGGTAAATCATTAGTAATCCATAATTTGTCCTAGGAGTTTTGATCTTCCGTGGGAAGTGATGTCTTTTGTGACGCAATTTTTTGCTCTCCGTTAGGCAGGCCAGTTCTTCTTAAGAAATCAGTTTGACGAATTTGCCTATTTTTAGAATGGGTAGGCAGTTGAAAGCTATTCATATTCAAAATTAAAATAACTCATGCGTCCCCAAAGTACTGTTTTTGCACTCTGGTTAAAACTAAGCAGGAGCATAATTCTTACAATTTTCTTTTGAAGCCGGCAAATTGTTTCTAATTTGTTTATAGTTGTCAAGCCCCAGACAACGTTATAATATTTAATATGGGTCGAAATGCGGGTCATCGTGAATGCCTTGCAGCGGAATTCTCATTAGATTTTCCTCAGTTTTCAAGGGGAAGGCCTTTTTTGACCCAATTTAACATATTGTGCATCTCGGGGCTCTGGGCTGCCCTGTTCTAGAATGTTGTCTCGTATTCAAATATAAAAAAAATGTGGAGAAATGAACTTTCAATTTCAACCTCAAATTAACAAAAAACACTCATATAAAGGGCCATAAGTCGAGCACCAGGAGGCATAAATTCCCAAGACACACTAATTTGAGAGAATGAGCTTACTGTCTATTAGTTGTTTCCTTTCAGCTGGGTAGAAACTTGGGCGAGTCGGCAACTGTGATTCATGGTATGTGAAGTAGTGCAAAACGGGACAAGGGACAGAGAAAGATGCGCACAACCCAGGCGCTATATTACGCTATGCTAGACGCTATGTAGCGCCTGTGTTGTGTGCATCTTTCTCTGTCTCTTGTACCGTTTTGTGCTACCTAACATACCTCCTCTCAGCTGCATCTCTTTTCGCGGCACAGAAAATGAAATAGAAAAGCAGTTAGTGGAAGATTCCTTGAGGCGTGGAATTAGCATCAACAAAAAACTGGTATAGCAGCTGATGTACAAGGCTTTCTACAGCAGTCAGGCAATTAAGAATGATTAGCGAGGAAAGGCAAGCGTGGAGTTGTGCGACAGAATTAAATCGAGGCAATGCTAGCGATTGCGTCAGCGATTTCGTAATTCTCATTAACGGCGCAGCAAGCAAGCGGAGCTCTGACGGTGAAGAACAGCAAAAGGTCAACCTGCACTCATTGCAAATGCTTTGTGCGCTTTGTGCAGTGCCAATGTGGACGCGTAATTTGCATGGAAGGCGGAATACGTGAGTCTTTTTTTTAAGAAGTATTGAGCGCTTTACAAGCGAAGGAAACAATTAAGCAGGGCTGCCTAATCAATACCAGAGAGACTGCACTTGTTTCAAGTCCTAGGGGAAGTGGCTTGGGGCTTTTCCGACATCCGCTACGGCTATATTGTCACGACAAAGTGCAAACGTACCAGGAGTATCACTGATGCCTATTGTATCGGTTTAGTGTTGGCATTTCTTAACCATTAGCATGGTTATGCCTGAACAGCACAAACGAGAGTACCCAAAGAGAACATTTTGCTCCAGCTATAACATTCCAATAGAAACGGCTGGCGCCATGTTTCCTTTCACGTTCACATGTTGCGAGCTTGTAATCAAAATTCTCCTATAATATGGTGCCCGAAAAACGCAGTCGAAAGCGCAGCCCAAAATTTTCGTCCAGCTCTCATTTAAGCTAACGCAACCATGTTGATTGAATTTGCTGTAAACTTGACGATCATCAATTTGTCGCCGCGCGGACGACAATTCTGGTAGGATGTAGGGTGCACGCTTCCATGCAGGCACTGCATTATGAGATTGAGGCGTGATCTCTCAAAAATCGCGGCTCAATAAAAAGGTGCCTTTACCTACTGGCTCGCCTCAGGAGGACTACAAATGAGACCAAACTGAAGAAGTTTATTTCTTAAAATAACCGCCAACACTTTCATAGTGGCTTCTTGTGCAGAATGTCGCCTACAAATTGTTTGAAAGCTCGTAAGATATTTTTGGAGCTGTTTTTTTTCGCCAAGATGTTTTCTTTACTGGTGCGTTACCAAACAGAGCCAGCTTTCTCACCACGCATCACGGGTAACAATTTACTACACATATAATTAACCGCGTCACGGACGGGACAACAAAAAGTAGCCACAAAACATGAGAGCTGGCTAGCAACTGCCAGCTCCTTACTGCCTTACTGCCAGCTCCTTACTGCCAGCTCCTTACGGACCTTACTGCCAGCTCCCTCCGAAGAAGGATGGAACCAACTCCTCAGAAGGCCAGACAAGAGCATCCAACTGGCACTCATTTCGTGGGCCCAGGAAGTCGCCCCCATCTGGGGGCCACACCGAGCCCACCTGCCCTAAATCCCGCCAATCTATGGCAATAAAGTTGTTTCTCTCTCTCCAAGCGCGGATCTTTGCACCACCCTCGGCCCTTCTTCCTTGCTGGCGGCCCATAAAGAACATAGACTAGTGAAATGGCGGAGCGTGCGTCGACTCTTGCTTCGCGGTGTTCGTAAAAAAAAAAGATATAATTTTCTACCGTTTTTGAAAAATAGTTGGTTGCTTGAAAAGACAGTTCCCTCTAGACGGGCCATAAATCGAGTAAACGCTACAACCCAATGATTTAGGAGTCCGCTGCTGCAGGAGTGAGCTAAGTTAATGAAGAACTCAAAACATATATGGACATTGCTGCAGCATCCGGCTCGTCTTCCACAGAATCTAAACTGCTTGCCAACATCCTTGCCTCAACACTGCCCGAAATGGAACACTCTATCCTTGAAATAGATGTTCCGTCACATAGCATCATTATTTGCTCATGTCAAACAGATTGAAACAAAGAAATACAAAAGGCGATTTTTCTCTTGTTTCAAGTTCGTTAAAACTCCGCTTTAAATCACATAAAAATGCATTACGGAACGTATTATTTTCGATGCTTAGGATTACGCGACATTCAGCGCTATTTTACGTCAGTAGAAGAAAATGAAAAAAAAGCAAGTAGAATTTTAGAAGAACGACGAAGGTGGGTTTAAGCAGTTCACAGTGTCCTTACGCCAGCCAGTATAATGTTATGTAAACAGAGGATTCAAGCTAATACTTGGGCTCAGCGGATGTTCCGAAAAACTACACCTGTCGAGGGCGTTTGTTTCGAAGGAACTACAATGAAGACATAGGAAAGGCAAAATAATTTGAAAACGAGCCGGCATATCGGCACCAATTTTAGAAATTAGTAACCTGTCATGGCCTGGAGCTGTTCGCAAGATTTCTCCGTGCTCTTGATTAAACCTGTCTTTGATAGTAGTTAGCATTTTTTGTAATTTAATTTGCTCAGAAATAAGCAAAAGTGTTCGTACGGAAGGTGGTTTTAATACTGGTTGACTTCAATGCTTTTTCCTTTCCCACTTCATCAGAACGCTTCTAATGTTGAATGTTTGCCGGAACGCGCAATGACGTTTTAAGTTGGTAGGATGTAGTAAATGTTGGGTTCCATACTTTCGCTCGAGCCTAAAGCGAGCATCAGAATCTTCTGTTGCACTTTATTCATGAATAAAAAGCTTTTTCCTTTTTAGATCCGTGCTCACCTAAAAAAAGTTATTTCTCTAGTCTCGAGCTAAATCCCGCACCTGGAAGTAGTTTTTTTTAATATAACCTGCTGCTTTGTCAATCGTAGAATGATGTACAGAATTTGCGCAATATTTCCGACACCTACATAGATTGGTTTCTTAACAGTAATGAAATATTCTGCTTTTTAGTACGAGCATTTGTTATTAATGAAAACCAGAATACATCAATGAGCCTAACGCAGCGACGCCATTGTATTGTTGGTTTAATACAAAACGGCACCACAGACAGAAAGAGGAAAATTAGAGTGACCACCAGCATTGCTGTTTTATTTTCCCTTTGATTTTTGTCTTTCACAAGCATTATTGTTAAGAAATTATGTGCTATAAGCTCGCACTTGCAGCGTGAATTTTTTATTTGCAGCGTTTCGGGAATAAATCTATTCCATTTCCCTTACCCTTCCAACAATTCATTTCAGCTGTGAATAAGAAGATGCGCCTCGGCCCAGCCACACTGCCATCGCTCCGATCGAGACCCTGCTCCAAGCTGACCGACGGCAGAACACCACTGCTTTACAGCTGCTTTCATTGGCCTCAGCGTCACCAAATATACCACCCTCACATTTGGCGGAGGTTCGGTTCGCCGTTCCCGTACCCCCTGGAACTCAGCAGCCGCACGCAACCGACCCCCGGTATGCCCGCCAACGCCATCCATCACGCCGTGCAGGTTGACCGGGCAGTCCGATGTACCGGTTCCCTCCACCAGTGGGACCCCGAATTCTTCAGCGGGACTGAAGGCCACAATGCAGAAGACTGGCTTCCATCCTACGAGCGGCTGGGCATGTATAACAAGTGGGACGATGCTACAAAATTGAACAACGTCATCTTCTATTTGACCGGAGCTGCGCTGTGGCATCGTAACCACGATGGTGACCTCCCCACGTGGGCCACATTCAAGAAGAACCTCTCCAAGGTGTTCCGTAATCCTGCAGTCCGAAAGCTGCGCGCCGAGCAACGCTTCCGCGAATGTTCATCAGCACTCGGGCCAGACGTTTACCGGTAGCCTCGAAGATGTGGTAAATATGTGCTCGCGCGTCAATGCCCAGATGTCCGAGGCTGACAAAATAAAGCATATTCTGAAGGGTATTTAGAAGGACGCCTCTCAAATGCTGCTCTCCAGAGATCGTCAGACTGTCTCAGAAACTGTAAGTCTCTACCAGAGGTACGACGAGCTCCGTATGGAGAGGCTCCTCACTCGCCAGCCCTTCACGTATGTCGAAGCGCTTGCTGGCCTGTAGACTGCACTTGACCACTCGGCGCTCTCACAGCAGCTAAAAGATTTCATACATGAGGAAGTTCCGGGTCAACTCTCCCTTCTACCATCCCACTCCGGGCCGTCTCCATAGATGGAGTCCGACCTTTCCCATGTCAACATCGAATGTGCGGCTGAAGCCGTTCCGCCGGTCCTGCCAGCTGCATAAGCACCTCAGCCCTCTCCTGTCACTTCCCCACTGATGTACGCTGAAGCCGTTGCACGGCCAAGACCACCTGACTACTTGTCGCGCTGCGCTACGCCTCAAGCCTGTACTCATGCCCTCAAGCTATGAGGCCTTTTTTTTCCGACCGCTACAACCAATCGGAGATCGCTGGCGTACAAGCGACAATCGCCCCATCTGTTATTCTTGCGCATTACGTAGCCACGTGGTCCGTCTCTGTCTTCGTCCTGTGCCACTCTTCGCGCTGCCTCCCCGAGTTGCCGGCTACTGGACTCCTCAAACTCAACACTCAGCGACAGCCGAGCAGCTCCAGAGTCGTCCTCGTTCACCTGACCGCTCCGCTTTGTGTGTGGAGTGGGTGGGGTCGTTTAGCTAAGTGCATAGAATATATTTATCGGCCATAAAAACACTCTTTTGTGACCGCAAAAGCATGAACGGTGGCCCAGACACCAGCTATGATTTTCTCCCAATTGGTCACCGGAGGATAAAAATTTATACGTTCGCTATAATATAAAATCCCACATGATCATTAAAATTAAACTTAAAAACACCGGAACAATAACCGTTACCCTAGTAAGCGAAGCGAAAGGTGAACACAACATAAACAACGAAATTTCTTACTACACCGCGCTTCAGTCTTGCATGGGTTGTCATTTCACAGCGCTTCGGTTCAACATTTCCTTATAGGTGTTAAGATGACATTCGAGCGTCATATGTGGTTTCACCTTAACCTGATACACAGGTTTCTAATTTGTATTGCATCAAGCCCGCCTCCCGAGCATTGTGCTCAAGCTTGGCGCGAACTGGTTTGATAAGAAAGTGCAACGAGAAAAAATACAGCTGATATTTGGTGCCAAGCAGTATAGTATCACTGCGTCACAAATCAAGATTACACGACTTAATCGACGGCGGGCAGTGCACTTAGGCCCGCTCTAATGTTCGTGTTGTTGTTGCCTCTTCCCTCTCGGATGAATCACCCGCTCCGCCTAGACGTCGTCCCGATCGAAGATGGGTGTCATCCCATGGTCGAGGAAACGCAACGCCTGACAATGGTAATAAGCAAACAGCGCGACAAAGAAGGAAAAAAATTAAGTGTCTTCTCGCTGCACTGGTTGACGGAATGATCGAATGACCGCCGGCATCCAAAGCTTCATTTCTCACGTTGTCGGTAGCCGAAAGCTGCAGCGCATATACATGAAGAGATTTTGGGGCGCTGTCTTCTCACCTGTATGCGGCTTTTTAACGTCGGTAGGGTCAGGCGTCACGGCGTCAAAGTCACAAAGCCATCTTGTCATAGTTCCTGGGCTGTCTTCTTTTCTGGCTCAGCCTTGAGACGGGACGGGAGCCAGCTGTGAGGTTTGGTTGGATCTGACAGTTTTAGTGAGGTGCCCAGAGTCGCAGTCCAAGAACTGTCAACTGATGATCAAGGTAGACGCAAGTTGCCGAACCTATAGTGCACATAAACTGCTGGACGTCAAAGCCGAAGGATACAATGCCGTCGCAAAAGGATACTACAGCGGGCGGGGTTCACTGTGCGCCACTGCCCGTGTCACCGTCTTCTCTCGTTAGGTTGATTCATTCCCGTACAGCAGGAACGATGTTGCTGAGCTTTGTGGAGGGTTTACAAGTTAGGAACGAAAGCTAGACCTTGAGCGGGAATTTCGGTGCTTCTTAAATCGACAGCCGCATAGCAGCTCACACACCAGTGCTCCGAGTGCAACGGCAGAGCCTCCAAAATAGACGCTGAAGAACAGAATTATGTTGTCTGACCCTTCCTCTTCGGCAGTGGTTTCCTGCGGACGATACTGACTCTTCCGATACGGCGTTACAAAGCCAGCTTCAGCGATTGCGGAGAGAATCCATGCGTGGTGGTGCCTGCAAAAAGATGAGCGCGAACCTTCAGATTTTTGTACTGGTTTAACGTGCATTCCAACAATTAACGATATCCACTGACAGACACCATGGCTTTTACGGTACATGGGCTGGTGTTCTGTGAACAAAAAAGTTTGCAGTGCATATTTGGTGTGCATCTCGGTAACACATGCTATGGGAATGGTGTAAACATTGCCTGAATGGATTTTTGGTCGTTTTTTGTTGCTCTTATTATTTTCTGGGATATTGACTTCTTCAACCACTTAACAGCAGCCAACTTCCCGGGGACGAACCAGAGCAATACTGTCAGGGCCAGAGAAGGAAATATATCTTTTCCTCGAAATCTTTACTGTTACATCAACACTCTACATCAAGAAAGGTTTAAAAGCTTGCGCACAACGAATGTTTTCGCACTGTCCATCTCAGCCACAGGCCGTGCCATACATACCTCTCTGGATTAGTCTTGAGAATGAGCGACATTCGATCCACCAGGCCACTCCAGTCCCCGGGCACAAGGTTCCACATCGCTGCGGCTGCTATCTCGTCCACGGGGCAAATCGAGAGTGTCACATAGGTCCCGTGGCGCGAAGTCTCGTAGCACTCCGAAGGCAATTTGTATGCACCACACTTGTCCCCGCAGTTGGAGAGAGCTTGAATAATCAACTCGTTTTCGGCTACGCAGTTTTCTTGCTTGCAAGGAGCCGCGATTGGGCCCTTCCACAAGGCAGTCAGGCATAGCTTCACTTTTCCTTCGTCAACTTGAGTCCTGAGAATCGCCAAGTCGCGAACGCCGCTGCTAAAGACAGGGACGCTCTGAATTGCGATGACGGTGGTCTGCACGTAGTTTCCGAGGAAGAACGTGCTGACCGCCCAGGAAGCGAGCACAAGCGCATGGTACACCGACTCGTATCGTGCGGAGTAAGCGGGACAGCGTCCCAACAGTGTGCTTATGAGGAACAGCACGACACGGGACTTCATAAAGCGATGACTGTTAGATGAAGCTTTGCTCTGTCGCCACAGAATGAGTAAGATGGAGGCTCCGAGAAATATGAGAGCAAACACAAGCCACAAGAAGGACGTCCAAGAGTCAATGAATGTCACGCGGGTAGCAGTTCCGCGTAAACTGAAGATGCAGAGCTGCGCTGGTACGTACTGGGCTGGAACAAAGAACGTAGGGGCATAGTTAAAGAGAGTTGGGTAAGGAAACGGCATAATGTCAGCGCTCTTGTTTATAATAACCATCAAGGGAACCTTTCCGGGGCGAACAACCACTGATATGTTCCTTGTTCTGTACGCCTCTAGAAGAGCGAAAACTTCAGGACGGATGTCAGAGGCCTCCCTCGTTGGTACACGGAGGTCTAGTTTCTTGTAATGTTTAGAGTAAATTGAAGTGGGGATGACAAAAAGTATTTTCTTATTTCTCCTTTGAACGGATGTTTTGAATGTCTCTTTCGCAAACAGTTGAGAAGCTGAGACTATCTTCCTAATGTGACAACGACGGAAACGGTCTACGGGTGTGTTAAAGCCCTCCGTAGTGACGATGACTACCTGACAGAAGTATGGGTGCAATTTTGGAGCGTCTGTTCTGCTGAATTAGAAGGAACGAACAATTGCAGTTGATGGCTGGCCGCTAAACCCAAAAGCCCCTGTTGAGTGTCAGTAGAGTGATCCCAGTACCGAGGTGCAAACAGAAGCTTTTCCGCTGACAGAAACTCTGTTCTTGGTGGCAGTGTAGGAGACATCGAGTTACCTAATTCCCTGTGAATTGCGCCTGGAGTGCCTTTGATCAGCCTTAGTGGAACGGCCGAGAGCTGCATAAAAGAAGAGATATCAGATGCCATAGACACCAGCCAGACGACGATGCGAATAGCAGAGGAACCATTCGGGGCCGCAAGTGCTGAGAGCATCGGAGTGTCCAATAGTGTCATGGCACTCGATAGACAGGTGAATGCGCTCAGGTAAATTAATGGATTTTGTCGCATCATGTAGCTCTGAGAAAGTTAAGTGAGAGCACTGTTTTAGGATTCTCGGTAATTGTTACAACTCTAATATTTTAGCAGAGGTTGAAACAAACAGTGGGAACTAACATATATAGGTAACACCGAGCCCTCTGAACCGCTTTATAGAAATATTTTTCTTAGGTAGCAAGCAATATGGGACGGCGTTAAGCAGGCGCTGATACCCTGAAGTTTGTCTTACTTCATTAACAGGACATCTTATTAAGCCGACACAATTTACAGCTTTGGCTTTTCCACTCTCACTGATTACGGAAGCAATCAGGAAGAAAATATGGTCGGCACTAAGAAATTCGTCTCGTGAATGGCCATGGGCAGATATAAATTTCCAGCACTACAGCACATTCGCAAACCGTAATTTCTGCAAAGTATCGGAAAGATGTCATTGATGAAAAAAAGCCAAATTCAATGGTCCTACTTCTTTGGCGAACTTTCAGCTAACATTTCTTCTGCGAAAAGGGGGATCCTTGCGTTCCTTTCCTACTCATGCCACAACGGCCGTCAAGCGAGTGTCTAAAAGCGAAACCCGTTGCCTCAAAAGAGCTAATGGTATAGAGCTTCGTGGGGACCTAAAAAGTGCGTGCTTAATGTTCGGCCCGAGTGCAGCTTCTGGCACGTTCTCAAAGTACGGCTTTTAACACTGCACATTATGTTGTGGCTTTTAGATTGCCGCCTTTCTTTTCTTCCAGTGCCGCCACGTCTCTCCCCCTCCCCTCTGAAAAAACAAAAAAGATATCTCGGCA
Organism: Amblyomma mixtum; assembly: GCF_055824585.1. Taxonomy (NCBI): domain Eukaryota; kingdom Metazoa; phylum Arthropoda; class Arachnida; order Ixodida; family Ixodidae; genus Amblyomma; species Amblyomma mixtum. Next base: position 75,893,164 of record NC_143019.1, on the reverse strand, counting down.
AAGCAACGTGCGCGACCTACACTGGTTCCTACGTGGTGGTGGTGGAAAACATTTATGTACAGGTATAATACAGGAGGTTATGCATGAGCTGACCCAGAGGGGGCCAGCCCTCACAAATACTAGGTGGGGTCCCTAGTTCGGGACCCCAGTGGCATCGGCCGCCGCCCGGGCTCGCGCGACCAGGGCCCGTTGGGCCTGCAGGTCAGAGCAGCCGAGCAGGGTCGCCTCCCAGTCCTCCCGGGTTGGGTTGGGGTGAGGGGGGATAGCAGGGTTGGAGGGGCAGGCCCACACCATGTGGTAGATGTCCGAAGACTTCTCCGCACAGTGCGGATAGCTGCCCGAGAAAGAAGGGTCGAAGTGTTTCAGAGCTGCCGGGCACAGCAAAGTATTAGTATACAGGCGGAGCAGAAGCCGCTCCTCCGCCTTTGACAGACCTTTACACGGACGGGGATAAAGACCATGGCCAGATTGATAGAGTAAAACGATGTCTTTGAAGGTGTAAGCTGGAATAAATTCGAGTTCCTGATCGTCAGGGTCGGACGGGAATGTCCGGTGAGAGAGCGCGCGGGCGGCGGCGTCAGCTGCCTCATTTCCCTCAAGGCCCATGTGAGCGGGAGCCCAAACGATACGCCGGTGCGCGGGGTCACCGGTGTAGACGCTGTTTTGAAGAATGCGGTAGGCTAGATACGGTACCCAGCCCTGCTCGACGTTCCGACATGCCCCTCGCGAGTCGGAAATAATTGTTTTTGAATTGGAATCAGATGCAGCCAACGCAATGGCGACCTCCTCCGCGTGTGTTATGTCACGGGCTCGGAAAGTAAGGCCGTTCACTGTTTTGGATTGGTGGACGACTGCGGCTGTGTACCATCCCCCATGGTGGGGGCCTGAGGCATCCACGTAGAATACGCCGGGTTTCGATCCATAGTGGCGGGCCAGGGCTTCCGCCCGCGCCAGGCGCCGGCCATTATGGTCCTCACGGTTCATGTTCGCGGGAAGAGGGCGCACGTGGAGGGCGCATCTCCACTGGGATGGAATACGTACGCGCTCTTCCATGAGAGTGGTATGTTGGATGTGTAGCCGGGCAAGGAGGCGGCGACCCGACGATGTCTTCGAGAGACGTGTGTATTGGTTAGTCAAGTGGGCTTCCCGGAGCTCCCGAAATGTGTTCACCATGCCTAGGCCCAGGAGGCGCTTGTTGGAGGTGGTCACGGGGAGGCCTAGAGCCCGCTTAATAATTTTGCGGAGGATGACTTCGAGTGAATCCTCGTCTTGCTTCCGCAGGTAGAGGTATGGAGTCGAATATAGAATTCGACTGGTTACAAATGCATGCGCCAGCCGCAAGGCGTCCTTACATCGTAACCCCCCGCGCTTGTTAGAAACCCGGCGGACCAAGCGGCCCACCTGGTCCCCCACCTGACGGAGTTTGGCCAATGTTGTTTCTGACCGTCTGTCTTGATGTATAAAGAGCCCCAGTACCCGGACTTCGATATTTTCAGGGATTGGACCTGTCTCAAGAGACAATGAAATTTTGGCTGTGAACTTTGGTGAGGGGCGTATGTGCACAAATTCAGACTTTTGGGTGGAGCATTGGAGGCCGCAGCGGCGAGCATAACGGTCCACTATGGTCGCCGCCTCCTGCAGGTTAGCCTCAATGTCTGCAAGGGAACCGTGCGTGGCCCACAGGGTGATGTCATCAGCATACAGCGCATGCTGCACACCGGGGACAGCATCCAGCTGGGCCGGTAGGCGCATCATAGCCAAATTGAATAAGAGAGGAGAGAGCACCGCGCCCTGGGGTGTACCCCTGGTTCCTAAATGAAAAGGGCCATGTTCTTTATCCTGGATCCGAATGTAAGATTGTCTGTCGGTTAAAAATTGCCGAATGTATTGAAAGGCATTTCTGCCGCAGTTAGTTTGAGAGAGGTGGGTGAGAATGATCTCGTGGGTAACGTTGTCGAATGCACCCTTCAAATCCAAGGCGAGTACGACCTTGTCATTGTGAGGGCATTCCACGGGGTCGAGGACAGCCCGATTGAGTTGTAGCAGGACATCTTGTGCAGATCTGTGTGGGCGAAATCCGAACATGGTGTCTGCGAAAAGGTGTTTGGATTCCATGAACTCGGACAACCTGTCACGTACCATCGTCTCCATGAGTTTGCCCACACAGGAAGTCAGAGAGATGGGGCGGAGGTTGTCCGTGTTGATGGCCTTGCCAGCTTTAGGAATGAAGGTGACCAGGGCGGTCTTCCACTCGATGGGTAGTGGCACTTCCCCAAGCCAGATTGAGTGGTTCCTACGCGGCAATGCCTTGCAAAGACCATCTATTAAGTCATTTCGCACCTAAACTGAAACTTCGGCTTGCATTTCGCTGTAAACCACGGCACTTAGTGGGACTTATATTGAAGGAGCCTCAATGGAAGTCTGGCCCATTATGGAAGAAATCCCTGTGGAAGACTGCAATTAAGACAAAGATCTTCAGTCAACCTTAGAGAAGGTGCGTACGGGCGTTTTAAGGAAATGACTTTCACGAAAAAAGAGTACTTCGCAAGAACCAAGCTCCATTAGGCGATTGCGATGCAGTCATTCAGTACCAGCTGAGCGATGAAACAATCGATAATCTGAAATGAGCGAAACACGCGTGATACGAAGGCACGCACCCTACATTAAAGAGAGGAAAGACGCATTATTTAAAAAAAAAAACACTTTAAAGGACGTTCCGAAACGCCACCTACCAAGGAGACGCAAAGGACGCAAATACTCGCTGTGTAAGCATTGTAGCCATTACGGAAGCAAACTTCAGAAAGGCTGAACACGAAAAAAGCTGTAAAGGAGCCCTTCCATCGTAAGCGAGATCGATGGGGTCATGTTTATTACAAGCCCGTAAGCCTCCACGTGGACAACCTAGAGAGTGTGCACTCTGAAGACCATGACCTCGCTCATGAGCTGGTCAGAGTTTGTCTTGGCCAAGACACCTTGGAGTGAGCAGCTTAAGGATGGTCGCCTTAACGAAACGAAAGCTGTTGTTGCTGCGTCTTCGCCACGTCGATTGGATTAAAGTGGCGCATTCATGTTTACCTATGCGAAATAAATTTTAGTCCGCGTCGCGTATTTCATTTTTCATTTTTATTAAAGATTTTACCAGTAGGCTCACTGGTGCGCAAGGGTTTGAGGGGTGGCTTAAATTGGCCCAGTGTTGCAATGAAACAGCCGGTTTGGGCATGCAGATCGGCGATATCATCCGCATCTGATCAAGTCGTGCACTTCTACGTGACTTCTGACGGATAGTGGAAAACATAATAATTTTGTGCAAGGCGAGTTTTGGGAACTCAAAGCACTAGTGACAGACCACAGAATTCGGTAAGGAAGTTAACAATGCCACAAGTTGCGACACTTGAAAAGAAGACAACGAAGTTGAATTCATCAAAACTTCCCGTTCTAACTCTAAGATATGTGGTGCGAAATTGTAGTATAAGTCTATTAACTAATTTACTGAGGCAATATACAGTGAACATAAAGCTAAGTGCGAGAGATCTAATAAATACCAGTAATAAAAGGCGATACACGAGCCTAAAATCATGGAAAATTATCAGAGGTAACCGAGCGTTGAATAAACTTTGCGGAACGAGATCCTATCTGACTGAAGCGTCTGGCTGAAGGTTGATCGCTGCGAGATTGACGCCCGGTCTCAAATTTGCAGTGGAGGCCCCCGGAATAATTTCGACTATCTGCGTATTGACATTTTCACAACACTGAACCTTTGCCGAAAAGTGAGACAGTTACCGCGCCATTTCCTTTCTTCAAACACAAAATTTTCAGTTTCCAAGCTTTGATGACAGAGTTGCTAGGCAGCCAGACCTAGCGTGAACGCTGACATTTTTTTTTGCATGTGTGGCGGTTTAACCACTAGACACTTTTAAATGGGAGTAACATTGACAGTGCGCGGGAAATGAACGAGAACACACGAACAACATTTTGGTTGTCGTAGTCAAATAAGCTGGGGTTCAATTACTCTTGAACCTGATAAGAGAGCGAAAGCTGTGGCGTATCGAGAAACTATACGCGGCTTGGCCTCTGTAATGTTGAGTACATTCCGGACGCTGGATGACTTAACTGCCACCCTGGCAGGTGGTAGTTAATGGTTGGCCGCGAGAGGCTGCTCACCCAATGAACGCTGCAGCCTATTACTGCAGTGCCGCGCATCTGTCACAACTTTGTCAGCGCTAACTCATGCAACCCGCATCTCTCTCTCACCACACCACGTACCTGAAAGTGGGATTCCAGCGTCCACTGACCCAGCGAGCCAGTCAGGCGCACTTCCTCTCATTAAAATCATCGGTTTCAAATATTGTCAACGCCAAGGCCAATGAACACACTGAACGCCGATGGCGTATGGCTTCAGTGTAGAATTTCTGCCACGACGTTGTCACTGCCAGCGCATGCAACGCACATCTGTCACTACCACCATGCAGCTTAAAGCACGTCTGAGGGTTTCCACTGTCTTAGGAGGCCACTTAAACGCCTTTCCTTTGTCTTCGAAGCTTTCGCTCTTCATTGGTTTGGTAGCTTAAAGGGCGACTAAGGTGTCCTTTGTATCAGGGGGCCAGTTAACCTTCCCTTTCCCTAGAGGCCCGTGTACTGTACGATGTTGGTGCATGTTGAAGACCCCCAGGTGGTCGAAATTTTCAGAGCCCTTCACTACGGTGTCCACATAGCATGCGTCGCTTTGGTACGTTAACCAGCCCCCCTCCACACTCACACAAACCACAAAACTTTCCATTGGTTTATCTGTTGGCGACGTGGCATGGGCTTCGATTATGAAGGCCATCTGAAGGTGGAACTTGCGGCCACGGCGAAAGTGGCTTTACCTAGAGCAGTGAAGCTTTGGCTTCATGTACTGTGCGATGTCAGTGCACGTTAAAGAACCCCAGGTGATCGAAATTTCCGGAGCCGTTCCCGACAGCGTCTCTCATATCCTGAGTTGCTTTATGACGTTAACCCCCCATTAAAACAAACAAAATATAGGACACACGTGAGACAGCTTACGTGTGCTAAGTGTGAAGGTGCGGTGGGCGGTACTTTCAACTACTAAACTATAGAAGGAAATGTCGCGGAAAAAGAAAAACGCGACAAAAAAATTATTTCCTTTCTAGATTTGTCTTTGTTCTTCTTATCGTGAATGTGTTCAGAATTCATCGGGTGGTGAGTCCGGGAAAAAGCAGCGTTTTGTTCGCGTGAACGGCATAAGGCAGCCCTATAAAACAGACGCAGAGAGAGACGGCCTTTTATGTCAAGCGCTGCTGGGCGCCCCTAAACTGCCGGTGATATTTCGTTTTCGGCCATTACGGAAGATTTTAAACGCAACGACCTTACCCTATCATATTAGAGCAGTCCTACGGAGTCTTAGCCTTAGTCTAGGTGATCGGGTTTCCTTAATGGCACCTAGATTCAACTGCGCTATTCCAGACACTACGCAGACGGTATCTTTGAAACTCATCATGACGCGACTTTCAAGCAAATAATTTTGTTTTTTTTTCCTCCTTAGGATCGGACAACAATAACTACGTGCGCCTGAACTGCTGGCATTACCTCTTCATGTGAAGACGTAGTTAGGGTTGCTCAAACTAAAGGCATTCAATTGGTAATCTCTTAGCTTTCCACGTACTGCAGCTGTAAGCCCAGCACATTTGTCCATTTCAATGTGTATTCTTCTTTCTCCCCCTATGAGAGTAAAGCCTTCCTTTGATCAGTTTCGTATATCGAGGCTGGGCAAGACGCTCCCTTGCAGAGCGCTACTAAAAGAATGGAGGGACCATAAAGAGGTCGTAACTGGGAATTGCTTCAAAGAGCCTAGTCTATTAAAAGTGAATTGCGCGTAGAGCCTTTGTGTACGGCGTAAGTGCACTCTCATTCTCCGAGCGTGCCACGGTGCGGTGTTAAATCTCTTTACATTGCCTGTTTCGGTGAGCAAAATCAGTGCTGCTCTCGATGATTCTAATTTTTGTTTCGCAATAACACGAGGTGAAATAGTCCTTATAGTTTTGATTTCGTGTTTCATACTATTCCTAAACCTTCTTCGCTTCGTTGATTGCGTATACTGGGAGTAAATCACTTATATTGACCAAAGACTTTCACGCATGATAACTACTAAACGATATTCTCCTAGGACACTGAGTTCTTTGAATCGCCATTAAAATTTGAAGAAAATAAACTGCGAGCATTCTACAAAGTCCACCAACCAAATCGTTTCATACGTGTCTGGATTCGAAATTACAAGCATACTGCGTTTTTCTGCAGTGAACAGCGGCTGCAAATCGCACCCACAAACTCTGCGTTAACAGCAGCAACATGGGAAGATTGGAGATGGAAATATTAACAACGTTTTATGGTTCTCTCTAGTTTACGACAATAGGATGCCCGAGGCAAACAGCTAAGGGCAAAAAATAACCAAAGACACCGACACACGGAGGTTTTCATGAAACGCTTCCACTGATCCTTTCACAAAGCATGGTGTTAATTGTTTTTCTTTGTCTTCACAAAGTGTGGTATTTATCTTCGCTGTCCGCAAGTAGGCAAAGAGAAAACCGTGGCGCTTCTCCAATTTCTTCAAATGCGATCTATTGAAGAGCGGCTCAGTCTAGCTATGGACATAGCAGAAACCTGGTGGCACTTTTGTTGCCGCTCTTCACGCTTACCGTACCAAGTGGTCGAACTGGAATGACAAAATCAAAAATGAGGCATAAATGTCAAGGCGTATTTGTAAGAAGATCACGAATAAATATTTGAGAATAAATGTTTTCTCAAAAAGCCTGTCTTCTATTACAATTCACAGCACTTTTGCGGCACTAAGAGTAAAGGTTAAATCATGCTCTTGACGAATTATGGAAATTGCGTTCAAACGTGAAATCGAAAGTTCTACCTAAAACCTATACTTAACAAAATGATCAAAGAAAGACAAAAATATGAGTTCTTAAGACTTAACAACGATGATATGATTCAGGTAAGTTCATCACGGCTTCATGTGAATTGCGTACTGAGTGTCTTGAAACATACGGCTCCCCTACGCCCCACACACTTATACTTACTGTGAACACACACGGACGGTTAGCTGCGATTTGGCATTTTTAGTTACGCAGAAAAAGCAAAAATATATATGTGTTTTTCTATTTTAACACTTTTTACTGCGCGTTTGGCAAGGTTTTCTGTTTTATGGGGATTAACGTCCCAAAGCGACTCAGGCTATGAGGGACGCCGTAGTGGAGGGCTCCGGAAGTTTCCACCACATGGGGTTTTTTTAACGCGCACTGACACCGCAGAGTACACAGGCCTCTAGAATTTCGCTTCCATCAAAATTCGGTCCCCGCGGCAGAGTGGATCTTCACTCAGGCGCCGTTAACCCATAACCACTCTGCCACCAGGGTGATTGCGAGGTTTTTTCGCTCCTTGAGATTCTTGTGAGGTGATTAAAGAGGGGCACTTTTAAACGCCTAAATATTAAGTTTGCGATTTGCGCTCTCCCTGGAGTAACACGAGTTTTGTATGCAGTGCTCACCAGTGGCCATGCATTTCGAGCCGGTTGATTAGTCTGGCCAAATAAAAAATATCGCAGCCTAGAATGCAAAGCCTATGCATCAAGTCTGGTATACGTAGTGAGGGTGATGGGCAGTGTTCTACAACTCATGGGTGAAGAAGTTTCTGTGTACTCAAAATTCCTGCAAGAGTGGCTGGCGAAACAGAAGCGTTAAGGACTGGCATTTTGAAAAAAGAAAATAATCGCACTTAAAATCATTTCTTGAATAGACTATCTCGGCTCGGAAATATTGTACTCGCACAGAATCATCCACCCCTCGGTGCAATATAAAGTTTTCGGGAGTGCTTTGGTACTTTAAAAGAATATACAGATCCCTCGTTTTTTATGCGTTTTATACGGATTGCCCTGCTATTACTTTTGTGGATGCATAGCACTAACTCGAGGGTTGAGTTCTTGGATTTTAAAAGGTTGAAAGTTGAATGGCCTTCAACAGTTGCACTGCCTGTCGGTTCTATGCAGTCCTGTAGTTTTAAATTTTCTGCCTTGAACCAGGGACGGCGCCATGTTATTCTTAGGGGAGACGGGCGGAGAAGATTTGAGGGAGGGATAATTTTGGGTATGCATGTTTCGTTTGTGGCACGGATCGTCATGCAGGTAAAGCAGACCGGAAGCTCAAATGCAGCGGTGGTAAGTCTTCGTACAAATTTTATCATATTTAACCTATTATGGGGTTCTAAACGAGCTGCATTATAGGGAATCCGCCTGCTGCTCAGCGTCTCAAGGAAGTGCTCGTCAAATTATTTTTGGCCCGCATATGTTTGCGGTGGCGCCTCCTTGTGGCCGTTACTGCAATACGCTATATTCAATAAAGGTCGCAGATTTTCTCGGTATACTTTGTCTTTGTGCTCGTGCCGTGAATGCTATAATTTTCATCGCATGAATGAAACCTCAACACGTGCGGTGAGCCGCTCTTGAAACTTCTTTCTTCAATAATAAAAGCGGTAGCGCTGAATGCAGACTTAGTCATAGAAAATAGGATTTACTGTTACATGCAGACTTAGGAATAAGCGATGTTCACTCGATCCAAGCATTCGCAGGAAACTAAAATACGACCGCGCTTCGTATTCTAGAAGAGAGATTTCAAAATGATTTTACTGCGAAAGGTTATTATTTGTGATATTTTTTACTGGTCGTAAATATGATTTATGCAAAGAATTTATTCTGGTGGAATAACCGAAGGGTTACCTGTATCGTTCCACGCGATTAGAGAAGAGAAAACAAATTTCTAATTTCTACACGGTGCAAGAGGGTAAGTGGCGCCAGCTGACGGCCGTAGCAAAGCCTACGCAGTTTCTACACTGCCTTCCTAATACTCGCTTATGTCGGTCAGCTGAAAGGCCACTAACATATGTTCATAAATTTCTAAATGCTCCACTACTGCAAAACCAGCAGGACATTCATGCTCCATTCAAGACTGCTGACCCCAGAATTTCAAGATTCCAATTGCAGTCATTGGGCCTTAAAGTGTTAAGAGAAGACGCGGCTTTAAAACCCTCTAAAAATGGATAAAATTGATTTTCTGAAAATGCTTGCACCTACTAGTGTGCCTCGTTTCTAACACTGATCCGAAATTTCATAGCTGAAATCGACCGGAAAGTGCTTCAAATATTATTTTGCGAACCATGGCGGATCTGTATTGCCGACAAGCGCTCCAACAATGGATATTGTTCTGCGTTATCACTTGCTACCTTACTGACCAGCTTGCGGTGGAGATTTATTCACCACTGCTGCTATTTTGACGCTTTATTTTTGCTGCACTTGAAGACAGTAGTGGAGGAAAAGGCGCTGTTTGTTTATTTAAAGTTAACAAGTATAAATTGTGTGTATAATATTTTTCTCCCTCTAAATATGCCTCAGGACACTGCATCGCGAAAATTCAGAGCCAAAACATGGAATTTGTGAAGAAAATACCTCAGGATGTCTAGACTTGTGGCGTGCGGTAGGAATGCAATGAATGTTGAACTAGCCTTCTGCCATTGTGTGTGTGTGTGTGTGTGTGTGTCTGCGTGCGTGCGTGCGTGCGCGCGCGTGTGTGTGTGTGTGTGTGTGTGTGTGTTTGTGTGTGTGTGTGTGTGTGTGTGTGTGTGTGTGTGTGTGTGTGTGTGTGTGTGTGTGTGTGTGTGCGCGTGCGTGCGTGCGTGCGTGCCTGAGTGTGTGTGCGCTCGTGTGTTTGTGTGTGTGTGCGCGCGCGCGTGTGAAATTTGGTATCTTAAATTATTTCTAATATGGTCCAAAATTTTCTCTGCTTACATCAAGAAATACAAAGTTACCTGAAAGCAGCGTTCGCTCTTCAAAAAATACCAGAGTTTTTTCGCACTAATTTGAAAGATTTTACCCATTCTGCATAGTTCTCCAGGGGAGTTTGCTGCAATTCGAACAGTGTTATACTTAAAACTTTCTTGAACTTTATTGGTTGCCGCGCCTATTTAAAATTAACCTTTGAAATATTATGCAGAAAGATAACGAGAAGGCATTACAAACAGAACAAAGCAAGTAGTGGTAGTAGAGCAACTTTGTAGACATCCTCGAACCAACACTTCTTGATGCGGCGTGTTTATAGGAAACGGTGAAAAGGCACAACCTAAGCACAAAAGTGAACAGCTGGGAAGAATATTGTAATGGGTAGAAATATATATTTACAAAATGCAGTTGCAGATATATACATCGAGGGACAGCCAAGGAGCCTAAAGTAAGGGCCAGGACCCGAACAAGCTTCGTCCTCTTCTTGCACCACACACAAGCACCATACTTCATCTTTGCCCAAGCCTACGGCCGTAAAAATATATAAGGGCGCTGGAAGTCCGTAGTTGCGGCACACCAGGTGATTGGTGTCGAAGAACGCGACAGCGACGTTTCTCTTCCGGCCATGCTGAAGTGGCGGAAATTGAGCTCTGACTGAATCTCCTAGACCGGAAAAAAGGAGTCCTAGCGACATTTATTTCCCTTCCTTGGCCTTCCGTAATGTTGCTTGAACTGTACTTTTTGTGGAGCTTTATTACTTTCCGTATCGACAGTTGAAAAGAGTCGCCGCAGCTACTACGCTGTAAACATCTCTTCAATTTGAGAGGTCGTATGGGTTTGAGAGAGATTTATTCAGGTCCTGGTCTGCAGTTGGAGAAAGAGATGTAGTTCTGAAAGGCGACAGCACGCTAAAAGTACACTACTGACGTAAGGAAGAAAAATGTTCTGATTTTAATGTTGGGTTGGGTGAGGTACGAGGCAGAAAATACGAACTCATTACTGGAAAGGGGGGCCGTTAGGCGGCGTTTCTGAACAGGTATCCTGATTTTACTCTGCGTATCGCTTCGCGTAGGGGAAGGCCTTGGAATAAAGAAAGACGGGTAATAGAAAAAAAAATAAAATTGCAACCAAAATTGAAAGCATAGCTGTCATAGAATTCCGAAAGAGAATTTTTATATGGTAAGGTAAGTTGCTGGGCGAGTTGGTTCCGATATTCCATGACTACAGCGCAACGATCAGGACAAGAAGGACACAGGCAGGGCACAACACAGCGCTGTGTTGTGCCCCTGCCGCGTCCTTCTTCTTATCCCGTTCATTGCGCTGTAGTCATGAAATATGAGATAATTTTTGTATGTTTTGAAACGCTAAGAATTTCAAGCAAGTTTTTGAATCTCTACATGGAGCGCAAAATTTCACTATCCCTGCAGAAACGGCAACATTGTAGATACATTCCACTCCTTCTGCCCACTCGTAGTGCAACCTGAGTGGACAGCAGGTATTTGTTTTTTTTTATGCCTTTACGAGGACTAACCATTACTTCACGTCTTGAAAGGCATACCTGCAACTATTGACCCAATCACACACTAAGAACTTGCAGTCCGGCTACAACTTACCCACACACAGGTTGAAATTTCTCGCTTACATTATCCACTTGAAATTTCCCTGCGTTTCATTTAAAAGAAGACAAGAATGGTTCGCTGTGTAAGCAGGGAGCAGTTCCTTGTAAAACGATATGAAAACCGTGCATCGCGCCGATGAGTCGTAGTGCTGATAATATGGACTAAAACTGAACGTCAGATATGACATTCGTCAGGCTATGAATGTATGCATACATAGATGTATGCCATATATATTTTAGAATAACAATATATTTGATGCAAAAACTGCGAGAATTGGTGAGCATGCCTTTATTTTCTTATCGTAATAAAATGAATGGCCGCAGCATATAAAAAATCTAACAAGTTACTTAATATGCATTTCTGGAGCATTACTTCATTATACATGCAAGGCCATCAGTTTTTTCGTGCCAGAATCGAATGCATGTCAGTATCTCATACCATGCACTGGATAAAAAAAACACATCCACATTCCAGGAGCTCATTCGATCAGGGGGCAACGCTTTCCATCGCCACGTATGCCAAGTACCAAAAATTTTTAAGATATGAACTCTAGTATGATAACTAATTTGACAGAATATTTCAACTCCACTTCTTCCTGTTTAGTATATATCTTTGGGAGAATTTCAGATTGCGCCTTTTGTTCATCATTTTTATATCATTCGGTGCCCTCGAGGCGCTTTAAAGCTAATTTAAATATTAAAGGAATTCCAGATAATATATGACCGTCGTGGAGGCAGTAATATTATATTAGGCTGAGGAATAGTTCGATATTTACTGCGCACTGCCGCGGCAACGCAATTAGTTTTATGGTCATTCGCACAATCATCCCATATATATAGATATTATCCTCCCAAATATTTTTACCACTCCAAATATATGTTATATGTCTGCAAGAAGTTCAGTAATGGGCGCAAAAGCTCTCCTCTTTGTGGATGACAGCTAAACATAAAAAGCACAAAACAATAATTTTGTCCGTCTTCAATTTTTAAACTACAAAGCAGTTAGAGCGCTGCCACTTATCCTCGCATATTTTGCGACAGTTTGTTTCTCTGGGTTAATCTTCATGCCTAGAAGCGCTGTCGAATGCCAATTTTAAAAGGCACTTAAAATGCTCGAGCCAGTGACATTACCTGAAGGAATTATTGATCCTGACAGGTAGTAAAATGTAGGTTTATCACTACACATAGTCCGTCTTCGTGCAGCAGTGTGTTTTTTTGTTTCTAATATTTGTGTATATTTAGTTTTTAGCAGTTATGTTATGAGTGAGAAGTTGTGAAAATATTTTCACCCTTAGCAGCATGATTCCTATTTTCCTAAATCATGTCTCCCTAAAGCCGCAATATTTCCCTCTTTTTTGCTTCATCCTTACGAGTTCCCTACGAGGCTCGTGCCTATAACACATTTTCGCAAGCTGTGAGATGGAGGCGAATTCCCTTCATTCCGGTTTGGTTTGGTTTATTGTAGGTTTAACGTCACAAAGCGACTCAGCTTATTATGGACGCTGTAGTGAAGGCGTCCGAAAATTTCGTTCGTCTCCGGTTCTTTAACATGCACCTTCTTTTCGTTTCGCGCGCTCGAACTCAGTGAGTAGATGTATTGAAAAACGCTTATTGGTCGTCAGTTTTTTTAGTGTCCACCAGATTTTAGTTATGGTAATCGTTGCGAAGAGTGCCGTGCTGCGTCAGTTGCGACAACTGCGCTTTCCATTGTTCTCACACAGTCTTGTTTTCTTAGTTTATCGGGTGATTAAAGCTGAACTTGACTATGACGGCAAGCTTTAGTGCGCAGTTGGAATACCGGATTATGAAGTCAACGGTATATAGGGTTTAGCTTACAAAAATTACCGAAGACACTTTGAGAATTCGAAATTGTGTTTGGCGAAAGCCTTGTGGTCAACCCACTGCCGCTTCCCCGAACCACTTGGCGCGGAATCACTGGGCCGCTTCGGAGCCATGCGTCTCACTCACTCGACTGCAACGGGACGTCTGGCGAAGGAGCGGCCGTGCAGCTGCCACCGTCGACGCGGGCGCGCTCGTTCTACCGCTAGTGTGTGACGTCACGGTTTCTATGCACAGCTGCGCCCCCCACTGGCGCGCCGGTTGCTAAGGAGGGAGGAGGTTGCGCCGCTGCGCGGAGGAGAGGCCACAGTTGACACGATTCAAGCGCACGGACGGACACCGCGAGTATGAGCCATAAAAAGCTTTCGCCTTAATATTTATGTGGGTTAGAGAGGCGCCGTAGTGGAGGGCTTTAGAGTTATTTGGTCGACCTGGGGCTCTTTTCTGTGCACTGACTTCGCAGAGTAAAAGAGTGTCTTGCGCTTTTCCTCACTCGTAACTGAGCTGCCACGGCCGGAATCAATGCGGCGCCATCGGGCTCGGCAGTCGAGGTACGTAGCCACGGGGCCACCGCGCTGTGGCTAGTTGTGACGTGCACGGGGTTGGTCTGGCGTCTGCCTCAAAGTTTAGATTTTTGAGCATTTCTGCGTTCGAATAACCAATCGCTGTCTTTTCATTTATGACCTCAATGTCGAAAGTCGGAGTGCTTGGCGTTGTTGAAAAAATTTATGAATTGATAAAAACGTGTCTCAGATCGATGCTGCAATGAAGAGAACCGGACTATATCAGGAAGGTCGTGCTGTTGAGCATCAGCCGTCATTATTTTATTAAGGCGAAAGCCTTTAATGTCTCATACTGTCGTTAGCAGACGCGTCGGCAGCCGTGTCGACAGACGCGTCGGCAGGAGTGTCGACAGACGCGTCGGCAGCCGTGTCGATAGACGCGTCGGCAGGAGTGTCGACAGACGCGTCGGCAGCCGTGTCAACAGACGCGTCGGCAGGAGTGTCGACAGACGCGTCGGCAACCGTGTCGACAGACACGGCGGCAGATTCGTCCGCCTTTCGGCGTCACTGCTTAACAGGCTCAAGGTTCCAGCATGAATAAAGGCGCATCTAGTGAATGCATGGGCTTCATAAATAAAATAAAAGGAGTAAAGTCAAGAAAAGAGAAATAAAAATAAGAAAATAAACAAGAATAAAAACACAATAAAATAAGATGTAAAAATAAAAATAAAAAACAATAAAATTAAGAAAAGGAGCACAAAAATTAAAAACCTAAATATGAAAAACAAAAAAAGTAAATAGAAACAAACAGTGGACAGGAAACGCTTTCGCCTTGAAGCCCTTTAGAGAGCCAAAGTGCCCCCTGAATTTTTTTGCATGACAATAAGTGCTTAGTTGATTCCTGGCCTAACAGCACATGGTAGGTTACTTTAATTAGATTCTGCATACGTGGACGCAGGATGTGGTGCGTTACACGTTTTGTGCGTTCTTAGTTTTTAAGTATGTGTAAATCTCACGTATAATGAATTAAATTCCTTAGATTTGATACAGCGGATGAGCGTTGTATAGATTTTACTCAGTGTATTTTTTTATGAGCCGCAGTATTTCACATAATAAAATTTTGTCCGGCCTGAATAGTCAACCCAGATGAAGAATCTATTGCCAACTACCTTTATTGCCACTGTTTTTATATCTAATATTTCTTGCTATGCCAGGCTACGTAGAGCTAGGAGGGGTGTCACGAAAAAAAAATTAGAGCATAAGGCCAGAGCAGTGATACGAGGATTTGGAGTAACTTTCAGTGATTCAGCGAGGTAGAATTCTATCGAATGCACTTAACCACCTGGTTAAAAGTGGGAAGTGCTGCTTTCAGTGGTACGCTAATGAGTATTCTCCGCTTTGAATCCTTCTTTTCTGAGTGAGCAGGCATGCTGCAAAGCCAGGTGTTTCTGCCGCCTTGTACAGCAGGACGATCGTTTGGCATTTTGCCAACTTGAAGGAAGACGTCGTTTATTCATTGTAAGGCACGTAGCAAACGAGGAGTACTATACGTGAGCGTATTCTTAAAAAAACACTTTTCAGTTCTCACGTGCCATTAACGAATGTTTTCTTTTTAATTTTTTAGCAATCCAATGTAATCTGAAAAGCATTCATTATGTCCACCTTGAGTGTCTGGGAACACTTCAGACTTTAGGTTACTTCTTTGTCTCAACAACAAATCGATGCATTAAAATAAATGATGCGCTTGTAGTATTGCCCTGAGAATTCAAGGAATATTATTTCATGATTACTAGCGACCTCTCGCATAATATTTATGAATGTAAGTGGTGACAGAATTAAAGCCACATTTGATTGCCATCATACTGCTGTCATAAGTAATTCAGGGGAAGAAATGAGCTGGAATTTGCCAACGCACTCGCAGGCTTCTGCGTCGGCAGAAGTTGTCCCACCATGGACCATGTGAGTAGCACGTCACTCACCGTGGTCATTCCGCCGCCAGCGCGCGCGCTCTCTCCGTCGCCGCAGCTGGAGCATCCGCGCATGCGCGCTTCCGCTGTCAGACAGCATGACTCGTCGCACACTTGACCGCGGTTTAAAGACTAGCGCACCGCTCGCCTACGCAGTGTGCGTTTCGCCATAGATCCGAGCGAAGCTGGGCCATCTCAGAACGATACGCAGAGTACCTTGCAATGTCGTCTTCAAGCGACATCTGATTACGTCGTCAAAACGGCGTAGTATTTATTTATTTATTTATTTATTTTCAGAGGTACTGCCAGCCTTCGCAGAAGGCCTTTGGCAGGAGTGAGCATACATGGTAAAGAAAGTACAAAAAAGCGCTACAAGACATGATAATAATAAGAGTGGTGTCATCCGCCTGCTTGAGCAGATTAACACCGAGAAGAAAAAAAGAAAAAATAAGAAAGAAAAATGCTTTGTACAAGCTCGCGCTGTTCAGGCATATAGAAACAACACTGGCACATAACACAAGAACACTGGCATCAATAGCACGCTTGAGGAAATAAACACTAACGGTAGACATACGCTGATCCGTCCGCAATCACAATAATGCCAACCACAAAGCAATATCAATAGCGGGAACCAAAAACGCTTACGTTGAGCTAACTGATGGCCTTCAATTTTGATAAGAAAGTTTCGACAGACGGGCATTCCACAGCTTCAGAAGGCAAAGCGTTCCACTGACGGACGGTTCTCGGAAAAAAGGAATTTTGAAAGGTATCTGTTCGGCACATATATTCTTTTAATTTTTTGGAATGGTTTGATCGTGTACATCGCCGTATAACAGGTTCGATATAAATGCTACTATCTATACCTATCTTACTATTGTAGAGTAGATGCATGTATTTCATTCGTTCATAATACCGTCGCAATTGTAATGGTTCTAAGTTAGCTTTTTCCACAAGTGCAGTTGCTGAGGTACGCCAACTATATGAGCTATAGATGAATCGAGCTGCCTTTTTTTGGATGCTTTCGAGTTTGGCAATGTTTAATTGAGTGCACGGATCCCAGACTACAGAAGCGTATTCAAGAACGGGTCTGATAAAAGTTTTGAAGGCAAGGAGTTTTATCTCTTGTGTTGAATTGCGCAGGGTTCTTCTCATGTAACCGAGTTTCTGCATAGCCTTTTTTGTAATGTATGAAACATGTTCATTCCATCTGAGATCTGAGGTGAGGATTATACCTAAGTATTTACAGCTTTTAACGGAAGATAAACGGTGTCCATTGACGGAATAGGGAAATAGGAGGGGTTTTCTTTTGCGTGTTACTGTCATTGTTACCGTTTTCTTCCTGTTTATTTTCATTTGCCACGTTGAGCACCAGTTTTCTATTTGAGCTAGCGAAGAATTTATTTGAGATTGGTCATTCGAGTTTTTAATTTCTTGATAAATAATACAATCATCAGCAAAAAGTTTTATTTTCACGGGTACTACACTAACAATATCATTAATAAAAACTAGGAAGAAAAGGGGCCCAAGAACAGATCCCTGTGGAACACCCGACTGGACAAACATATAGCTCGAGCACACTCCATCAATTCCCACACATTGGCCTCCACAGGAGAGATAAGCTGCTATCCATGCAAGCAGTGTGTCGTTCTTGAGTATGGTTCGCAGTTTTAATAGCAGCTTTGGGTGGGACACGCAGTCGAAAGCTTTTTCAAAATCTAAAAAAATAATATCGATCTGGCTTTGTTTATCGAGTGCTGCTGCAAAGTCATGCACTGCTTCTATAAGTTGCGTGACCGTAGATACGCCCCTGCGGAAGCCGTGCTGTCGGGAATCGATTAAGTTGTGCTCCTCCAGGAAAGAAGATATGTGTTTGAAAATAATATGTTCCATTATTTTGGCGCTTGTGCTCAATAGAGAAATTGGTCTGTAGGATGCTAGAAGTGATTTGTTTTCCGCTTTCGGTATGGGCGTAATTTTCGCATACTTCCAGTCAACTGGAAGCGCTGCTTGAGAAAGGGATATTCTAAAAATAACAGATAAGTATTTCGAGCACCACTCTGCGTACCTGTACAGGAAGGCGTTTGGGATCCCGTCAGTTCCGTGTGCCTTTTTTGTGTCGATGTTCAGTAAAAGCGATAAGACGCCTTGTTCTGATATGGATACATCACTGATAGCGGAGTTGTTACCATGGCATGCAAAATGTGGTCTTTTGCCGTCATCAAATGTAAATATGGAACAGAAAAATTTGTTGAATGCGTTCGCAATATGAGACTTGTCAGTCACAGTCGCACCGTCGATACACATACTACAGAATTGGTCTTTTCTGGGTTTAAAATGCCGCCAGAACTTGGCAGGGGATGAGACAAGGAAAGTTTTCATGGTTACATGGTGGTAATTATATTTTGCTTTTCTTATACATCCCTTCAGCTGAAGGCGCATGTCTGAAAGCTTGAGCATATTAGAAGGAGAGGGAAACTTCCGGATTTGTTTTCTAAGTCTTTTTGTTTTCCGCTTTAAGCGCACAATCTCTTTGGACATCCAGGGATTTGTGTTATGTACAATTTTTGAGTACATGGTACGAAATCATTTATACACTTTAACACCAAACTCTTAAAAATTAGCCATAAGCGGTCCACCCGATGTGTCTCGGAAAGAGAGAGGAAGTTAGAAAAGGAGCCGTCCAATGCATCCAAAATGCCAACGTCATCGGCACGTGTATGTAGTAACACGCAAGTAATTGTCACACCTTAGCTTTGAAATAATTAAAAATTGATGACGTAACTAACATGACCCCGTATGTCGTAAAAAATTAATTGAAGTTAAATCATTAAGAGTTAATCAAAATAATTAATAAGAAGAAATGGATTTCGCCTCATGGCACTTTAGTAAAAGCAAAGTGCCCCCTCAAAATTATCTGCAAGTGCTCACCTATAGGGGCAAAAGTTTTATTAAAAAAGGGATTAATTTATATAGAAAATCTCTCCGGCGCCCCTCATAGCCTGAGTCGCTTTGGGACAATAAACCCCCACAAACCAAATCAAGCAAAATACATCCGGAAGAGCGAAATAATATAATAGAATTTAAAGCTAAATGGAAAACAACTCCGTGTACTGGATAAACAAATCGAGTAACAAATTTTAGAGCTACAGTGAACGGGAGGAAATAAAAAACGACTGTGACAGGAAATGTCTTGTTTGTCAGCTGATGTGCTGCTAGGGCTGGATATTTTTTTCCCAGAAGAGAAGCGGGGCGGAAGCCGCAAGTGGCGCTTTCGTAAAAGTACCAAAAAAGAAAACGAGATAAAGGCTGGGCACAGCAAAAGCCAGACGTGATTGATATCAATAGGAAATAAATTGCTCTGGACGTTCATAATCGGGTTGCAAAAATTATCATTTACATGTGAGTCTTCATCTTCACTCCAACCTTTACTTCATCTTTGTCAACGAATTCAAACGTTACTCTGCATAATGCCGGACTGTGGTGTATTTCCATAACATATTGAATAGGCAAGATTAACTACAATGTTCCGGCACTACTTTCAGTGCAATGCTGCTTAACTGCGCTTTAACAAGTTGGTGTCTTCCCTACGAATGCACCTAGACAATGTTTATAATGGTGTGTGAAATGTTTACGGCAATAAATTGAATTGAATTGCAAAGCCGTAAAATATTTCTTTCCTTTATCTCGCTGCAAAGGCAAGTCTGCAAAGCTTGAAAGCATGTCTTGCAGTTTTGGTGGAGAGGGCACGGCATCTTATTAGAAGAATGGCTGCACGTTTTGTGGATCTTCTATAGCCTTTCTTCCCATGAATGCTTAAATAAAAGTGGGTTGTGGTGCAGATACGAGTAGGCTCTGCTAGAAGTCAATACGAAGACCCTTTTACTGGGTGCGAATACTAAAGCATATTACTTTCGATCACAGCGGCAGTTTGCATCTCACTTCTAAAACGGTTGATCCCTGTACGCCTTGCGGCAAGATATTCTTGCATTATTATTATTATTATTATTATTATTATTATTATTATACAAATAACAACTACCTACAAATAACAATTCACGTTATAAACAAAACAGGTTTTGCTGCAATACAGTGAGGGCGGTGGATGTATTACTGACAAGGGAAGAAAAAGTAACCGTCAACTTCTCTATTTCAGTACTAATACAACCTAATCAATAAAATTTCATGAAGTGCATGAAAAGACATTTAGTTTATATTGTTATAAACAAAACAGTTGCAACATCTTGGTAGTGTATATTTCAGCATAGCAAAACTACAGTTCTACATCTGGGTACCGAAAACATTTCAGTGTTTCGATTGGTATATGGCGTGTTGTGCGGCACTAGCTGCACAATACGGGACAAAAAGGGATCATTGCTTGCCGTCTGCTTTTTGTAAAATCAAGCAAACCGGTACTCAAACAACCTAGGAACCGGAGTTATTTTGTATTTTATTCGTATGAGACGAGTTGGGGCGTCATAGCAGGAATTTTTAATGACTCGTAGCATTTGGTTCCGTTGAAGAAAAAGCTTTTG
Source organism: Amblyomma mixtum (assembly GCF_055824585.1). NCBI lineage: Eukaryota > Metazoa > Arthropoda > Arachnida > Ixodida > Ixodidae > Amblyomma > Amblyomma mixtum. The sequence goes on along the minus strand of NC_143019.1, from coordinate 75,872,876 downwards.
CAAATTGAATACTGGTATTTCCTCATACCAAATAACAATACCCTAAGTATAAGAAAAAGAATGCGTAGCAAAAGTCAGGTTTTGTTTTTGTACGTAAGATATATTTATTGCCACAGAGATACCTATGAATTTAGAAAGCTTGATGCAGACCTTGTTGATGTGAGCATTCCATTACATTTAAGAGGTAAAATCTACGCCAAGTGATGTGAATGATTGAACATATTCAATTTGCCTGCCACTCAAAAAGATAGGTGGTACATTCCCTGCCAACTTGCCCTTAGCATAAAATATTATAGCCTTTGTTTTTTCCTTGTTTACTGTCAATGATTTTGAGAGGGCTGCCTGTCATGACCTCTTCAGAGGAAGGTACAGAACAGGCCAGCGTTTTTTGGAATGAAGATTAAGACGCAGAAAGCTAGCGAGTTACAGCAAAAAATTTTGTTTCTTTGAACTGACGGAGATTTAAGGTTTCTTACCATCTTGAATGATTCAAAAGTTACTCTAGTTATGCGAGCTCTCTGAACTTGCAGTACAGTGTGCTAGGCCCGCTATCAGCCTTCAGTTGTGCTCTGGCTTTCATCAGATTTCACATCAAAGCCTGTATGTGGCATCTTCCGCCATTCTCAAGATAGCCTACATAAACAGAATGTCTCGAAACAAGGAAACAGGTATTAGCCACAGTCTTTAAAACACACACACACACACACACACACACACACACACACACACACACACACACACACACACACACGCGCGCGCGCACGCGCGCGCACGCGCACACGCACACACACACGCACACACACGCGCACACACACACGCGCACACACACACACACACACACACACACACACACACACACACGTGTGTGTGTACATGCATGCATTGCGCAAAGCCTGCCAGAGGGAAAAAACAAGCAACAAACACACACGAGCGCGCGCGCGCTCGTGTGTGTGTGTGTGTGGACGTGTGTGCATGCGTGCGTGCGAGCGAGCGTCCACGTGCCACGATCACGTATTAGCTAATAATCAGGTAGGTGCTAATAATAATCACGTTCAATTAATCACGTACAACATACTCATTCAACAGCAAACGCTCTTGACCTATGACTCTTTGGATTTGTGAGAACCCGGAGATTTCGGCATCAGTGCTTCTTTTCGTTCATATGATGCAAGGAACGCCATGAGCCCTAAATCTGTCCTCTAAGAAATGTTTCAGTTTTATTTGGACCATGAAAAGTTCAACGCTAGCCGTAAGGCTGGTAGTCACCCTGCGTAATCCAAAAGCTGGGCTTATTGAGGAAAGCCTTTTCTCAAAACAGGTCACACTCGTTTCTTTTCATAAGAGGGAATGCATGAATAAATGGAACGCGTACTGCTGTACGCATCCACTTAGAAGCAACCATTAATGCTTATACGCCATACTGCAAATGAAATGGCACATAAGGCTCGGAAGCGAGACAGCCTGAATAGTAATGAAGTAGGCGTTTGTTTATTCGCGTACGCTGTTGAACCTCAGTATGCTCAGCGTAACATGACATTGAAATAGATATTGCACCATATGGGTTCCGATCCATCAGGAAAGAACACTTCAGGCATTCGTGCGCTAACGTAGAGTGAATCACGCGGGCAAAACAAGTTCACAATGTGGATGTAAACAACTCTAAGAGGATTCTGGTGTGGGCTAGTTGGTTCATGCTTAATAAACAGGTTCTCAACAGCGCTACGGAACGAGGACAGAAGGAACACGAAAAACACAGGACGGGCGCTGAACGGGCGCTGAAACAACTAACCATGATATTCAACGATTACTGTTTCAACATATACTGAAGACAGAAAAAGAGGTGCGGAATTAAAAATTAGAAATCACTGCGGCGACCCGCTTGAGAGAATGCCAAAGCATTGACGCCTCCTCGGCACTCGTCCCCTCTCTTTGCCTCTATTTATCATTTTATTTTTGTTTGTTAATTATTTTATTCGCACAATTAGTGCAATTATCGTATGCTTTAATTAAATATTTATTTATTTGCTCTGATTATATATTCGTTTATCTCAATCAACCGTTCTGGTTTTTCAAATTTGGCGCCGTGGTTGCTTTCCCGTCCACTTACTATATCCCTGCCCAGCCTATTCAATCTTACAAAGGATTTTACTTATAATTAACTAATTTCCCATGTACCTTGTTCTTGGCGCATGATAGCCTTAGCTGCTTATGCGCCAATAAACCCAACACAACAACAATTTCCCATGTCAATGGGACTTTTATATGGATGAATTATGATTCATTAAGTACAGAAGCTCTGTTTCCTGAGGAGGAAGTTGCCGAATGCGACTAGAGAAATTAAATTGATTGCGTACAAGACATTCGTACGGCCAATCGTAGAGTACGGAAGTTCAGTGTGGAGTCCTCATCAAAAGGGTTTAAAACGGAAACTGGAAAGACTGCAAAGGATGTCAGCACGTTTTATATGCTCTAAATACCGCCGCACTGATTCAGTCACAGCAATGCTAAAAGAGTGTCAGTTAGAATCACTAGAAGTAAGAAGAACAAAGCAGAAATTGAAACTTTTTTTTCTGATAATGAATGATAAAGTCAAAGTTAATAAACATCACTATGTTACACCTCCCCTGAAGCGTTGCCCTCGGAAAAATCACAGTAAGGTATTATAGCCTATTATTACACGTACTGATGTCTATCGCTACTCCTTTTTTCCCGATGCTGTAGAAATTTGGAATTAACTACCAAGTGACGTTGTGGACCAAACAGATGTAGACAAATTTGTGATAGGTGTGACCGCGTTACTGGAAGATTGCTGTGCAAATCTGTAATTCTGTGCATTTGAGTGTTTCTTCTTTTAGTGAAGAGAATTTCACTTGTGTCAGTATATGTTTCCCTCCCTGTAATGACCCTCATGCAGAGGGTTAACAGTATGAATAAATAAAAAATAAAATAAATTTCAATTCATTTTAAACTTTATTTTCACTCTTTTGCATATTTTTCCACTGTTTCGCCGTCCACGGCTGTTTTTCCGTCCACACACTATATGAATGTCCGCGCTATTTCGACATTTTTGGTTCTGATTAATTAACTATTTTTTCTTTGCGCACCATCCTGACACCGTCGTCTATCGAGCACAATTTTTCGTTTGAAGCTACCTCTTCTGAGAACGTCACAACTGCTGCGGACACGTTATGCGGACACGTTTTGGTGACGCGACCCCGCTCACATAGCCTAGAAATGTTTTCGCATTAATAAAGGCAATTTAGTGCTTCCGTTCAACAATCATGTTGCTAAATAACATGTTACTCAATCATCTGTCTCAAGAAGTAGCAGCTTTTGAGGCCATGCGATCGGTGTATTGCAAAATGTCATAACAGTTGCTACTAACTTACTATTAACAAGGTACATTCATCCCAATAATCATCACTATTTCTTCCGACTACCAACAATTGTGTAAGTGAACTGGTTTCGTCCTGGGAGCATTCTTGCAGGGCTCGTGGTATTTTTTATAAGAAAGTATCTGACGTCTTCAATGGCCATTTTTGCTGCAGAATTTACTGCGGCTGTTAACACCCCGACATGATAGTTGGCAACCTATTAACAAATTATAGTATCCGGGACATCGAAAAGGACTAGCGATAAGCTGATTTCATCGTGATAAGGTAACAACTGTTCAGAAGGCAGCAAGTTTGTGGGAAAGTGGGCAGCTGTGATATATCAGATACTTTAGCTAAGTAACCTTTATTTCCTGCGTCTATTTTCTCTGATACTACTCTGTCTTGTCAGTGTATTAAGTATGCAACTTTCCAGGCAATAAACACCAATTCGTCTTCCAAACAGGGCACCACCAAATTGCGCTTAGTTAAACAAGGCGAGGAAGATATCTCGAGATGGCGACGGTGAGAACGGGTTCGCCAGCCTTAAAGCAGCTGCGGCCCATCGAGGCATCGTATTGTCGGAAAATCTGCCAGCCCACCAAGAAGACTAAACAAAATATTCCCTTTTAATATAAGGGGTGTTTATGTGTATTTACATTTGTCTAGCGATCGCAAACAGAAGCTGCATTTATAACATGAGGACGCATTAACGTTTAAGCTACTGTACCCAAATAACTTTCACTAACCAGTTACATAACACTGCGCATAGGCACACGACGGTAGCATTGAGGAGTGTAGCTGTCACCTTGCTACTTTGCTACAATTTTACTACTGCAAGGTGAAGGCTTCCAAGGCACTGCTCCGCTTCTTGCGAACTTCTGGCCTGCATAATAGGCTGTACCTTTAACGACGCTGACTTTTTATAATGACTTTACTTTTGAGCTGCTCTCTTTTCTCGTTAATTTTTTTATCCCCTCACCGTTTTCCTCCATGTAGGGTAGCAAACCGATTATTCTTCCAGGTACTTTCCTTTCCTCTCTTCTTCTTGCTCCTCCTACTAAGGCATTCTAGGGGAAGCGCTTAAGCAGGGTTCCCTATCTCAACCGTCCTGCGAGCAATATACTTACTCTCTTCCACGTCTTGCTCTTTTCAAGACGAAGAAAGTTTTGAATAAATGAGGCGCTGCCCAATTTCAGATCCAAAAACGTGTGAGACGCAAAGGAAATTCGTTTTTTTTGCAGCGTTTTTTTGTTCTTATTGATATAGTTGCCTATCACGCCTCCTGGAATACCTGTAAAGTCAAGTTCAGAAAAAGTCCCACTAAAAACAACTCCCAGATGAGTGTCTACGTATATATGAAATTTTTTGCCCGTGGGCGAATGAGGACAGGCATGGGCTGGAGCAGGCCTGTCAAAAGCAGTGTCAAACCAAGTTAATGAAAGAAGTTAATTATATACCCCTGCACCTGCCTCGCTTAATTGCCCTCATTATGGACTTTGGAATTGGGCACGCAGCAGCTCCATTTACGTTTCGTAACCGTGGGCAGCGCGGAAGTTTTATATATGCGCCGCAAGACAGCCCGAGAAAGCCAGGACCGGAACGTGGTAGGCTGTGGAGGCCGTAGTTTCAGTAATTTATGAGGCCTAATAGTACGGCCGAAAAAGACGCGCAACATACAACAAAATTTTTCAGAAGCAGTGTGAAGGACGCACAGTGAATAAATGGCACATATTGACGTCTAATCTTAATTAATAGAATGTTAGGCTAAAACAGGTTCATTTCTACCTCCTGATATATTCTCAATAATCAAAGTAAGAAAAACAGGCGAAAATAGTTTGAACCGCGTATTTCATAAATCGTTAAAGATCCGTTAAAGGTCGTTAAAGATCCTCAGGTGGTCGAAGTTATTCGTGAGGCCTCCAATACGGCACCTCTTTCTTTTTTCACACCTCCCTCCCTGCCTTCCATTACGGCGCGGTTCAGGTGTCCGCCGAGATATATGAGACAGATACTGCGCCATTTACTTTCCTCAAAAACCAATTTACCAATTTACCAATTTCCCACACACCATCGGCGTTCATTGTGTTATTGGCGTTGGAGTGGTCGACGTTTTACACTCCGATCATTTTAATGGAAGGAAGGCTAGCGCGCGCGGCGAGGCACGCCAGCTGCGCGTAGTGACGTCACTTGCTCCTCGCGCATGTGCAGTATGGTGCTGGAAGAGCACGCGAAACGGCGAGACGGTGGGCAATGTAGGTCACGCAACATTATATGGCTACGCCCAGATGTTGCTTTCGCAAATCCTCCAGGTTTAACCAGAGCTAAATCACAGCCAATTTTTAGCATCTGTTGCCACAGCTTGTGCCATTTTTAGAAAAAAGAGAACGGCTCACTATTATTTTCGATAAAATGCTGCTTTTACGGCGGTTCGTACAAGTTTTAAGCGATTTATTTTTAGCTCCTGAAATTAAAACACGAACTAATCAACCGGATCTGGCAGGCGGCATGTGGCCTTGTTCCAGTCAAGTCTGGAAAATTATCTTCCATCTGAAATAAATTTCTATATGAGTCATACAGAAATCATGGAAATTCAGCAATATTATTGCACACAAAGTCCCAACGGTGATCCTAGCAGGTTTAGTACAAAGCTTCAGATAAGCAAGAGGCGCAGCTAATGACTGCATTTATAATCGTACGAGCCGTGACCTTCGCGTGGAGAAGGTTCCTGTGGCATCTGTTTTTGTTTTGCCACCTAATTTTTAAAGCATTGTGACCGGCCGTTACAAGCCTGTTTCCTGTTCCTTTTTGCTGGTTCTACCATTCAACGTGAGGGACGGCGGTCGTAACTCCTTGAAGGGTCATCTGCACTGAAAGGGTTCACAGAAGGATACGCACTTTTTCAATTTTTATTTTCGAGTTGTGATTTTCAGTACATATTCCTTTCATATGACAAGAACCCAGAGAACTTTCACCACTCTGTGCAAAACATGATCCCCTCTGCCCCTCATGTACACAAAAATTCATCCCTTTGAGACGCTCCTGTGTCAACCTGTCGTGCCAAGTGAACCACAACCATCACTGCAAACGTCCTGCAAGCAAGGATGAGACCGGCGCTTTAGCCCCAATATCCTGGAAGTAGAAAAAGCAAGTGCGGAGTAGTGGGAAGATAAGATGCCTAAAAATGCTGCAGTGAACTTTTCAGTTTCAGGCAATTTATGCGACTCGTGTCATGTGTTTTGAAAAGGGATGAACATGAACTTGCACTGTCGAGTAAAATTTGTGCCAAAATAAAAATAAGCAATGAACCAGCAACCCTTATAGAGAGAAGCGGTCCGCAAATTTTGATTTTGCTGTTTCCTCATTTCAACCCAATATTTGTTTTTAAACCCCTTATCACATTTAATAACCACAAAAAAATCTATTAGCGCAAAGATTATTTTACGCTTAAAATGACATCCGTAGTTGCGTGGTATGCCACATGCAGTACCACGACTTGAAGTTTGGCAGCAAGCACAAAAAGGAATTTAAAAAGTGATGTTTTTTTTGTCAAGCAGCTAATGACCGCCGTCAGCTCAGCCACACCCTTCTTCTCAGGCTACTGACCGTGAAATGTCTTTAAGAAATTCTTTTCTTTGGATAACTAAAGCCGCACTTTCCACTTCTGCCACTTTATCCTCCATTCGCATTTACATTGTGCAAGCTAGCCCAGGGGCTTATCTTTGCTGCAGACGTCTTTGGAAGGTTACGTTTAAAGCTGAGATAAGCCCTGTCTTCAATGAGAGCATCACATACGTGACAAGCCGGGGACAACGAAGAATTTTCATCGCCAACTGGAGTGCAATAACCTACTTATCGTAAATTCGTCTGCACTCATTTCCCTTCTTGCTAAAACAATAAGCAGGATCTAGGATCAATATTTTAAGGTATGGTCTTATGGTGTTAGAGAGCTTCATGAACTACGTCTAGTTCCAGTCAGCAACCAGATCGAGTTGACTAGATGTCTTCTCAAGTGGTTGTCTGCACCAGGACACATGCTATGGGGCTTTTCCTGTCTGCTCTCTATAGAGGAAGCTGCGACCTCTCAAGCTGCTTCTACATCTTTTCCCTGCATTCCCTGACAACACCTTGTAGAGGGGTTAAAGCTTGAAACCTTCAGGCCCGTTTCATTCCAGCACGTCTGACAGCACCAGAAGGGCTGTCATAGCGCAGCCTCCAGCGGGAGCTTCGTCCACAACATCGTTTTCGTTTTCACTTGGTATCTCCCCGTATTGGGGACTGCAAAATTTACCTGTATCGCGCAAAGCCCTCTCCTAGGTAAGTAAAGAAATTCATGCGGAACAATCACACGCTCTCGCGGAATACATTTTAACGCGTGCAAATTGAAGCGGCAACTTTTTCCTTAATTGAATGGCTGGACAGTCTTGGAAATATGTATAAGCTTCCCATGTTATGCATTAAATTAGTTTTCGAGTAAACTAGATTACAGTTCCTACGTTCTCTTACGTACTTCGTCGATGCCGTCCTCCGGTCCAGTCTTGTCTTCCTTGTGTTGCAGAAAAAATGTCATCACAAGCTCATATGTTCTGCGTGTCACATCTTTGCCTTTCTAAAAGGGACTTAACTAATTCGGCCTCTCCTCGCAGGGAAAACTTTCTGACGTTAAAAACTTTTTGGGAAGAAATTTCAGCTGCTTACCAGTAAGGTAAAAAACCTTTACTCTCCTATTATACGTATAGTGAGTTTGTCTTTTAACATTTAGTCGAGCAATATTGACTGCAGACATCACCAATAAAACATCAAAATAGTCAAAGTCGATGCGTAGAAAAATAAATAGTTTTTTTTTTTAATTTTCACTCAGTAAGGACAATACAGCCATGTGCAATACATTGTCTAGACTGGTGATGAGTATCTTAAAAGCAGTATGGCGCATCAGAGGCAAATATATAAAGTCCTGCTCTTTCTTGGAACAGTTACCCCTGAAGGAGTAAATTAACTGTGCAGTTAAGAGAAGAAGCAAAAGAATAAAATATAGGTCCTCTGGTCCTCTTTGACTAGGTAATTATATATCTTTCACAGCAAATATATAATGGAAGCCCACAGTATCCGAAACCAAGAAGGATGGGGGCTTTTCTTAATTTGTAGTCTTCATCAGTGGTAGAATAATAACGTAACTAATTACTCTAACGAGAACTGATTACAAAAGAAGAAAAAACACTGACTTGCGGCTGGTGGAATCCGAACCCATGACCTCGGAATTTCGCGTTTGCTGCTCTACCAACCGAGTAAGGGCAATGGTGACCCAATGTTTTGATTTCCAGGGTATTTATGTGTAATGTAACCGAACCTTGAGAGTGTTCACCAGCGCCACTTTCGTATATATCGAGGGACGTAGTGCGTAATGTATTACCGCGTGTGCCATATACGAACGTGATCGAATTGCGAGCTCGGAAGCTTGGAGAGAACCCTCTTAATTTTACCTATGGCATCAATACTGCCAGTATCGAGGAGCTCGTTAGCTATTAAGCAGCAAACAGCTGGCGGACGTGTCGGCCCAGCATTTCACGAAACTGCATCATCTCAAACAAAGTCGCGATCCTACACTCGTCCATTACTTCAAGCAGACCCGAAAACAAGATGAAGCCTTTTTTTGCGGTCAAAAGTGCGTAGTTTAACCTCAAGCGATGCGACGCAGCCACTGCGGAGGGAAACTTGCTGCGGAAAATTACTTGTCAGCTCCCGAGAACAAAAGCGGAGAAAAAAAAAAGGTGGCATGACGATCCCAGCGTAGCTCGCCAAAATTAACCCCTCTCGCTGCCTACGAACGACCGCTCCTGCCCTAAGCACCTGAGTGCCAACTCCATCATCAACTTCAAGCTCCGTGACTGCGAGATTATGCAGGACAAGAGCAGAGTCGAGCGTGCACTGCACACCGAGAGACGACAGTGCTGTGCAGGCTTTTACGTAATGGGTGCGTGCGCTCGTTAATTAGGAAGCTGTGGTTCAACGCGTTCGTTTCCTCCTTGCCCTTCTGCTTCCAGGGCACATCTAGCCCAGGCTCCTGGCATACCCGTGGGATAGAATTGTTGACGTCCGCCTACTGGACCGTGTAGCGTCCCCGCGTTCCGGATTTTGCGTTCCTCTCTCATACCCATTTTGGTGAACAACTTTTTTCTCCCAATAAAACTGTAAACATTACTAATACCTAGAGCTTGAGTTCAAGCATTCGTGCGTGGTGACGTCTAGCTTTTCTGCTGAGAACTGTACCCATATAGAGCGACAAGCTTCATGCGATAGAAGATGGCGCTACTTGGCGGAAGTGGATAGTACCTGCACCACAGCAGTTGCCGTGTCCCCCGAAATCGTCTAGCGTTTCTTGTTTCAAGTTAAAGCTTTGGAAAAGTGTAAATGTGTGGACACAACATCCCCTGGGTGCTGCCATCTCGGAGGAGAAAATTGCGGGAGAGGGCTTACTCAAATGAGAATTTTGTCGAAGTATGGGCAAAATTATTTAGCCTTCGGGGCCTTGCAACTAGGTATCTAAGTCTAAGTAACGTATACAAGAGCCCACAATAACAGTTTGCAGCACATTCTCAGGCAATCAAGTTTTTCTCAGTGAACTTTAAACAACCTCAATAAACTTATTGCTTAAGACCAGGTTCCAGTTTCGAAAGCATGGATTCAATGCCCATTTCGTGCACACGCTAATCACCTGACTCCTGCAAAATTCCAACCGTCGACGTGGAACGAAATATCAACAATTCCAGAGGGTAGCCAAATCCTTGTTCGTTGAGTTCAACTGGGAACGATAGCCGAGAAAAAACAAACTTCCAGGCGATCCAGGCGATTGTCTAAGACCACTGGCGGCTTAACAAAGGGCTTTCTATACGCGCCAATTCATCCCACAATTCAAGTTAACGCACGCTCTAATCCAATGCCGGGTTCACAGTAGTAGCTGGTTCGTTTAGGTCTTGGTTCGACAGTATCACATCTGTAGGCTAAAGTTTGCACGTACAGGTGTTGCCCAATGCCCCAAGTCACAAGGGTCCGCTTTTGTGAATTATACTCGGGCACTTACTATGCCTCAGAACCTGTAATTTGCCTCCACCATGGGGGTGACTCTTTTTCTCCACCCTCCGGAGATTAAACCGAAAAGTAAAGCCTGTAATATGGCGACTCTTGACTAACCTTGTTTCTGAACCATTTGCCATTTTGCGATTAGCCTGTGACACGCTATTTCGTTTTCTTCTTTTTATGAATTTTATTTCTCAGCTTTTCGGGTTATCCTAAATCCCTCTGTAGTCTCGTAGGCCCGGAAGACATGGATAGCAAATACCTTTGTTTACGTAATTCTGAATATCATATTTGAGTGAGTTTTTTAAAGGTGCGATTTTCTCGCTAGGGTCCATACATGCTGCCGCGAACTCCCGATGGATGACGAAGATAGCAGTGAAGAAACAAGTAGAATGTGATATAAATATCAAGTACCTAATACAGCTAAGATTACCAGGGCAGCAAGTTGTATAACATCAAATAAATATATAGCTTTCTGACAGGAAACAATCTTTAGGAGACGCCGCTGTGAAAAACAAACACGTCGCAACTTTTCTTCTTATTATTAGTATTATTTTTCTTGCGCGCTGCATCAGGTTGCAATTTCCAACAAACCACAAGTGATCATCGCTGCCGAGAAATGATCCTAAGCATTAAGTGTGCGAAGCCTGGAAACCACATCGCTTGCAATACCTGACAAAACTGCCAATTGCCGCTGCAAGCGGCCTAACTTAGGCGGATGCTGCTGAGGTCCAAAGATACCGCGAACTATATATTTATTTTTTTAGGCTATCTGCCCCCTTGCACGCGGCGGTATAGTGTGTTTGTTATGTTAGTGGTTATCACGTGCCAACAGCCGCAGTAAGCCCAGACTGAAGGCACCGGGAAGTTTACGGGGGGCAGTGCGCCGGAAATTGAAAGACCTGAGAAAATTGCAGTGTGCCACAACGCTATGCGCCTTAATTTCCGCAGCGACACATGCCAGTGAAGTCACCGTCTTGTCGTCTTCTCGGGGGGATTTGCTTCAAAGGAGGAAAGCGGAACAGTGTGATGTTACAGTAGCCCCGTGCTTGGAAATCACAGATTGTTTTCATTTAAAAGATGGCATGGGGATTGAACAATAGTACCTTTTTCTCAGGCGAGATCTATAGTGTCTTTAGCTATAAGATCAGAGTTTTGGTCAATAGATGCCCGCTGCTGTAGCAGCTCAGCCAATGAATGCGATGGCTTCATTCGGGATTTGTTACGGAGTAAACAACACGCCTATATGTCATCGTCTTATATCACAGCCATGCGTCCTGAGCCTATTGTTGGCCTAGCCATTGGTGAGCTTAGCCAACCGTGGACTCAGGAAATGTTAGACCTAGCACATAATCTGGATGTGGTACACATGTACTGCTCAGGTTCCTTTGGAAGCCGGGTTTTTTTTTTTCAGCCAAACGTAACCGCACAGGAAGTAACGCATTCGTAAAATGTGTTATTTACGCATTAAAATATTTATGAGCCCGTATTACCGAAAACTCGTTCCTTGCCGCGGACACCTCTCAATTTAAAAATTCAGGCAGCTGGTCAACGAGGGCGTGTTGCTGAAGAATATAGCGAGGCGGAAACTAATGCCAAGGATTGAAGAGTTCTTACTCAATGACTAGTTGGCAGCAGAAGTCGAAAGTTAGTTTTTTTCATAGCTCTGCCTTAAAAATGTAGCAATGACACAATTATCACCAATTTTCTTGAACGCTTTCCTTCTTGCCTGTAGCATTCTTGTACATTATTTATCCCTGGATACTCGTCCCGTATGCAGCGAATGAGTTTAATAAGGCTCTAGTGGGGAGTTCAGCTCGCTGGTATGCTGTTCAATGCCGACCAAAAGACGACCAGATTGAGTGCCAACCATCATGCTCGATAGTTTCCTCTCTCTCACTTTTTTGGCTCTGCATTTAGGCGATCACTTTTCACTGCTTATATTTATTTGTGGAAGTTATACTTCACCCCCGGCGCTTAGCCAAAGGCCGCACCTTTACTAACGGAACCACGGAATATTATTTTTTCTGTTCACTCTGCTATACCGGGAACGTAACGAAAAGAGGTAAGGCCGAAGGGGAGAGCATATTAATGTTACCTACCCTTGATGCCGCACACAGCGAAGCTTTTGAATCAGAAGTTTGACTATTGCACCGTGACACCATCCTAAAATTAAACCACTGTACAAAAGCTTGTCACAAAATTGACGTCACGCTGAGTTCGCTGCCACGAATTACTCTAAAGTGAATCGGCACTCGCCGAACCACCGTATTTGCTGCGTAGCCAAAGCAGTTTGCCGGCATATTCAGAGATTGTTGTTTGAGTTTCGTTCCAAAAATAATTTTTAAGAGGATGCGTACCTTGATGTTGGGCTGCGAATGAGATAGAAGAGCGGCTAAATGTTCTCGAGGCAGTTTTTGCTGCCACCTATAAACCGATACTCACCTATGGGACAGAAACGCTGGAAAATAGGAATAGCAACAATTCACGCTGTAGTGAGAAACTTCAAGAACCATAAGAGTGGACTTCACATCAGGCGCCAAGCCTTCGTAAAATGGCTTCTACGAACTGTAGTGTATATGTAGATACGAGGGGCGATTTGTTAAGAAACGTCCCAGCGCAGGCGTAAATAACGGCCTCATGTAAAGCACGAAGGGATTTGTGCCTGACTGCGTCGCTAATCGCAGGCCTTATTACGGAATCCGTGTGCAGACAAATGAAGCATAAATATTGGAGGAGACAGTGCGATGATAAAATGTTCTAATTTGGGTTACATTTCGTCCCGATATTTTTTTAATAATGAGTGTTTTCGTCATGCTCTGAGTAAATGTCACTGAATTGTCAGTCACTCAAATGAATGTCAAAAATCGAATAAAATCGAAACTCGATTTGAATTACAGCGGCATTAAGTTATTTACGTGCATTCCACCCACTGGCCACCATCAACCTTTGAGCTAAAGAAGCCTTCGATTGCGCCATGGAACGAGCGAGGCACAGAAGTTGGCCTCGATGCTCCTATTTTCCACTTTTACAGAACATTAAAAATTGGAATTGATATTTAATGTAGTACATAGTTAACTAAACTCACACCCAAAAATAAAATTAAAAGTGCCGACCTTTATGAGTCAAAATTGTAGTGAATGTTACTCGGACACTTATCCAGCCTGTTCTGAGAACTTTTTAACTCAAAAACTCAAGACCTTTCACGAAACAGGAGCGCTAAACAAAACTAGCCCGTTTTCTGCGCAAGCAGCATGACAACCCATGGGTCATGTTTGTCTATAATGCTTTATGCGAAAAATTGCGCTGCTATTCTTGTCATCTGCCTGTCGAACAATTGTGTGTCATCGATGTCATAGGGGATATTTGGAATTCTAGCCAAAACATGTACTCCGGCTAGCGCTCTACTTTCAGACCAGACGATTTCAAACTCTAAGTAGAAAGTGATTTCTTACTTTTCTCTGGCCTTTATTTATTTGGATCAGTCCAAAAGCTAGACTAGCTCACATAAGGCAGCCACTATTGACTAGAGTGTGATATGATCGTAAATTAATATAACGCGCAATTCTACCCAGTCTGACACTTGGGGCCCTCAGTAGCGTTGCTCTGCTGTATGCATAGAAGTGCAGTGCCCTCTCTAGGTCACAAAATCGCTAATATGTTTGCAGGGTTAGACATGCGAATTTGTGGTTTGACGAACGTTTTCCAGGCTGATGGAGCGCAATAGGTTAAGCAGCAACCACATTTGCTGCCATTCGAGAGAAACATTGTTCATTTTTCGCTGACTCACAATTTTAAACACATTGGTCATTGAATAATAACTCATGACCGAAACAAATTTTACGTCACTATTGGTTTCTCCTTCGGCAGTTAAATAATTTCTGAACGGCAGTGCGCCTTCTTTGGTCGTCTTATTTCTGTGTTGGGTAAAACCGGCGAATGAAACTAAAATGAATTTAAGAGCATACACCAATGATTTTAGTGCTCTTAGTGTCCTAGCTTAGAAAATACAATCTCCACCGAAACTCCAGATAGAAGAAAATTTACGGCACCTTTTAGAAAGTCGTTAAATTTAACAACGCACTCTACTGGGACACAATATGTTGAGGAAAATAAATATTTCCAAGAAAAATATTGGACGGTAGACATGTAAACAAGATATTTTGTTTATTTTGCGCTTAGAGAAGGGCTACGTCGGGCGTTATTGTGTGTTGATGATAATGCTCCCCAATTTAAATATGGACAGCTTTCGAAGGAGCGACTATAACTTTTTGTGTGGCCCCTGTTGCGGATAAACACAATATAAAAAATAAAAACTTTTCAAATGAGCCACGCACCTTCAGCTTCCGTAAATACAACCTGAAAGCGTCCGTGAAATTTATGAAACATTAAGCTTCTGTAAAGAACAGAAGCTCCGAATTCTCACAAACGTTTTCGTGCTAGATAGGTGCACTAGAAGTTTCCTAATTTACTGTTGCTTTGATTAAAGGTGCGATTGTAGAAGTCATTTGAAAAAATTATGGTTATGCACATAAAAACTAACAACTCAAGGCTTGGGCCTCTATGCCATTTAATATGCCATTTAATAAAAATAGCTACTTTTTAAACTTCCGAAGCAGTTCATGTTTGGTTTGGTTTATGGGGTTTAACGTCCCAAAGCGACTAAGGCTATGAGAGACGCCGTAGTGGAGGGCTCCGGAAATTTCGACCACTTGGGGTTCTTTAACGTGCACTGACATCGCACAGTACACGGGCCTCTAGAATTTCTCCTCCAAAGAAATTCTAGCCGCCGCGGCCGGGATCAAACCCGCGTCTTTTGGGTCAGCAGCCGAGCACCATAACCGCTGAGCCACCGCGGCGGCTGAAGCAGTTCATGTGTAAGTTAAAATAGCTTATCTATGCACCTTCTTCAACCCCTTTAAGTACTATATCTGCACTGAATGAATCCCGTATGCTTTCTACCATACGATTTCCTAAACTTGCCGTCTACTGTTCTCATGGTTTGAATATTATGTGCATGACGTCGCAAGGAACCTCCATGAAGCTCGAATTTCACGTACGCGCTTTCCAAACTTGCTGCGTGCATTCCGAATGTGCTATTTCGATTACATGTCAGCTCCACTGAAACGTACAGATTGAGAATCGTTTATTATGAACGCCATTTCTCAAGAATAATGTAAAGATAAAGGAGATTTGCTTACTTTGCAAAAAAATAATTGTCAGCGCAGCAATGCAGAGGTGAAAAATTAAAGATTTATAATATTCTTACTAAGTATACTAGGAAATGAATATTAGAAGAGTAAATGAGAGATACAGGTATTTTCCCACTTATCAGATGCAGGCTCCTTTATCGCATATATTGCTATAAAAATGACCAAAAGTTTTAGTACAATGCATTGCTCAGAGCACACATCCACTGAGGAGATATTTCGTAATAAAAAATGTGCCAAAACCTAGCGTGCATGTACGCTTCTAATAGAGGTTTTTTTCGCACTATAGGGATACGTTTCTGTGCACAAATAGCAAGGGTTGCAAATATTCAATACAGGTTGCTTATAGTCGGTGCGCAGGGTGTTTCACTTCAGTGGTTCTAGAACTATTTTTTTAAATAGACTTTTTTATTTAGAGGACCGCCTTTCTCGCCTAAGCATGGAGGGAGGGTGGTGTAGCATATCAGAATAAAGCTCAGAAGAGCTAACTAGTAGTCCGTTTAACAACTTTGAATAGGCAGCTTTTCAACTATTGCTGTTATCACCTTGCTTATTAACAGGCGTGCTGACCACCGTAAATAATACCAATGTTAGTTTTCAAAATTTTGAAAACGCAGTTAGTCTCGATGCGATGGCCGAGCAAATGTTCAATATTTCGAGTTACGGGCACTCGAAGTTTGCTTTGCCGGCAAGCTACTAGAAAGTGCTTTTATTTGACGCCATGTAAGTAAAATTTGTTGGGCAAGAGCACCGAGGGTAAGTGCGTTAGCGAAATTAAGAACTTAAATGAATATTATTTAGGGTAAGCTACACGCCTCTCAAGAAATGAGAATAATTGTACACTTAAATAAACTATTCAACGTTAGTTAGGCAGTCTACTAGGCGGAACCTCTCTCTAAAGCGTATTCTGATGCACTGCACCACTGATAATGCTATGCCGAAAAAAACGCTATTATAAGATCAAATGTCTGTTTTTAAAAATTCTGAACATATTAGGTGAAACACCTCTTATAAAAGTCGCGCAGCTTCAACTCTGTTGCTTGCAATAAAACACCACCAGAGCTGTTGAACTCTCCCCACTGTTCCTAAGCCACTTAAAATTGACGTAATAAAATTGTGTATGATTTGCCCCAGTAAGAAACTTGCTATCACGACAACCATAGTGAGAATAGAGATAAAAATGTTTTTAGATTAAACAAAACACGTGGGATGTTTACATTTTTCCATCGTTTGTATTAATGTTGTTGTGTTGCCTTTGATTACGTTTGCGTTATATTCCCACCCTACGAAAATCCCTTGTGGATTGCAGTATCTGTAAATAAATAAAATAAATGGGGAGGTATTGTAAGCGACAGCACTGTTTCATGGCAGCATCGCGTCGGTTAATCTCTTGCGGTTTTCCATGGCACCCACCCTAAACACGTTCAGACGACGGACTGCGTGGTGCGGTACCCTAAAAAAATTGCTGAGATTAGACAAGTTAAGGTGCATGTTTATTCCCAGTTGAATAATGTAGTATGTCACTGATAATATGCGCAGCTTCTCCATAGTGATGCAAATTCTACAAGAAGCACGTATGTAGATTTCCTCGCGTGATTCTCAAATCTGTTGATAGCCACGAGAAGAATGGCAGTAAGAGCATGTTCGACGCCTAATACGAACAAATATTTTCCCAACTATAATGAATATTGCTAGGCATAAGCGCATACGTCAGTATTCCCCAGAACTAATAAAATGGCGCCTGAAATCCACAAGGGACTCTTCAACATCACACCTCCATAAGTTGTGAGAAGCCGTGGTTGTGTGCGCGAGGGCATTGCGGCTAGGAAACTGCGTGTGAGAACTGGCGTACACTATAAACAGAAATGAGTCAAAAAAAGAATACGTTATCGCCCATCATACACCCTTTCATAAAAGCGTGGGCGCTAGAGGGCAGCTTACTCTCTTTCAACTCCCATATAGGTGTATTGATGTGTGCAGTGCGCGTCCTAAAAAGCGTCTACAAAAGCCGCGCGCGAAAGTTTTTATTTTTCGGACTTGATTTATTGATTGAGACATGTACAGTATTGTGATAAAGATGAAGTGTGGCAGCCTTCGCAGCCTTGTCGGCGACTGCGGGTTAGGGACCATGGCGGACGATATGATCAGGGACCAGCTGGTGGAGAACACCTCGAGTTGCCATCTGCGTGAGCGCCTACTCATGGAAGGCTCCTCCTTGACTCTGTCGCGCGCCGTGCTCCTTGCTCGACAGTGCGAGCAAGCTTCCCGTGAAGCCAGGGAATTGGCTGAGGAGGACGCTCCAGTACATCGTGTGGGATGCGAGCGCGGATCGAGACAAACACCACCTCAGGTCCATTGCTGCAAGTGCCAAAGTCAACCGTCACAACCTGCTGCTGCAATACCACAGCGGCAACTGCGGCTTCACTTCCTGCGCCGCCTCGCCGAAGTACTCGCAAAAAGAAGCGGCCCGCATGGTTCAAAGACTATGACATCGGCTAGACATTTAGTTTTTTTAAGTGCGGCGGAAATGTGATAAAGATGAAGTGTGGCAAGTGCGCTGCTCGCACTCGCGCGCACGGGAGTAGAGAAGACGACGAAGTAGCAGAATACAGATCGGCTCAACCGTATGCTACGTGTACTGTTTTACTGCTAATTATCATTACTACGATACAACAAGTATGAAACGATCTCGTGCGCACATTCCTCGAGGCACCTTTGCGGTCATGTGGCCCCACCGTTGTCACGGCCGCTCGTTTGTATTCGGCATTGCACACCATGTGGGAAATATGAACTGTATTGTGATTTATAGAAGACTAAACTGAACTACCTTCCTTTCTCGATCAACACCGGGCCCTGCCAAGCTGGCCCTTTCGCAATCGCTAGCGCCGCGGTGTGCCCACTTCTGGAAGCTTGCAATGGTCTCCCATAGCCTTTTGCGGAAGTTTCGTGACCCGAAAGCTATTAAAGTACTGCGGTGTAAGTTAAGCCAGGGCGTCATATGATATCGCAGCAAAGACAGCATTTATGGTGCCTTAATTTATCATCACTGCTAACGGCATAATCGCTGCTAATAATCACCAAGAGCCCTCCCAAGGAAGCCATCGATTATGCATGCACGCCCTTCTGCCTCGTTATCTCTCCCTTTCACTTTCCTTATTCATTCCCCCACTGTGTGCCTCATGCGTCAACGGTGAAGAAGGTAATTACCGTGCCTTTCCTTACTCAATAGCGCACCCTGTCTTTTTGTCTCGCTTGCAGAGATAAAGGTCCCACATATATTTTTCCTTCCGGACTCTGTACACTTTTCCAAACTCAACAGTCTTGCTTCACCTTTTTCGGCAATATCGTCCAGCCGCAATGAATGCGTGACCTGTCAGCGAAAGTACACTTTTCATAACGATCAGAAAGCTCTTGGAAGGCTATGAGAGCAAGAAAAAAAATTTCCTGGCGTCCTCAGTAGAAAGGAATTGAATGCCCAGCTCTTCGCTTGGCTCAACCCTAAGGGAGCCTATCTATAAACGCGCTTGTGCGAGCAAAGGGACGGCGTAATACGCAGCCTTTTTCTACGATTCTTAATTTGACAATTCCGTTTTCAGAAAGGAACTGCTGTGAACTTAATCAATATTCTCCACGCAATATCTTTGCTGAAATGTGAGCGCATGGCACCCTCCGAAAACAATCGAAACCATAGCCGGCAAAGTGATAGACCGTCGAGGGGCAAAGCTGTCGGGTCGATACCGTTTAACTGGAACCAGGCATACTGCGTCCTTACATGTGCCTGACACGGGCGACACCAAAAGCAAGCAGCGCTGTTGTTTCACGAAGGTTTTTTACATTCGCTGTCTCGTACTGACAGCGTCATTTATTACCCAGCGGTCTTTCGACAGCTACAATATGCGAGATTAATGCAGAAAAGCGCTGCCGGCGTCATGTGGGTCGCCGCTGAGAAATTACTTCAGCGTTATAGTGTGAGTCTGAAACAAAAGCCATGCCTGAGCTTGTTTCGCTCAGTTTTTGCCTACCGCGAAAGGGGAATAATTAATTATGCTATGGTCCTAAATTTTCGCAAGCAATAGTAACGACATGCGGACCTTTGTGCTAGTCGACGCATATGTCCTTTTTCTAAGTTATAATTGTTCGACGGGGAATGCGCATAAAGAAATTTTTTTTATGGCTTTTCGTGGTGCGCCACGAGTATCTTGTTCACGCTGTACAATAAAACTGCTCTTTCGGCTTCATCACGGGAAAATACGTGCGCTTTCGAGGAGTTTTCAGGCAAAGCAATCTCTCCAGTGCATTTGACTTGTCGAAATAGCCAAAACTTGTTGGGCTACTTCGCCGATGATAACAGTGTTTTCGAGATTCTAAATACTGATATAAATATTACTTACGATGGGCTACACGCCTCTAAATATTAAGATACCTCACAGTAATAGTTAGAAACTTAACGATTCATAATAATTTAAGCAGCCTGCTAATTAACACATCTTAGCTGCATTCTGATGTGCTACACCAATGACTATGGTAAGCCGAAAAAGCGCTCTCCCAACTGAAAAGCACTATTTATAAAAATCATGTGAAATCTTAGGTGAAACACGCACTGAATCTTGTTGGGGCTCTTTGATAACTTTTCTGTACCTTTCTTTCCGCGTGCATTCACCAAGTGATTTAACTGGCGCAGTGCATTTACAAGTGCAATTTACATTTTTGTTTGTTTGTTTCAACTGGGCTACTCTTAACTCCTCCTATTTTCATCATTTTCAATATCGCAAGGGCCACTTGATTGTCGCCAGACGTTTGCCATTGATAAGCTGCATACTGGACACGAAGCACAATTTTGCGCTCTTTCTTTTTAAAGTACTAAAACCGTATGTGTATTCCTTGCTCCGGAAAACCAAACCACTTCTACCGCTTACAAAGCAGAAAACATGACATATCCTGCGCTATGAGGCATAGCACAACGTGCATAAAAAATCTACGTGCTAAGAATTGGATAGCAACATTATGAGGCAACTTTTTCGTGGTGGTTTCTGTTGATTAGGAGTTTAAATTAAAGCGCTTAAAATTTCATTTTGATTTCTATTTCGAAATTAAGGAGCGAAGCATTTAATGCGAAGCATCAGATGCCACTACTAAACGTGTGCCTGAGACTTCGTAGTAAAAATTTTCATAGCGCAGTTTATAAAAGCTTCGCTTCGTGTAAATTTTGGGTCTTCTTAAATTAAAAATTGCCGTGGCTGAAAAACGTGTTTCTTTTTTTTTGCCAAACTGCATCCTTAGATTACATCTCTTTGAGAGCCTGCAGTAAAAATCCATTATTCTCGGCGTCCTCACTAGAGCTAAACGCGTTGGCGTTGAGAACATTGCTGCACACACGCGACAGTGGAGCGTAGGCCGCCGGGGTACAGCGGCGAATTGGCAGTGACGTTGAAATGTTGACACGCATAACTGGCTGCACGGGCCAGTGAACACCTTATACGCATTTTCAAGTACGTTGCGGTAGTGTCCAACAGTGAACAACTGTTTTGCAGAACACTTCAAGCTTCGCAAACTGAACAGCCGGCCATTTTTTTAGACTCCCTCAGGAATATTTTAGAACCACATGCTTCCTGGAGAAGTCGGTTCGTGCTCGTTTTCAGCAGGCCCAAACAGCCAGGTACCACTCACGGCACGCATCCCGTAATATGAAGAAGAACCTTGTCCTGCGGGAACCACACCGTAACCACAATAACATGACAGGAATGCTCAAGCGCTTCTCATTCTCAGACAAAGTGCCTACATGCCGATAAAACATCAAGCTAAGCCAAGCTGCACCGCATATGAATAAGATTTCGACCACTTTTAATTAAAGGTTTAATTAGCACCATAGACGGCGACGACGACAGGTCTGTCAAGAAAATTTGTATACTTGTTCTCTTCGCGGGGCTCCAAGTTAAATGCCTCAGGATTCACGGCCAAAGCTAAGGAATCTACTGCCGTCCCCACCACGACCGCTGCGGCAATAAATGCAGCCACAATTGCTTCGGCCGCGGGTATGCTGAGTGTGTCTTCTTGGAAAAAGAGTACCAAAGCCTCCTCGACGTCACCGAAGTCTCTCTGTAGATGGTTCAAGTGATTGCGCAATTGAAGATCTGTCGCAGATCCACGGTACTTTATTGAAGTTGCCCTTGTTTTCTCGCCGAAAAGCATGGTGCCCCAGCATACAGTGGGACCGAACTGATCTAACGGCGGATGCTTGAGCACTTTGAGGTCCGTCGTCCACAGCACGCAGCTGGCTACGTGATAGAGGCTGGGTGGTCTCCGGAAGGTCGCACGGCTGAAGGCAATGCTGGCGTAGAGGGCGAAGCGGGCAGGCTGTCCAGTCTTCCGGTGGCGGTACGTTACCTTTCTGGTCAAGCGATAGCGCCTACGCCTGGCGTTGGGCAGATCGTCTGCCATGGCTGGTAGACCGGGTCTTGACCAACGTGGGACGCCCGGCAGACACTCGGAGCGCAGTTAAGTACCGGGGCGCCGCTCGAAAAGCACCAGTAAGCAAAGACCAGCAGCCCGTCGTTCCCGGACACCTCTTCGCTGCAGCGATACGGGACATGAGACGTAGATCTGAACGACACTTGTGTCGTCCGGAAAACGCGAAGCAACGCTGACTGCTTCGTACTTCTTGTCGGCGTAGAAAACGATCGCCGACGCCGGTCGCCGACGCGCCCTGTGTGCGAGGCAGAGGCGCCACCGCAGTTCCTAGGAGAGCGCCCGGTCCGACGACGGATGGCCGAAATCATCCTGGAGCAGGACGAAGAAGCTAAGTTTCTCGTTGAGCTGCTCGACGGCGGCCAGTTCCCAGAGCTCGGTGTAGCGAGCGCAGCTGAACAGGTCCTCGACGGGCAGCCGCTCGAGTACGGCGCGTACCACCGGCAGGCAGCTAAGTGCTGCCTCAGCTACGGTGCCCATCTTGTTCCGTTATTCTTCTTGTTCTTCTCCTCAGTAAACATGACACATACCCACGCTGTCGTTCTTCTTCTTCTGCGTCCTCTTAAGAATGGCTCATACCAACAGGTGGGGATTGGGCAAGGTGTATTGGAATAAACAAGGAAATTCTTCTTTGAGAGTCTTCTTCTTGTTCTCCCTCAGCATAGTCACAGTCATTCTTTTTCTTTTGGTCCTCCTTTTCGTCGTCATCGGCATACTCTTCGTGTCCCCATCAGTATTTACGTTTTTCTACCGGTGTGGTGACAGCCTCATGTTGCCGCATGTTCTACGTCGCTACATACTTTTGACATTTGTCCCAAGTCGACCAATAGCACATATCACACACTAACAAAACCAGTCCTCGTAAAAAGTCATAAACGTTTCTGAGGTCTTCAGTAATGTGACCCACTGTTTTTATATGTAGCTCTTAACTACCCTATGCAAGCGATGGACAAAATTTAAAGCAAAGAATGTGGCACGCACCGAAAGAATGGACATTTTAACTTCAATATTTCTGTAGCAGTACCTTTCAATATTCCGCGACTGCCTCACAAATAAACATCAAGTCTAAAAATAGGGATCTATCAGCGCAAAGTAAAAAATGCAAAATTCCGCTTATATGGTTATTAACCCTTTAACTCTTTCGTTTCCTTCCCTTAAGGCACAGCTCAAGTGCTTTCTTCAATTTTGGAGCTTAGTTGCTGGTGATCCAAACACTGCCATTGAGGTTGTTTCCCGGAAAATGTTACAGAATATTAGTTCTAGCATTATGCTCCCCATGTGCATCGCAACACCTGAAGTAGCCTCTGCTCTCACTCCGACTTCTCGATGCGAGTCAAGAAGATTTCGCCTAAGCCTTTATATAGTCGCCATTACGAGACACTGAAATCCCTCATCAGCGTTTGCAGCAGCTGCCCACAGGTGCAGCGGGAAATCGTTTATCGCCGGCAACGCCCATAACGCACGAAAGCATCCATGCAGCAGCCAGGAAGTCGCGCGTTCATTTTTTAGCACCGCCCTTTGAATTTCTAATAATGTAAGGCAACGGTGATCCAAAAGATGTTCATGATCGTTGTTTCGTTTCTCCTCAGATCTTGCACACCAAAGGTCCATCTGTCGGTAATAGAGGTGGAAAGGGGATTGGTCAGCAATTTCTGTGTCTATAACAATTACCACTACTCACTCATTTTCCACGTGATACCTATATGGGGACATCCTCTGCATTAAATGGACCTTCTGTATTGTTGTTATCCTAGGAATATTCGATAGTGCAGAGGTTTTTAGAGGAGACTACAATGGAGAGCTTGAAGAAGAGGTGGCACCCGAGCTATGGCTTTCATTTTTTCGCTCCTTCGGGAAGGAGACAAATATTACAGTTTTTTTTTCTACGTTAAATAAAAACAGAACTTACGAAGCGAATTATAGACGAGAGTTTAAAAATTTTACTCACAGTAGTAAGCTAGAATAAGCAACGAAAATGTTTCTTCTTACTGGAAGTGAATAAAATAGAAGGTAAGGAAAAGGAATTGCCCTGTTTGCGCGCGTCCTTTTTTTGCAACGCGTAGACTGTATGCGTGTTGCACCTAATAGGAAGCATCATAGTTTCTTGTTCAGGAGCTTTTCAGAGATGTGCTTCATTCTGTAACTTAAAATCCGCCAGCTTGATCCATCACCGCTATTTCAGACGCTTTCGTCTGAAGCATTTCGGAAACGGCGTCACCTTAGCATAAGCGAGACGATAATGTATGTGAAAAATCCTCCAACTTCAACAAAAATTTCCTTTTTATAAAATTTACTTATCTGATGCCCTGAAAAGCGGGAAATTTCCCAAAGAGAACATTATTCAGGCGAGACCACAGAGCAAAGATAGAAGGTGCACTCGTGTCGTGTATCTGCCTTCTTCTGTGTCCTCATATTTTCCCGCTACGTTTCGGAAAATGCAAATGCTCCAACTCGCCCAGTTTAGCTAACTTGTCTGCCACCCAAGCCACCCGCCAGATACGAGCATGCGTACACAAGTGCCTCAGCATCGAGCCCTGCTAGCATTCATTAATAAAAGGAGGGTGTAGCGTTTCCTGTGATTCATGGGAAAGGGCGAACATGTGCAGTAAAATAAAAATGCGGCCTCCGGGCCCGGTATTCGATCCCGCCAAACTGAGCTGACCATCTGAACGTCATTTCCACTAAGACAACGTGGCTGGAAAAATATTTTGTCGACGTAACATAAGCGAAACTCAAACGAGCTCTTCTATTGACAGTGTGCAGGGGCTCGAAATTTAATGAATAAATTTTTTCATTAACAATACTTTTATGTTCTCTGCCTTAACGCACAACGCATTAACCAGAAAGAAAAACCCGACTGAAATTATCTCGACGCTACAGAATCCAGGCAGCCAACAAAGCCCGGACAAAGCCCAGAAAATGCGCCAATTGCTGTTAAAGTTGAAATATTTCTTCGTCGGTTTGGTGGCTATCACGTTTTATGGTCTACCATTCATAAGTCACTGCACTATAATAGCGCCGTACTATAGACAGTAATGGGAACGTAAACGGTTGACGTCACCTTTCAAATTTATTGCGATAATAAACCAACAATAAGATATGAAAATGAAGAAACAGATTAATTGGGAATGAATACCAAAATAGCGCACATAGGAATCTTGACCCTGTCGAGCATGGTTTCTTAGATCTTGTCTATACACGCAGGTCAGGGTACTGCACCTATTTCGCTTTTATAGGAGCCACGTGTTGCTCTTCTTTTTAGCACTCAAAGTCAGCTGCCGGAGGATAGGCTGACATTTTTTGTTCTCAGTAAGGACGCAGGGATATATGAGAGCAATGGTGGCAACGAAAACTGCTGTTATTACAGCCCACTTCGGCAGGCGCAACAAACCGAAGTGTTTCAAGCCGCAGAACGTGTTCGCGGGTAACTGTAACTGGTAAATTTATCGTCATCGTAAATTACTCCGGAAAAAGTTTTCCATCCTAATGAGAATCCCGTTTCTCGGGCCTTGTCGATAGTTCCCGTTGCCCAACGTGAATTAAAGACTGGATTACGCTCCCTGTGAGTACTCTTAAGTACAAAAGGCTCGGTTGCCAACTAGGACCACCATCTCTGTACGGAAGACACGTTTTGCCGGCCGGAAGTAGGAAGCTGCCGTAAACACACTTTATATTCAAGGCTCGATCACACGAAAGTTAGTTCCTCGTTGCAGCAAAACTCTAAGCGTGCGCAAATTCAATTGCAAACAATTCCTTTTTGGCACTTGCTTGACAGTGCTCCTCGTTTTAATCATGAGCGAATGTTTCGGCTGGTTCCAAAGATTTTACGCAGTAATAAACTGACTGAGTAGTATTCTTAACGAAACCAGCGTCTCCCGTTGCATTTACCTTGACCCAAACTGGGATGTGGGAAGTAAAAACAAATTATAAAGGATCACCTCAGAGACCGGAATTGAAAATGCGAAATACTGTGGTGTAGACGTCAGGGGTTCTCCTACTTCATAATGTATTGACAGTTCTTGAAATGATGCACACAAAACAAAAGCCCGAAGAGAAACAACATAAATCGTTTTTTATTTGTCGTGGAGATGATAAAAAATTGTGTTGCGTAGACGGATGCCAATTTTAACTTCTGACTGTGAGCGTTCCAGCTTATATTTAGGGACAGAACTGCTCACTTCATTTTCCTTGATATTTCTTTGTGTCAAAAAAACTGCTTTCTTAGAAAATATGAAGGAGCTCAAATTCCATATTGTCAGTTCTAAGCGTACTGTAGTCCAAAGTACAGGTCAGTCCAGTCACCCTCTTTGGTCGAAGCCGGTGTTCTATATTGCAAATATGAGAGATATACAAAGGGCTCACAGGAAAATTAGCTTTTCTTCAGGAAGAAGACATTAAAACATCATCTTTAACTACCGGTCAGTTTTGCTAACACATGTCCTGAATTTTTTGCACGTGCGGATAAAATGTAGCCCGTGGCTTCCGTATGCGATCAATGTGGAGCACTAAATATCAGCAACGGTGACATCACTAAATATCACCGTTGCATAAGCACCACTTCTGTATCCTTATTCCACTCCCTTGAGAGTACAGCTGGCAGAAGCCGAGTCTCCATAAGAGACCGAGCTTGGAGATGGTTTTCGCGCTCTGTTGTGCGCGTTTTTGCAAGATTGCTCTCGAAGACTGCATTGTCAAACAGAGTGTCAGGTCGCGCTAGGAAGCGATGCGCGTGGGCGATGGCACTGAAAACACAGCCTCGGCTTGTATATCGTCACTGCAAGCTGTAGCCGGAAGCACACCAGGTGGGCCACCAAGTCTGTCTTCTGCTTTCTTTTTTAAAGAGCAGTGTTGCTGCGTGTGTTTAAATAGTTAAGCTTGAGGTCATATATGATACCACTACGGCGCTAAACAGAGTGTCATTTATTTGGATCACAGAGCTTCGACTAAAGGGAAATGCTCGGGCTAGAAAGGAAAACCAATTGCAGACCATATATCATAGGCCAATATCGAATTTCACGCGATAGCATTTTCCGTCTCACATCGGGTTCGGTTCGAGGCTCGATTTTCAAGGTCAAGCAGGTTACAGACAAACATCGGCGAAATCGGACTGAAGCTCCCTCTTAAGTGTATTACGTGATAACGTTAATACCCGTAAATGTGGGATCAGTACTTGTCTGCAGTCATAGATCGCTGGGAGTAATCATAACACTCCTGGTGCAGCGGGGCATCGGTTACGCAATGCTCACTGCCCTCC
The DNA here is from genome assembly GCF_055824585.1 of Amblyomma mixtum. Lineage (NCBI taxonomy): Eukaryota > Metazoa > Arthropoda > Arachnida > Ixodida > Ixodidae > Amblyomma > Amblyomma mixtum. Next base: position 75,845,502 of record NC_143019.1, on the reverse strand, counting down.
GATGCCAGGTGCTGCCACGCGAGCGGCTTGTGAGAGCCAGGTGGGCAGGTAGTGTGAGGCCAGGGTGGGCTGGTTACCACCTCCTACCGCGCAGTTGGGGCACCTGCCAGAGGCATCGGACAAAGATCGACGAAATCTGAGACTTGAGATTTTAGGTCTAGTGCACTGAAAATGGAGAAAAGCCCCCCTCTTTACAGCACCATACTTTTCGCAGTGCTTGTTGATACACGACTAAGACCATTAAAGGTTAATAAGCAAGTTCACCCCGCCCCCCCTCCCCATCTCCCCGAAGAGACGCAAATATGATGTGCAAAGCGCTGACCGAAAATTCATGAGAAAAATCAAGCCGAGCGGAACTTTTAAAATTAATGCGTATGATTGAATATCTGCTAGCAAACAGGCCCTAAAACAAGTTTGCCTAAAAAGGGCAGTTATTGACGGTGTAGCGCGAATGGTGTTCGCGTTATGCGCACATAACGTGCTGGAACGGTGCCCCCACCACTTTTTGTTTATTTACATTTCCGCTACTTTTACTAACGATTACGCTCCGTGTCTTGAGAATGAGCTTCCACCGGCGTACTTTTGATTCATGCTTAGCACTGCTATTGCAACCACCAAATTTCTACGTCGAGCTTTCGAAGCTCTCTGCTTCAATATCGTCTAAATTGTAATTAAGTTCAATTGCGCCCTCTTTATACCCCTCTCTGTGGCTTCTCCTTCGGCATTCTCATCTGCGAAGCTGTGTCTATGCTTAGCTCCAGAGCCCGACATTTTATTCCGTCTGTTCGGACCGCTTCAGAGCCTCTTCGCCTGCATGCATATTCCTTGACGACCGCCCGTTCTGTGCTTTCTTTCAATAATTTGTTTTCCAGTTTTGTTTGGGCCCGTTCTAATACGGAAACAAACTACCTGTACTTCTTGTTCGGGAACACACGTCTCTTTCCGCCGTTTGCGGACGCGTGAAGGTGGCGATAATCAATGCCCAGCGCTTGATGCGAATGCGGCAGATATTCTTATACAATGGTACATCTGTTATATATACAGCGTTCTTTCGGTGACTCATACCTAAATCTCGCTCTTAAAATAAACGTTTGTCCAAATTAAAGTCTAGGGAGAAGAAATGTCCACACATTTGCTTGCTGTCGCTCCGGAGTTTGCAGTTTCCATCCCTCGTTCTCAGGAGTCATTCGTGCCACTGGGATCTTAAGGAAAGGTATAATCTTTATGGATGACACTTCAAAAGTTAAAAACAAAATATTGGCGCCAAGGATGAGCACTTGCAAATGCTGCTCTTTTTGTTTTGTAAAAAAAGCGGCGAACACAGTGATGAAAGACAGAAAAGGCAACTGTCAACCATATGCTTGTCGTTTCAACTTTTAGCAACAAACTCCAGATCCTTTTACAGGACACGTGGTACCTATACTCGGCGCTTCTTTTGATTTTTTTCTTTATTATAGGTGCCAATCCCTACTGCGGTGCATGGTAGCTTCTACTGTTTAAGCTTTCGAGGAAATGCCTGACAATACTCAAAAAGAAACGACGTACGTCACTGTACAACTAAAGTCACGCCGACATTTTTACTCCTCGGATCAAACACAGCCAGTGCATTTTAAAGAAAATTCCTTCACAGATCAGGAATAAGCTCCGGAAGAAGAAAACAAACTTTTTTATGTGAAACTGTAATCAGCAGTTACAAGAGTATTTATTTCCGAGTCAGATGAAACACGCAAGCAGAGAGAAGGCTCCTGACCTCTTTTTAGGTGAAACTCAACACCAACGAAATCAGCTCGTTTTCAGAGACCCCTGATGCGTTCAAAAACTCGGGTCATGAAGCCCAGATATGAATACGGAAGGACGGAAACGTTTAAACTTTAAAAGTACATCCGCTGAAGGCATTCGTGCTTTCTTTCGAATAAACTATCATAAAAGTATTGAGTGTTTGTGCGACCTCCTTAGGAAAGCGCCTCGTAGTACCTCGATGTTCGTCGAGGCCGTCTCAGGCTGCTTGTTTTCGGCAGTGTTTTTTCTTTTTTTTACCATTAGCAGCATACTTTTTCAGCGCCTTCTTTGAAATCACGTTTTTTGTTTTATAATTTCTCTTAGCACTAGCATGACTCTGAGCGCATGTTTGCATTTCCTCATACTCGCGGGCAAAAGGGAGATACAAAGTACATTGTCTTGATGTCGTCACTGAACACAAATTTCCAATACAAGCGTTGCATTTTAGGCTAGTTGGTTATTCATACTTGTGCCGCAGAAGGCATGTATCGCAAGAGGAAAATGGATTGAAAGATGAAGACAGAAGAAGAAACTGCAGAAGTAGCAAAAAGATCTGAAGCCAGAATAAAAAAAAATATGGTCGTCATTCCGTACTATCACAAAACTTCCCTTCACCTCAAGAAAAAAGCATCCAATTCTAACGTTAAAGTCCTGATCTCAGCCACTAAAAAGCTGGAAAGATTTTCCAGAAAGAGCTGCCCAATTAAAAATGAGGAAACAAGATGCACGATTAAGCATCAAAAAAAGTACGTAGAATGCAAAGAAAAAGTAGTTCATGTGGTACCCTTATCATGTGGCAAATGCTATATCGGTCAAACCAGGTGGTGCATTTATGAGCGCCTGGACGGGCATCACCGCAAAGTAAGGCAAGGCCGTGAAGGTCACATGGCAGCGCATTGCAGTTCGTGTGAAGGGTGCCAGCCTTTCTTCAATAGGTGCCGGATTTTGTGTTCTCACATAAATCAGCTGACCAGGGAGATAGTTGAGGAGAGGAAAATTAATAGATGTGGTGAGGGGTGTGTGAGTGCTTCGTCAGTGTCTTTACTGGATACCGTGACTGTCTTATGAGTCCTTTCTTTCTGTCCCCTGTCCGTTTATTGCGGTAACTTCTTTCGAAAAATACTTAACCTCTTAGTGCGCGAAAGAATTCTGAAAGAAGCATACTTGCTACTCTGAGTTCGAGTCCCCTCGAAATGCATTTCATCTAACCCTACGCAAAATAAAAGAGAAAGGCGTCGGGGAGCCGGCACTAACCAGGGGAAATCCGCGTCAGACCAATTATATGACGCGCGCTTTCTGGAACCCCTTTGCCTTTTAGTCTATACCAGGAGACTATACCTATACCAGGAGACGACCACAAAAACCACAGGACGATATCCAAGCTGCCCTTAGTGCCTCGGCAAAAATATCGAGGGTGAGCATTTGCTTACCTGCCTTTTATGGTGGTCCCGCAGTACGCGCAGGGAATCGTGCGCAGTGCATACATACAGACTTGCTAACTTAGTTGGGGACAGTGCAGCGGAAGCTACAGGCACGATGAGACGTCAGTCAGACCGGCACGGTTCAGTCTAAATTGCTTGAGAGGCACATGCTTCCGGGAAGCGCTACTTATTGATCGTAGTTCTCAATGTACTGCAGATGTGTTCCGCGGCGGAATAAAGGTTGAGGCGTAATGTATAGCGCACAGGCAACCAACCCCGGCAGTGTGGCGTCTATTGCGCCGGCGACTCTTGAATAATTCAGATACATTATTACGCGCGCTGCTTATGTGCAGGCGTTAAGAATGAAGCAGTCTAGACAGTTATAGCAGCCCAACCAGTCGGATACTCTGCAATGGTGAACTGCCACAACAGCAGTTGTCACGGGAGCTCCCCGGAAGAGTAAAAGAATTTTCGTCTCCACTTTCCCAAAGGCCCTCTGCTTTCCATAGTGATCAGCACCAAAGCAAACACAGTGAGACTCGATCAGCTGCGGAAAATGCAGAACACGAAATATTTCTACCCAATGTTGCAGCTGGAATCAATAGATAGTTGAAATATTGGTCGAGATTATGCGCGTGAACAATGCTTCATCAAAAGACTAATTTGATCCGTGCAGTAAAACAGTTTTGACTTCATACCGTGGTTTGAATATGCCATAATAGACACCCTAACAGGACAGTAAATACATATGCGTTTCCTACTGTGCATCCAATTTTCATAAATGGTAGCTTGTTTTCAGCGTCTGAACGTGACCTCTAGCACGCACCATCTTGCTGATACTAGGAATTTATATGCTTTACTTACTTCCCTTGATGTAATCAAAAGCAAACATCCTGCACGCAAATTTGAAATATATGGTCAAATTTTCAGATTGGCTTACTGCAGCCATAGCATTCTCTATTATGGCGGAATATTGATCCCAGTACGATTCATGCAAACATGGCTTGAAAGACGGGATTATGCTCTGAAACAGGGCTTAAGTTTTTAAAGACGCGGCTGGTAGCGAGCATAAAATCTGCTTTCTCTACCAATGCATTATCACGAAAATAAGTCAGATTGTATCCAGTGTAGCCATATCAGTCAAAGCTTACGCTTTGCGCCGTGAATCGCTAATTTCAGCTCGAGCTCTGTGGCGTATTAGGTCAGCGGTGCATTTTGCTATATTGTGCATTTTTGTTCTCTGCCTGTTACTGTCTCCAAGTCACAAGTAAGTATTCCAGCCCTTTTAGTCACTGGTGCCTATGGCTCAGAATCAGGCAAAGATATACCGATACTATGGTAACTCTCTCCTCGACTCATCCTTATTTGTCGCGTGCATACTCAAAGGCACGTACAGGTGAGCGCTGCTCTGCCTTCTCCGAAACGGTCCAAGCTATGCTTCCTGTCCTATAGTACTCGTCACCAACGCCCTACACGGAAGGTGACCGCTCGGGGCGACTGCCACCGTTCAAGCTGTCCTCACTGAGAATCCTACTCACCCACCGCCGTGTACGTATCATTGTGGAACGACTCGCAGTAGCTCATCCGCGCTCCGACACTACTGCCATGACTGCTATGACCTAGAACACGGACGGACGGACGGACGGACGAATGGATGGACGGACGAATGGATGGACGGACGAATGAACGGACGGACGAATGGATGGACGGACGGATGGACGGATGGACGGATGGACGGATGGATGGATGGATGGACGGACGGACGGACGGACGGACGGACGGACGGACGTATAGATGAATGTATGGATCTAATACAACCTGACGGACGAGCGGCGGCCCCTCATCTGAAACCTGGGGCTGGCGGAAGCCACTATACGTAGTACTTTTTTTTGATACTTTTGTGAATATGTTTTGATAGAATATTCATCTGAATGAATTCAAATATTCATTTATTCGCATTTTCTAACCCTTCTAAAAAGCTTACGCAGCTCGCATCTAGCAATTTTTTCTTAGTGCAAATCTTGTTCACTTCCATGCTCTGATAATCCAGAATCCAGAAATCTTGAGGGCACTGCCAGCTTCAGCGCCATCAATCATCGAATCGCTTTTTATTTACTTCTATTATTGATATTTTCACAATATACGCGGAGCCAATTGCCTTGGAGTAGCGACTGTACCGGCGCCGAGATCTGGTTAGAAACTGCCACATTTACCATGATATGCCCTACGCTTCTAATTGGTTTACGGCGCTAAGGAGCTTCTGCATCAGCGCTATTTTTCGGGCGCACCTTTAACCATGTTGAAGACAGCGCGCTATCGGTCAGGCGCGGCTCGACTACGTTCAATGTCCTGCGCTTGGCCTCGGGGGAAGGCTTCGCTTGTTCTCGGAGAAATAGCTAGCGCTGCCAGTCGTCTTGCACAATGAAAGCTTTTACACAGGAAATGAACAAAATAGGTTTAATCTGCCTTTATCATGCTACACTGAAGGATTTGAACTATTGTTCCCAGATTTAAATGGCTGCCACTAATTCATGTGGCGCCAATTTCTTTCTCTTGCATAATCAACCACTCTCGCTAATTAACGTAACCATTGCTGCCCTAAGAGCCGTAAAAGGCTTATCTGAGGCAACTTTAATTTCTGCCGCTATGGCTAAACTCCGCTCAAGCACAGGTAAAGTAACACTGCGTGGACGAGAAGCGTGCTGCAGTAGGAGAAATGCGATCGTAGCTGAAAGAAATAATAATATATAGAAATTGCCCTTCCTAATTTTTTTCACCTTTGCATATCATATTTGTAGTACTCTAGGCACTACAGAATAAGGGTGCAGATTAGCCATATGTAAAAGTACTGAAAGGTAACAATGGCGGTTGTACAGCCACCACAGTTTTGCAGAGTGTAATCAGAGACCTGAGATCGGAACAGTTGGCGTGAACAGTGAAACGACAATACCTGACTAATATGCCGTTCACTGATGACACTAAATTTCTGAGTATCTGATAGGACAAACAGGAAAACATGGTCAATGGTTCGCAGAGCCAAACCAGAAAGATGGGTCTAGAAAGTACTATGCAGAAAACTAAAGGAATGTTCAACAGCCTTGACGACAACAGCAGTTTACGATTGGTAGTGAGGCGCTGGAAATGACAAGAGAATATGCCTACTTCTGGCAAGTAGTGATCCAGATCTCGACCAAGAGAGTGAAGTCATCTGAAGTATAGAATGTGGTGGTGTGAATTCGACTGGTACTCTCAGATCATGAATGCTAGTTTACCAGTATCTCTGAAGAGAATAAGTATATAAGAGCTGTAAGTAACCGGTAATTACTCTGGGGCGGATATCACGAGGGTGACGAAAAGTGTTACCCGCCGCGGTGGCTAAGTGGTTAAGGCGCTCGTCTACCGAGCCAGAGTACCCGCGTTCGAACCCGACCGCGGCGGCCGGGTTTCGATGGAGGCGGAACGAAAAAGGCGCCTGGTGGTGGTGAAAACTTTTTAATAAACAACAGGAGAGTTTGCAGACCAAAAATGGCCCTTTACATAGGTGGAGTCCTTAGTCCGGGACCCCGCTGGACGAGGCCGCTACTCGTGCCCGTTGGACTAGAGCCCTTTGAGACTCCAGCCCCGAGCAGTTGAGCAGGGCTGCCTCCCATGCCTCTCGGGAAGGGGAAGGATTGGGGGGAAGGGAAGGATTCTTTTGACAGGCCCAAACCATGTGGAAGGTATCGGAAACTTCCCCACAGTGAGGGCAGCGCCCATCAATTTTGGGGTCGAAATGTTTCACTATTGCAGGACACAACAGAGTGTTGGTCTGCAAGCGCCTCAGAGTTCGCTCATCAGCTTTACTCAGGCCCTTAGCAGGGACCGGGAAAAGACGATGGCGTTCGCAATAGTCGTCCAGAATTTCTCTGAACCGCAGAAGCGGTTGCACAATCTCCGAGCCGGAAGAGCCTGGGTGAGGTGCCCGGTAGGTAAGCGCTCGGGCAGCCGCGTCCGCAGCCTCATTACCTCTAACGCCCTGATGGCCTGGAGTCCAAACTATGCGTTTGGGCGAAGGGTCCGATTCCCTCACTGCGCGCTTTAATATACTCCAGGCTAAAGGTGAAATCTCGCCAGCCAGGTAGTGTTGACAGGCTCGACGCGAATCTGTCACGATTACCTTCGAATTCAAGTCCGAGGCGGCAAGCGCAATGGCTACTTCCTCAGCCTGTGCTGAATTTCGAGCTCGAAAGGAGAGCCCGTTAACGCATTGGTCCTGGTGAACTACTGCGGCCGTGTAGAATCCATTGGGCGACGGCCCTGCCACGTCAACGTAGTATACACCCTGTTTGGATCCGTGTTGGTGTTCGAGGGCCCGAGCGCGCGCCTCTCGTCTGCCTTCGTGTGTATGTGTGTCCATGTTGCGCGGGAGTGGAGGGACCCAGAGCTTGTGACGCCATAGCTCCGGAATCCGACACGTCTCCTCTGGAGTGCACTCGTGTTGGATAAAAAAAAAAAAAAAAAAAAGGCGCCTGTGTGCTGTTCGATGTCAGTGCACGCGGAAGATCCCCAGGCGGTCGAAATTATTCCGGAGACTACCACTACGCCATCTCTTTCTCTCCTTCTTCAGGAATTCCCACCTTCTTCCCTTCCCTTACGGCGCAGCTCAGGTGCCACCGAGATATGTAAGACTGATGCTGCGCCATTTCCTTTCCTCAAAAACCAATTTTACCAAAATGATTCAGCTTAAATTAGACGACGACGAAGCCAGCTGTGAAAAGCAAGTTGATATAGTTAACTTGAAGGGACGGGGAGAGACAAAAGTTGTTCAAAGAACACACGTGAAATAGAATGAAGAAATGGACATGGGAAGGGCGTGTTATGCGAAGGCTATAGGACGGTCAATCACAATTCTAAAAGCCGTTATTGCATTCTCATGTTGCACATACCCGAGAAAGCTTTGTCCAGCGCTCTGACATAGAATACCGCAATATAGTCTGCCTTTATGGTATCCTCCTACCTCCTGAAGACACAACATATGTGCGTGCATTCATGCGGGCAGCACAGCGCCGGTTGTCCATCCACGTTTTTTTTAAAATATCGATCCTTCCTGCAATCTGCCTGATCAAGCAGAAAGCTACTCTGGAAGCGCCCTAAAGGAACGTCTTGTTGCGTCTACGTTCACTTATTGTCTTCACCTCAGTGGTTCCATTTTTATACCCATGAGCTGTTCTCAGCTTTTATACTGTTAAAGCTTACCTGGGGACAAATATAAGTTGGCCTGTGTCGAGAGGTTGCCGCGTTGCAGTCACAAAGAGGCCAGTCTGGCAGAAAATCGAGATTTTGTAAGTTACAAAATACCAAAACCGGAATACAGGGGACACCATGTTCCCACGTAAACTATGTCCGAGATTTATTTTTGGTCTCGTATCCCAGAGGCAGCGCAACACCACCATTCACTTCAAAACGGTGACAACCCGTCCTTTTTTGGCAAGGACGTCTTGTGATTGAATCGGGAGATGGGAAGATTTTTTAATCTTATTTTCTCCTCAATAAATACTTCATTTGCTTTCTGAGGAACGCCAGCATCGCCAGGAAGAGCAAGAGAATCAATATTCATTGAGATCAATATTCGGATTGAGTTATCGCCATTTTTACCTTTACTGTTGTTTGCTACAAGTAAAAAATCATTCCATATGTCGTCCAAGCTTGAGCACCTTGATACATGTCATGGTGACGAAAGCAAAATATTGGGGGATTTTTACCCACACCGAGATTTGACGATTCCCCCCTGATTTATTTGCCACAGCTGCGGCGCTCACAGAGCACTACCGTGATTATAGGAAAAATTACTCGGCGATAATGCATATAAAGGGGTAATTATAGCGAAGTACTTGGATTTACCATCGGCAATTACTTCGATCATTTCACTCAAAGCCAGACTTGACATAAGCCATAAAATATTTCTGGGAGCCGATAGTGCGTAGCAAGGTAGCCCCTAGCTGCAGTGTGGGGTGGGTATTTGGCTTGTGGGTGGTATTTCTGGAGGGCAGCTGAGTTTCCCATTGTGCTTTGAATGCGGTTTCAGGTTTGCTTTTTCGTACCGCTGCTACGTGGGTGTGTAGTGGGTGAATGTTTTGTGCGGCGGGAGGGAAGGGGGGGAGGAGAGTGTTAGGCCCTAATAATCAACCTTTAGGAGACAGATAGTCTTCAGCAGAATCCGTATTTGAGCAGCAGTGTACGCATGTCGTTAGGTTTTTTGAAGAAACTTTAACGTTGTCAACATTATCGGCGCTGTTCACCTGATATATGTATACCATTCTCAAATTTATCTCTTAAGCTCTCGTATCAACGCGGACGTTCTCTGATATATAGGGCGACCTCTCTGACTTTGCAACCGCTGCTCGCAAGCGATATCTCTTAAAGGACTCCTTCAAAGCAGCTGATGAACTTCCTCCAGTGGTTTGTCATGCATGGAGCTTAAGAATTCTTGTCCAGAGAACCTATCTACCGTATCCTTGCTAACGCAGACATTTTACCTAAAGCGTTGGAGACGGTCGCGACGTTATCGCGGTCTGATTTTATTACGTTAGTGCAAACCGAACAGGTGAATTACTCAGCTGATTGTGACCGGCAATAAAAACCACTTTCTTTTATGCAGATATCGAGCCCTGCAACGGGGGCCGTACTTTGGGGGAGGCAAATGTGTGGTATCAGCATACGTAAAAAACGCAGGAAGTAGAGATTAATCGGCAGCGCTCCATCACAACGTCTCGCAAATGGCACCTGCCGCTTCAGGATATTAAACCCCATATTTTGCAATATACTTTCTTAGCTTACAGTGCTCCTTTTTCTTGAGCTCTTCAAATACGGCATTGTTGCTGTTTTCTTTCTTTATCATCTACCTTACCTTTTCCTGCACTGCGCTTCATACGAGAGTGATCCTTCATTGCCCCTTTCCTTTCACATCGCTTCCTACTTTTCGTACTAGCGGCAGCTTTCAGTAATCGCTAGCGTCTTCATGATCCGGTCGAAGGTTTGGAGGTATGCCTCCCTGGCTGAAACTGTTCCCCTCTAAAGAGGGCAGTAACGAGTAGCAAGGTTCGGTATCAATCGGAAACAATTTATTTCTTGGCAGGTAGCCCAAAAACACTCGTTGCACTATATAGATTGTGTGGCTGGTATACCTGAAGAATTTTTTGGCCTCGACATCGAGGATCTGGTGTAAAGGAACTAAAACAACAAGGCCATGGAGCGTAAACATTTTTCCATACGTGCAAGTGATAGCGAGCTGATTTGTTTAATTCAGCACCGAGTTAAACGGTAGGAACATACGTTGTGTACTTGTGTGATTGGCTTCGCACATGACATTTTTGAAGCGAAAAGCTTCACTAGGCTAGCCAACACCGCGCTTCGCGTGAGCCGGAGGCCAGATTTGCCACTTCTTGGCATGCGCGAAACCGATTGACGTCACGCACGGCGCAGGTGGCCGCAGCCGTCGCCGCCGACTCGTCCCTGCTTAAAAAAAGAAACTGCGTCGAGGTTGGAGATCGAACCAGGGCCTTCGGCATTTGAAGCGGAGACGCTACCACATTTTTCTTTCATGGTATTTACATGAAAAGGTATATATACTCCTCCACGAAAGCTCAAGGTTTGAGCATGAATGAAGGCACATCTAGTGAATGCTTGGGTTTCATTTAAAAAGAAACTGCGTCGGGGCCGGGTATCGAACCAGGGCCTCCGGCATTTTAGCGGAGACGCATCTAGTGAAAGCATGGGTCACATAAATAAAGAAAATAAGACGAAAAAGTAAAAAAAAAAAGTGGCGCTGACACAAACAACAGAATGGAATCACCGCCAGTCCTGTTCTGTGGGTCTTCTCTGCTGTCCCTGTTTTTTGCGCTGCATATTACTTTCCTTACGATGAGCCACCGACTAGCCCATACCAAAATTTTGATCGATTGTATCGCGTGTTGCGGAAATAAATTCACGCCGTAAAATGCTTCTCTCAGCTAAACGGGCGCATTGTTCGAGCTCAAATTTCGCTCAGAAGTGGCATTTGGTCGGCAGAATTGTTTTATACCACGTTTGCTTGGGATGCTTACCTGATTCGAACAGAATACGAGGTCTGTTAGAAAAGTATCCAACCTTTTGCCAAAGAAAAAAAAAATGGCATAACTGGAGCGTTGGAAACCTAATCACCTTCAAAGTAGTCTCCTTGGGACTCCACTTACTTCTCCCAATGGTGCTGCCATTGTTGGAAGTATTCCGAAAAGGCCCTTTTCGGAATGGAATTTAGCTCAGCTGTCGTTGCAGCCATAATGTCCTCTCTTGTCTGAAATCGCGCTCTTTTCAATGGCCTCTTGATTTTGATAAACAGCCAAAAGTCACAGGAGGCCATATCAGGAGAGTAAGGAGTCTGTTGGACTACAGCAGTCTGATTTTTCGCAAAAAAAGTGTGAATTTAGTGCGAGGAGTGTGCAGGAGCATTGTCATGATGGATGCGCCAATGTCCTGTTGACCACAACTTCGGCCTCTTGCGCCGCACAGCACCGCGCAGGCGACGGAGGACATCCCTGTAGTATTCCTTTGGTCAATGTTTACTTTCTGGGGTGTGTACGCGTGGTGTGCCACACAGAGGGAGTCAAAGAAAGCAGACAGCACCACTCTGACATTGCTGCGCACTTGGCGGGCCTTCTTTGGTCTTGGTGACGTGGAATGCTGCCATTGTGACGACTGGGATTTGGTTTCCGGGTCGTACCCAAGACTCGTCACCAGCGATTATGGTGTTGATGAAATCGGGGTCACTGTTTGTGGAATCCAGCATATCCTGTGAGACTTCAACAAGAAGCTGCTTTTACACCACCGTGAGCAGCTTCGGCGCGAATTTCGCCGCATCTTTCTCCATGGCCAAATTTTCGGTGATAATGGAATGATCAGAAAAATTGGTGATGTCCACCTCTTCCACAATTTCTCGGATAGTCACACGATGGTACCGCGTCACAACAGCGCTCACTTCGGCAATGACCTGGTCATTTCGGCATGTTGATGGCCGACCGGAGCGTGACTCTCTCTACACCGATGTGCGGCCGTCTTTAAACCAATTGTACCACTGATTAATCTGTGTGCTGCTCATAGCATTGTCATCTAAAGTCGCCTGAATATTCCGAATGGTTTCCACTTGGCTGTCGCTAGTTTCTGGCAAAATTTGATGCAGTAGCGCGACACCTGTCGCACCGCCATTTTCCTTGCAATAAACAACCGACGAGAGCACTGCGCACTGCCTCACTCAAACGCTGCGTACCAGTGACTGACGCTAGCGGCAGACGAGAAAAAATTTGTGCATGCGCACGAAGGTTCAAGGTAGGCTGGTGCAAGCGTGCTTGTGTCAATTCCATCAGGTGTTCGTAAAAAAAAAATAAAGTCGGATACTTTTCTAACAGACCACGTAAGTCGGATATTCACATCGTCTGCGGCGACGACGAAAGAAATTACGCCGCTCTGTCAGCGATCGCACCGGTGGCGCCATCTTGTTTGTTGGTCGTGAAGATTCAGCAGAAGGGAGAATTTCGGGAGGTTTGAAGACGGACTTTCAACTGTTTTTTAAAGGTCCCAGAAAACTTAACTTACTGAAAACTTTGTTTGGCCAAGCTAAGTTTTCTGTGACCATTAAAAAAACAGTTGAAAGACCGTCTTCAAACGTCCCGAACTTCTCCCTTCTGCTGAATCTTCACGACCAACAAACGAGATGGCACCACCGGTGCGATCGCTGACAGAGCGGCTTAATTTCCTTCGTCGTCGCCGCAGACGATGTGAATATCCGACTTATTCTGTTCGAATCAAGTAAGCACCCCAAGCAAACGTGGTAAAAAACAATTCTGCCGACCAAATTCCATTTCTGTAGGAAATGTGAGCTCGAACAATGCGCCCGTTTAGCTGAGAGAAGCATTCCACCACGTGCGTTTATTTGCGCAACACGCGATACATGCAGGCTTAACCAGAGGTAAGCCACTGCCTAATTTTTTTATTACCTACAGGTAGTCAATAATACCCCGCCACTGGCTTTTCTGGTTGGTTGGTTTGGTTGGTTGGTTGGTTGGTTGGGGTCAGTCTGATTAACATATTGAAAGTAAGCACAAGACCACTGCCGGCTGCGAATATGCTATGCATGCACATGATACATTTGGTACATAGCATGCGAAGCAGTGGCAGAGAGCAATTGGCACTTTTATGAAAACACATATTGCCGTGCTTTTCATCCTGATCAACAGCGCCTCCGTTGTGCACGCGCACGATAGGCTGTCAGTATAATGTGCAATATCATTGCGCAGTAAGGAGCCGCTGTAGATACAAATTTATCAAGAGCCCTCCAGTAGGGTGACCTTTATTTCTCCCTTCTTCCGCTCCTTCCTTCCTCGGTTGCTTCCCCCTCTGTCTCACAGAGTGGTAGACTGGCTGTGTCTTTCCCTTATTTGGCCAATTTTTACGCGGATAGCCGCGGTGGCTCAATGGTCAGAGGTTCGGCTACTGAACCGGAGTACTCGGGTTCGAACCCTACCGCGGCAGCCGCGTTTCGATGGAGGCGAAACGCAAAAAGGCGCCCGTGTGCTGTGCGATGTCATTGGACGTCAAAGATCCCCAACTACCCGGAATTAATCCGGAGTCCTCCACTCTCCTCCCTTTCTTCTTTCACGACCACTTTTGTACCTTTAATTACGGCACGATAAGGGTGTCCACTCAGATATGCGAGACAATTACTGCGCCATTTACTTTCATCAGAACCAGTTTTCAATTGTTTTTGAAGCTTGGCTTCTCCACACTGGTCGCGCATTCAACCACCACCTCTATCTCTCCACACGTATTTGCCGTTATGCCGCACGTTGTCACCATCTACACTTCCGACAGTAAACCTGCAATGAAATGCCTGAGCGCGGATGTGACGTTCTACGATACGCAATACCATGTAGGAACATATGTTTGGAGATTCGAGGGCCTTCGCGATAATAGTATTTCCCGCCCTCATGCCTATGAAAGTGCGGCGGCCTAGCTTTTTAACGCTGAAATGTAATAACGCCCTGTGCACAATACTCTTTTCCATCAGAATTTTGGCACTCCATGTCGCTGGCAATTTAAGAAACAGTTCACCAGGAGCAGCCTTAGATAAAGTTTTATTAAAAATTGCTACAGCTTTTAGTTTAGTAAAGCGCATACTGTTAAAGAGAGTTGGTGATATGCTTGCTCTACCCAACGACAACTGCATAGAGAATATTTTAGAGCACAGCCCTTAGGCGCCCGTATCTGCGTTTCGCGGAGTCGCCGTCATCGTTGTCCGTTGTAACTAGGAGAGGCAAAAAGCGCAGCCTGCTCCCCTCCTTAGCAAGAAACAAAAAAAAGACAGCGCCTCGCGGATGGCTCTCGCCGGCGCGCGTCGTAAAACGGGGGAGAAGGAACTCCTGGAGAGCGACTAATCATTAATTTAATTGCCACATGGCGCAGTTCGCTCCCAGTCCGACGGGCAGGACGTGATGACGCAAAAAGTCACGTGACCTTGACCTACGTTGCCGACCTACCTCCTAGGTTGCTTCTCTGGGAACAGTTAATCGATTTTTCTGTTAGGGTCAACGACGCCAACGACGGCGCCGGCTTTTCTGCGATACGAACTCCTTAACACTATCCAATTAATTAGCGAGATGAAGGGAGATTAGTAGTTACTAAACCAAACACTCACTTTGCATGGTCGTAACCTGGCTCATAACAAATTTCGGGCTATTATTATAAGGGCGCTTAAATGACTTCAGTAAGATGTGTTTTTTTGAACGTGGTCAAAAATAACATTCAAAGCATTAAAAATAACAAATACACAGAACTTCCAGCCTTCACGTTGTCACTTACCATAGCTACGAAATATAATAAAATTTAGTTTCATTATTAGCAGTAGTCCGGTGGCGGTGGCGCTGCTGTTCCGGCCCAGGAAACACATGAATTTCGGACGGTCTTTAAAAGAAATTCCACAGGGGGTAGGTTAAAAGAATTAACATCATTTTCATTCGCGGGAACAAAGGAGATGACTATATCAGTCAAGTCACGCTACATGGCAATGATATGCTGAGTCACAAATTTCAAACTTCGAAACTTCGCGGTAACACTCGTCTGATGTACGATGTCTCAGTCGTTTCTTTCGATTGAAATGAAAACGTGTGATAATTCGTTCGTAAATGGTGTTTCCTCTTTGTGATAAGATTTTAGAACGCTCTTGAGAAATTCGTTACCAATACCTCTAGGAATCATAGTTTAAAATAACTTCTACCGTTATATGGTAGAGAGAGGGTGTGGTAGATGGTCCTTGGCGTAAGTATATCATCGCTCTTTGCACACTTCCCATGTCATATCTTCCACCACATTTCCGGCTTTCTCACCCTCCCCCTTTGTTCACCTTTTTTTTTCTTTCTTTCTTTCTCCTTATCCCCTACTATCAGTTCTCGGAAACAATGACATTCCTGCTAGCCCCTCCGCCCCCACCTTTTGGCTTTCTTTGAACTCTAGCCATCACCCCCCCCCCCCCCCCCTGCCTTGTCCTTCCTTGGAAATGCCCCCCCTTTCTTTCTCCTTCCAGTGCCAGCCTATTTTGTTTGCCTAGTTCTCATTTCCCTGTACCACGCTGACTATTCCTCTTATCTGAGTTTTTCGGGTCCACCCAGTGCCAACCCCCCGTCGCAGCCCCTTGAAAGCCTTTGTTCATTGCACACCGCCCGGATATAAGTTTTTCCACTATAGCAGCTTAACGAATCATGATTCACCTCCCTCCCCTTCCTGACACGCATCCCCTCTCACACCACTTTCCTTCCCCCACCCGGGGCCTTCCTCCTCGGAGCGAAGGCCCTATTTAATCCCTGCCAATGATGAACGCTTTGCCCAGACGAAGACAAGTCCCCTTGTCGAAACGTTGGCTCAAGCAACCTGAGGTTTTCCCCTCCCTTGTTCATTTTGTTCTACCGTTATAGTATCTCTGAAGTTTAATTTCTAGCCTATGTTTGCCTCCTTAATTTTTGAAACTTCTTTGCTTGATCCTAGTGTGTACTATGGGCTTGTTTTCAGATCTGTCAACTCCCTAGATTGCATATTATAATATACACTGCGTAAAGTACGCTTTGGTGGCCAGACTAGCGCACGCTGTAAACGCACTGGCCGTTCGCCCGAGGCAAGGCTCATCGGCGGCGGCGGAACGCAGTACGCGCATCCTAAATGTAAACCCAGAGCCGCCTCTTCTAGGACTGCGCATTCCGTATGCGGTCGCCTATGGTATGAGTACCGAAGCAACTGCGCTCAAAAACTGCGTTACTGAGGAGAGTAATGGTGGCGTATTTTTTTCTTTACTTCGCGAGAAAAAAAAAGGCCACCTATATACCTAACGTGCACGCCCACTCAGCATTTTTTTTATATTCCTAGAAACGGGGACACATGCACACAGAATTAACAAATAGACACTAATTAAATTTACCAAGAACCAAGGTGTTATGGACAGAGTGTAATTTACCTAGGCTGCACCTATGCAGTTTGGAAAAAGAGATTCACGTTACAGTGTTACTGTGAAATCCAAGGTGTGCTGGTATTTAGGCGTGACTAGCACAACATGAAATAATGGTTGTCTTGCGATTAATTCACTTTCGCATTCTTATCGCTCTCTCATTGCTTTTCGACAAAACCTATTGAAGGTCGGTGTGGCACCACCACACTGGGCACAGTTAGGTTGCTGCTTGCCACGTCTCCCAGCGCAAGAGCTTTTGTCCGTGCGACAATAAAAGTCGTGCTCGTGCATGCGCCGAATCAATAGAAGCCAGGTCTTTCCGGACTACAGAGCCATGCCTTTTGTCCGGGACACGCAGCGCCACGCATTGTACGGAGGCATTGTCACGACCGGGTTCGCCATTGTTCATGAAAGGTGCACTTAAATGCCTGCGTCTTTCTCACAGCAGCTACCCGGCAGGTTCTGTGCAGTTATCTCAATAGGCAAAGCAAAAGCGCCAAAGAGCGTCAGAAGATTTCCAAATATATTTTTCCTTATGAGATACGCAGTTTGATGTTTTATTTTAAATCGGGGCACATGCAGCAAAAGGAAAAAAAAAACAGTATTGTTGCAGTGCCTGTTTCAATTTTAAATTTGTGTTCATCACATTCTGACGATTATATTTCCAAGCGCTTCTGGGTAGCTCTAGGCTCCTCTTCTATTAAGTTAATGACGAGAATAGGGAGTGGAGGTAGCTGTTATTTTAACGTTATGATCCGCGCAGCAACCAGCCCGGCTACTCTTAAAATGTGAAAAAACTTTGTCAGTTTAAATCGCAACGATATGCGACCTTTCTGTCGGAAGTAGTGCCGTCGGTGATTTCATAAATAATTTACTTATTTATTCAGTACTGCTGACCTCAACGCGAGGCTGTAAGCGTATGGGAGATAAGAAAAACCATATTATGCAATACATGGGTAAACCACATCAAGATGCAACAAGCGTGCTTCCACGAACCGAGATTTTTCACGTTGATGCCATTGAGAAATAGTAATCAGCCGTTACACATATAATGGTGACGCGTGATTTGCGAAGAAGATTTCGGCCTGATAAGCTTGAAAGCCACATCAGCTTTGGCGTGCTGTGCTTCACCGGAGGTTCTTCTTTCCTGCAATAGGCGAGGCATAAAAGCAGTCACTCGAAATGAGTACATGCTCTTCATTTGAGGCAACATATGCGGTGCTCGTTTTTGAATATTGAGGCAGCATCGCTTCACAATATATTTTTACTTTTGGCTGGGGAGGAGGGCGGACGGGACACGTTTGAGTGCAGAGAACACCGCTGGTCGTGCACATTAAAAAGAATTAATACTTTTAGTGCGCTAGGACTGATAGGAGCCATTCCCGAATTTAGCCGTGTGTGTTTCTTTGTCTCTCGGCCTGTTTGTTCGAAGCCTGTTTTGGGTCTTCGATTGTCCCGTAACCAAGTGTGCTGTACTAATGAAGATTTGTTTTTATCCAAGTTGTAACCCCCCTGCTTATACGCCCTTTGGGAAAGCGGGGTATCTCTGAATAAAGATAAGTAATAAAGGCTCCTCACATGCCCACCGAGTGGTGGGCAGTACGTTGACCACCACTCGATGGCCAAATGAGTAGCCTGCCCAATGTGTCAGGTGGAAGCGCAATTAATGTGAGAGGTGCTCGGGATGAGCAACCCGGATCGCACCCCAACCCAAGCAACCCAAGATCCACCAATAGCAGCATCTGCCTTAGAAGGCCAGTGGCGCATCGCTGCACCACTGCGCCAGTAATAGTAGAAAGACTCTCAGGTATCCAAGAATGTAGAGATCAACCTAGTCCGCATATATGGACATTAACCCCTTATCGCTGTCTAATTAACTTCCATCCGTAAATACCGGATCTGAACACCGAAATCGAAGTGAAAACCGAATTACTATCGCACTTAATTCACTGTCGCTAATCACTTTTTTTTTGTAAGCCAGCAGCAGCCGTGAGCTCTAAACAAATAATGAATAGGAAGTGTGAGGCTGCTGCACTCAACGTTCACCAAAACCTCGGTGCAGTACTTTTACTGAACTCAACCTCTAAGATAACGCAATCCTCAAGACGGAAATCGGTCCCAGTTCGGAGCGCTGACAAGCAAGCCAGCAGTGCAGCCACAGATCCATAACTTGTTCTTAGGTCGCATTTCACAATGAACTCTTTCCTTGATGAGCTGCGGTTCTCAGCCCCATCATAGTCAACTTATTTGCATGCGACACACGGCTAGGGCACATCTTTTCAAACAAGCATCAGCTTAGCGCCTGTAGCTGGCGCACATCACCGGGATGGGTCAATCTAGCCGCACGGCTCAGCAACTGAATATTTATGATCTCAAGCGATATTGAGAATAAGAAGCCGATAACGATCTCGCTATTCACGCTTCCATGCGTTTGTTTTCGTGCTCCTTGGCCGAGCTTCATTCAGTAGGGCCTCTGCTTTGCGTTAGGCATGAGTTCACATTCTTTGTGTGGAACACGAATAAAAAGAAATGAGGAAAAATAGGGCGCCTAGGCAAGGTAGAAAGCGACCAATATATACTAACTTCATAAATTGATAAAAAAGAAGAGAATAAATCAATTTTCGGACAGGAGCAGCGAAACTTGAAGTGCCAAAAAGAAGTATTTAGTATTAACCTGCGAACCCAGCATGTGCTTCCATAGTATACAGTTATTGGCAAATGAATCGATTTATAATTGAAAACAGGAATTGCTGAGGCTTTTTATAGAAGTGCCTTGTTATATTATTCTGCAGTAATTTAAATTTGTCTACCAACTCTAGCTTCCCACAATGTTTTGCACCTCCAGATTGCTTTTAAGAATACAAGTAATCCATAAGCTTTTCTCTAATGCTGCCGGTCCGAACAAAAGTCTGCAATTTGTACAAATGAGAGGTTGCCTGGTAGATCTTTATTTAAACGAATGAAAGTATGAAAATTAAACGACCGTGAAATCAAGGCGCCAAGTGCAAGACTACACAGAGGAAATAAAATGGCACTATGCAACTCATTGAAAGTATACGAGCATAAAAGTAGCAACAGAGTCAATATTGCTAATAGCAAACAGATCACAGCGCGTTAAATAGAATTCAGAACCTTGATACGATTTCGTCGTCCTGCGACGGTGCCAAATATAAGTTAAGCCTTATTGTATAAAGGTGTGTGTCCCAGACGTGATGCAGCCTCATTCTGTGGTGAGAGAAAAAGCACCATATAGCTCGTATGGAAGCCGTGTGCTTCTTACCCAGGACGGAACATGTCGCACTTAAAATGATAAATCAATCCGACAATTGACTTTTTTTTCTTCTTTTTAAGAGACACAGACGTTCTAAGAGGATTCTGGCGTGGGCTGTTTGGTTCATGCTTTGAGAAACCGATTCACACTGAGCAACGGAACGAGGACAAGACGGAACACGAATACAGCGCCCGTCCTGTGTTTCGTGTTCCTTTTTGTCCTCATTCCGTTGTGCTGTGTGAATCTGTTTCCTAAGGAGACAGAAGCGTGTGTGGAAGTATGAAGAGCGGACATAATCATCTTTACAAATTCTATGCTATTGGACTTCAGCCGTGAAAGAAGGAAGTCTCGATTCCTTTTTGGTACCCTACTAAGACCTTCCAAATTCTTGGCGTTGATCAGTTCCTCGAAGATTCAGACAGATAAAATAAGTTATGAAGGCCTTTAAAAATATGCAGAATATAAGGTGAAGTTGTTTTTTTATACAGAGTGATTTTTAACCGTTTTTTTATTTTATGTACTTTTATTTTAGAGACTCTGAGACATACTTGCTTGCTTTATGGGGTTTAACGTCCCAAAGCGACTAAGGCTATGAGAGACGCCGTAGTGGAGGGCTCCGGAAATTTCGACCACGTGGGGTTCTTTAACGTGCACTGACATCGCACAGTACACGGGCCTCTAGAATTTCTCCTCCAAAGAACTTCTAGCCGCCGCGGCCGGGATCGAACCCGCGTCTTTTGGGTCAGCAGCCGAGCACCATAACCGCTGAGCCACATACGTCTATGCAGTCTGTGCAGGGGATTGTATAGCAAGGGGGGCAATATATACGGGATAGAGCTCAATAATGAGACGATTAGATCAGTACAATTATGTAATCAACTTTTCATTTTATATCTTCAGGAGAAAGGTTATATTCTGAATTGAAGGCTGTGAACATCGAAACTGAGCTCCGTTTTGGTATTTTATTGATCGGTAATGTGATTAGAAATATCGACCGTAAAAACTACCTATATTAGAGCTCGGAGTGTTGGCTTTCACGGATTGATAATTTATAAAATGGCGTCGCTCGCCCTTGGAATGCATCAAATGCAGACACCCTTTTGTTTTTGATGATGAAGAAGGTGCCTTGTTTTCAGTGTCGATATCACGCGCAGCGGCGCTTTTTAAATATAGGCAATGCGGAACACCCAACTCCATGAGCTTTGGAAAGCATATTTTTGTTATTCGACACTTTGAATCACTTCAGTGAATAGTAAAACGCAAAATCAGGGCTCACCTGCAATGCTTACAACCTACAATTTTCAAAAATATCTAAGTTCAATACATATAAAATAAAAAAATAGCTGAGGTTTAGCTGTGCTTAAACCGGGTAAGTTGCGTAAGCGAGCAGCAACTGTTTTTACCGAGGCCAACGCCCGTATTTATTCCCCGTTTCCCTCCCGCTTCCTCTCTCCTCTCTCCAGGTTCCGAGACATGCGTCGAGAGGGCGCGACTAGGCGCGCGGCAGCGCCGCGGCGCAGCGACAATCCTGCCGCCTGGTGGAGCGCGGCTGAAACGGTTGCTATGGCAACGGCGCTCCATCTGTTTGAGCTCGCTGCGACTGAAGGTCAACCGTGGCCACCGCCGGAAGCTACGGTACGGCTCGAAACCTGGCGTAGTATTGCTTACGCAATAAAAAAAATGATTAGCTAAGTTTACTTAATTATCACCTAATTATCTAACTGAAAAGCACCTGCACAAACCGCACCGCCATATCTCATAGGTTTTTGAAATAATAAATCTGCAAACAGTTACAAAAATCATCCTTTATAGACTGCCGGCTCCTAACAATAAAGAAGCTACTTTAAATAAAAACTGACCTGTTATAAGCGTTACATCGGTAACGTGTTCAGGTGAAATACACGTGTACTCAACACCCGCCGTTTTCGCAAGCAAACGGTGGGTCGTCTGGGCACTTATTTTTTGAACGAATCTCTCAAGGAATGCTGCGCTTCCGCTCCCCTCTGAGAGGTGACCTCGTAGTCGCTTTCAGTTTTAACTTCGTCAGTCTGGAACAATCGAGGAGAAACTGTTGAATCAACTATTTAAGCGACAAATAAGTATCTCCTTGCCAGACGAACATCAACGTAGTCAGATATAGCCAAGACATTGAGTGCGGCTCAGAAAAAAAAAAGTTTAAGAGAGTTGCCCTGTGGGTCCTTTCTTTAGATTAGATGTTAACATCTTGAACGAACCTAGATATATATCAGAAAAGTCATTAAGTTAACTTTCACCGACGGCCGAAACATAGACACATCAAACCGTTGAACTGCTAAACCGGTTGGTTTCACCATACTTTCCTGGTTCTGTCAATTCCTGACTCGTAGAAGCAACCCGATGATGTTTTTTTAACTATACGCATACTGCAACGTTTAAAAGTCGTGTCATAGTACCTTGTTACGAGTTTCATGTGTGCATAATTTCCTGTAAACTCTTTTATTCTTGTTCGTGGCGCAAATTACGGCAGTTGTCCTAAACGATTACAACATATTATTTCCTTATGTTCCACGCAATTTGAAGTTGTATTTCTTAGTTTTCTAATCGTCCATCTTTTTGGGCAGCACGGAAAATAGAACTGAATTATGTTTTTTGCGCATTCAAGTTTCTTTGTTCACCCTCTATATCAGTATCTGAATGTTACTATAACATGTCTGTGGTAAAACGCACAAAGAAGCACGAATTTTGGCTTGCATTACTTATGAGAAGTTCACGTCGTCTCTCGGTTCTTTCACACGCGAACCCTCGCCCGAAAGATGGAGCCTGCATCACTCCTCCACGTTTGTTTCTTATATATTCCCGTATGCGGGGCCAAATAATAATTTATTATCAAGAACTATAATAGTTAACTTCTAACGCTCTGTAGTTAACCTGTGGATTGCACTAAAAGAATTGTAGCTGGATTTTTGCAGAACTATATTAGCTTAATCGCTTCAATATCACAAGGTGTTCTCGTAACAGGTATTTTTGTGTTTCTGTAATGCTTTATTTTTATTACCATGGAATCGTTTTTCTGTTGTAATGCCAACAAATGTTGACGCATACGCGACATTGCTTGTATATTTATTTTTCTACCTGCAGTCTGCCTAATCCATTATGCCTACCTTGGGGAGGAACGCCTTGTTAGGCGCTGTGCTCAATTCAAAATATTCAATTGAGTTAGATGAGCTCAATAGAATAGAACAGAGTGGCTATGCCGCGCCCTACGATATATAGGTAACTAAGGCCATCACACTACAGAAGCCAGGTAGGTTTCTGATTTATGGCAACGGCCGTTGCCTCATTACCTTAACAATGGTGGCCTGGCTGCAGCGATTGAATGTACGTTTCATTTAAGTCCTTCCAGCACCTCATATGTCGGTAGGTGTGCAGTCAGTGATAGCAATTTTGAAATGTATGGCACATTTGTTGTCTGTGAAATACGTTTTGCCTCCAAAACATCGAGAGCGTTCTATCCGAGCTTAGACTGCAGCCTATTAAGTGTGAAAATATTTCAGTCTCGTATGCATATTGAGATTTTATGAATTCTTTGTTGTTCACCGGAGCCGATGTAGCAAGTAGGACCAAACTGTGCTTGGAATAAAAGAGAGCTTTGGTTCCTGTTATAGCCAGCTGCGTGGCTCGGTGCGAGCATTTAACGACTGAATTTTTCTAATAATGCCTTTTGTTTACTACTAACAAATGTCTCGCCGCTGAACTTTTGTCCAGCTGAATCACAAGTTGTAGAACGTTCGAAGTTTTTGTCATAACCTTAAGCTGCCTAACGAACACATTATCTGTCCTGGCACCCAACAATGTGTTCGGCGTTAATTACTTCAGTGGTGCATTAATGGAAGCACCGAGCAAAAAATAGTAAAACTAAATGTGGCTGGCACAATGCAGCCTGTAAAACGTGGCACTGTTTTAAGGAGCAGCATGCAAGGAAACCTGGTCGCAAGCCCTGCTTAGGAATGTGAGGAGGACCAGACCTGAGCTTTTTCTTCCACCTAAACTTTGGCAATCCAACACGAAAGTCCTGAGAGCGGATTGTATTGCCTGTGGTGCTTACACTGTTATTTGTTCTCTACTGGTCTTTCGGCGTGTTCAGATACAATTATGCAGTCAGCACTTCCCTATTGCCTGTGGTGCTTACACTGTTATTTGTTCTCTACTGGTCTTTCGGCGTGTTCAGATACAATTATGCAGTCAGCACTTCCCTAATTACTTTGTGGTAATGAGCTACTGTACAAACTCTTTCGTGAATACCTTCGCACTAAAAGTAGTGGCACTCATTTGCTAATTAGACCTTACAACACACACTCCAGTGAAAGATTAGCGCAAGCTAGCGGGGCATTTTTCTGCCTGACAGTGCCGATCTCTTCAGCGCAGTGTTCGCTCGAACTATTTGCGTGCAAAGGAATTATTTTTCTACACTGTAAGACACTGGGACTAACGAAATGGTGAGGAAGTTTCAGAAGCATTGCGAATCGCGTTTCTGCTCTGCAGTAGCTCCTCATGTCTTTTGCTTTCGTGCTACGTAAATGAGGGGCATATGCGGCTAAGCTTTCCCCAGATAGCAGTGCATGAAATGCGAGATGGGGTACTACGAGCGGTGCAGCAAGGGCGAGAATCTCAGATAGTTGAAGATGCTCTGAGTAATGGTCCACACCATTTACAGCCCTGCCGAGTTTATGGATATCTTTGCAACCCCACCAAACGCTTAGAAATAAGCTCCTCGCTATTCTTCATGATGCTTACAGAGCTCACTAAGGCAGTCTGAAGGCCACATGTTGCTCCTTAACTAAAAATTTGTCAACGTACTCTGTGACGCTGCCCTCTTCAATCTCTTTGAGTAGTCTCAGACGCGTGAGACGATTGTGTAAATGTATGAAACGTCAACCTCCATTCGGACATACCGCATATATAGTACATAGAATGAACTGCAGTAACTAGACAGATAGTGGTTTTCCGTAATGTACTGATGATCTAAAAGCGCCACGAAACATATAGTAAGGCCAAAACGCTGACAGAATATTCGAGACCCTGCCTTTCTGAATACTAAATGACTAATAAGCAATCAGTTTCTCGAAACCTTCCGAGTGGCGGATAAGAGTGGCTGTACTAGGTATACTATTCCTTCGCACTTCGACCCAAGCGAAAATGGAGAAAAGCAAGCGCATCTTCTTAAGAACAAACAAAAACCAATGGCAGATGTAAGTTACAATACACTTCATTATAGTTAGGTGTCTGACTTCCTGAAATTCACTGTACCCTGTTAACGTAGCGCAGTCGGAAGGTTTGCGGCAAGGTGGGTTAGAAGCCTTGAGAAAAGCTACACCTCAACAGTTTTTGAAGGGGAAAAAAAAATTCCCTAAACCATTGTTCCGCGACGAACTCTGGCGCTTGTTTTCAGCACACAACCGAAACTGAGTGCATAAAGTGCGCAGGGAGCTGCGCACACAGTGTGACAAAAGTATAGCCCAGTGAGTAGAACAAGAAGACGAAGGACTAAGTGCTTCAGCGCTTGGTTGTTACCGAGGGTTACAAATCGCAAAGCCAATTTTACAAATAATTAGTAACGGTCCTTCCTTCCATAGCGTTGTGACAGAGGGCTGCTCTACAACTTTGTGTTCTGCATCTGCCAGGCGACAATATGCAAGTTTCACCGTGCAAACCGTCGAAATTCTGGTGTTACTTTGACAAGTTGTAAACCCGCTCCGCTGGAGAACCGACAGTGATACGCTTGTGTAGGCAAAAATATATGGTCCATGTCGACGCTACATTCGCAGCAATTTAAAATGAACTCCCATCTTACCTCACTACATGCTGTTGTTGTTGTTGTAGCGTACGACAGAATGGCACATACCCACTCGGGGGGATCAGCCAAGAAACGGGTGGTAAAGGTTGGTATTCCCCTGTACGTAGTAAAGGCAAAAGGAAAGCACACGGGAGAGGAACACCGGGGGAGTCCACCACAAGAAGGGCACGGAGAGGATGAAAAAAGATTAAAAAAGAAACAAAACAAAAAACAAAAAAATAATAATTATATGCGTTTTATCTCTGTTTTCTTCTTTTTCTTTGGTTTTTCCTCTTTCTTTTCGTAACACTTTGCTTTTTAATTTAAACTTGTAATGCTTGTCATCTCACCTAAGATGCAGGCTTGAAAAATGTGGATAGGTTCATTGAAGTAATTTAAGAGCTAAATTACTTCAGAAATTCCTACGGAAACGGCCTCTTCTAACAAATTTATCAAATCAAGACCACAAGTGTCAGTCCCCATATAAGAAGGACGCCTTCTAGAAAAGCGAGCACTGCAGAGACGGACAAGGACGACAAAAGAGACTCGAATTTCCATGATCGGATAGAAATATTAATCAATAACAAAAGTTTTACAAGCTTCTATTCATTTATTGTGCGCCCCTGCCTATTCAAGCGCATTTACTTTTGTGCGATGTTCTGGCCGCCGGTTTGTATATACTCAAGCTCATGTCATTTTAACGATGTTTTCGTTGGCTAGACAGGGAGGGGATCATTTTACTTTTCCACCTTTTTACCTCTGGCTAGCCCTGTACGAAGTCCACGCTTTTCCCGCAGACATAACCATCCCAAGCCTATCGTTTCCTTCTTTTTTCGCCAAGGGTTCGCTGACAGGGAACAGTTCAAGAGTTCCTTTTATTTCGTTCGATTCTATTTCGTTGTTTTCTTACTGTGAGGCAGCTACTACTTGTGCCAAAGAGGTATTAGCTGAATACGGGAGAGCAGCAAAGGTCTGTAGGCGCTGAAAAGTTGCCTTCAGTACATTCTGCAAAGTTCATTTCGTTCACTAGACCACGTTCCTGCCCTCCTCTTGGAGGCCGCAAATAAGAGATTCGCCGCATTCATCAAAACGTGCCTGGCTTTACTCATGGTGGAGCCCTTTCAGGTAACACTTAAGGCATACTCTTATGTGACGCGCCTCAGCTGCTTTATACCCGGTCCCATTTATTTAATGGTCTCCACGAGTGGCCGGAACCTTCCGAGAGTTTGTACCTAAGCGCGTGATAAACAGTGCGCTATAGAGGTGAGTGTTTTCACGCCACTAGTTTATTCCATAGAAGCAGTAACGAACGTTTTTGTGAATCATTCAAAAGAGAGAGGAAGAAGAGGAAGAGGAAAGGCGGGGAGGTTAACCGGTAGATGAAACCACTTTGCTGCCCTGCACTTGGGGAAAGAGACGAGGGGATATAAAGGGGAGGGAGGAAAGGGAGAGATGAGAAAAAATAAAAGGCGAAAAGGCTTAGGGAAAGCCAGGGGCTTTCGTGCAGGCCTTACACTTGCAAGAACCGCAAGAGGGCCTGGCAGGCCCTCACTGCCGATGATCTCCGCGGCCAGTGTACCAGAATCTGGAACTCCGTTAGCGGGCGTGATGCGGTGGGTTCTGGCGCAAGGCGGAGAGAATGTCTTGCATAATTGTACGCTGGACATTCACAAAGAATATGAGATATGGTCTCATCACGGCCACAGAAATCACAGGCAGGGTTATCAGCGATCACAGTAGAGAAGTGGTTCGTGATTGCGACATTAAGCCACAGGCGACACAGCAAAGTTGCCTCGCGTCGTGGTAGGCCGGATCAAAGCCGTAACTTCAAGTCAGGATCCAGGGATAATAGAGGCTGCGAAATGTTGGCTGAGAAATCCTTTCTTTTCCTATGCTATAATGAGAGTAATAGAAGATCAAAGTACCGCGTCGCTATGTGCTCGATTGCCTCGATAATGAGTTTTTTTCGAAATCACGAAGCCAGCTACGCTGCACAGTGTAAACTGCTATGCACATTCTATATTTCCACACTTTGGTTAAGAAACATGTGTTCAAGTATGTGCCTTCTGTAATTTTTTGCAGTACAGCCCGACGGGCTGCGGAAAAAAGTACGGTAAAGCGTGGTGCAGTGGTGAGTTCTGTACTGCGAAAGAGAAGTTACAAAGATGAGGACGATGCGTTGTTATAGCTTTGCTCTCTTTCGGCGGCAAATGTCGAGTACAAAGATGATGTCTCTCCAACTTTAGTAATATTTCGTCCACCCCGTGACTAAAGTGGCATCAAGTTTTTATAGTGAATAAATTTTGAAAATGAAATTAAATATAGTCTAAATTGGTTGTTCCTCAAAAGGATTTAGAGAAGGCTTCAACACATCGTGCTTCTTATTATTGATTTCATGGTGCTGTTAGGCGACTGCAAGTGGTCAAAATGGTAGAATTCGGTTCTGGCTGTTTTAAACAATCCGCGACCTCCACTACTCATTCGGTAAGCTAACTGGGCTTCAAGTAATCTATTTCAAAAGCGTGGCTTTTTGGGCTCGTTGGTGCACGATCATAGCAAATAATATAGCGCAGAGTAGGACAGGGCACAAGAAGACACGAACAACACGAGCGCTAAGTTAGCGCTCGTGTTGTTCGTGCCTTCTTGTGTGCGGTCCTACTCTGCGCTATATTATTCGCTATGGGCTTCTAGTGCCGTAAGCAAGGCGCTCTAAGAATTTTCAACACTGCTGACCTTTTGTCGGCTTTTCACACACATGGAATGCAGAGCTTCGTGCGGCAATTTGTAAGACCGTTTAAATCAATAACATGCCGCAAAGCGAGTAGTCGCTGCCTCGAATATCTGAAGCTTCGCTCAAGTGCCATACACCAAATTTAATTTTTGGTGTATCTTCATATTCGTTTATAATAGACCGAAATGTGAGTTCTAGGGAGCCGTGTCCTTTCCTCTTGGTTGTTTCTGTTTTTGCACACTAAGCAACGCTATCGAAGTGAACTTCCTTTTTAATTCCGAATTACAATGAAACATTTCGTTCTGCTCGAGCCTAGTTTCTACAGTCCGCGCTGCAAGTACGCAAAGAGGATGCGACGTGAAATTCTTCGGTGCGTGCCGCCGATGCTGAGGCGAGGAGATTTCAACCTCAAACCGCCACTGTGCGTCCAGCGCAGCTAGAAGTCAGAAGGCGCCACGAGAATAGCGGCAGCGCCGTAGACATTTTCCCGCACAACCCGTTTTAGTCTCAGTTGCTTCTTTCGTGACTGTATGCGGTTTTGGTACTACCTCCCTCTTTGTGATCGATATTGCAATTGAAGCAGCAAGAGGCGTACGGGACTGCCATCGTCACTCATCCCATTTGTGAGTCACCTGTTGCTGGATATCGAACTACTCTGCCATCGCAGACGGCGCCAGTTCCTCGTCGCCGACTTCTCGTTATTCTCAATAAATTACCTGCAGTCTTCCCTGCGGCAGTCTGTTGTTGAAGCACTCCCGTTCACACGCGAGGAAACACAGCAAAACAAGGTCGAACCAAGGCCGAAAAGAGAGCAATCGGAAATTGGGGCCGTGAACAGCGTACCGGAAATGAGACCAGCGGGGCGAGGCCGCAGCCCGCACTGCGACACCATGCACTTTCATGCAACGTAACATGCAAACGAACCCGCATACTTCCGACGTTACCTCCCAGTTCCAGCTCGAGAACTAAAAGCAGAACAGTCTGATGACACTGTGGCTGTATGTCTGGAAAACACTGCACTATTGATACGCTCAAAATGCCACGCGAACGGGTGAAAAAAAAAAAAAACGACAGGCGTCGGCTTCAAATCTCTCCCAAATGCCAAAGGACAGCTTCTGCCTTTGCTTCACTCAGTCCTAAGAGAGCGCTTTTTTTTATCAAAAGGCAAGAGCCAGTTCTTGGGTCAACAGAAGGGTCGCTAGCCGTTGCGCAGCCTACGCCTTTTTAACCTATACTGCCTGGTCTATCACCTACGACTCAGGGTGTGAACTGCGAAGAGTTTTCACTTACCTTGGCAGATATATATCTGCCCGTCACCATATCACAGAAAAGTTGCTTCCAAGTTAATGTTATCAGACAGCAAGTCAAAAATATAGGCTACGATGGAGGGCGATAGCGAGGTTTAATAGCATCACGCCTAGAGAGAGAGTCCAGGGATGCGCCAATACCTGCTTCGTTGTCTTGTAGTCCGTTACACGATCTGCGACCCGCGATCGCGGACTAGAGAGCGTGGCACGAACAATGCAATGAGGGACATCGTGGTAATCGCGCCTCGGCAGTTGGAAAAACAAGAAATGAAATAAAGGCCTAGTCTTCATGAGCTCGCCGGTGGTCAGCCTGGAGAGCGAATTTGGACAGGAGGGCAATGCATGGATTTAACGATATGAGAAGCCCGATAAGGTCTTAGCGTATACACGGTGCAGTGAAACAATGGAGAAAGGTCAGTAAAAGTAATTCGTTCAGGAATAACTTCGGTCCAGTTCGGTTGTGAACTGTTTTCAAACACAAGTTAAATTTATTCTAGCCTTATATTATTGTCTTCTGCCAAAACCCTATTTGCTAAATTTCATCGCGACCGCTGGGCTTGAGGGCTTTCACCAACGGGGAAAATAATGCCGCAGCATAAAAGATATTTTCGACCACTTAGTGCGCGCCTTGGCCCAAATTTCACTCCAAGTCTGGTGGTTTTGCTTGTGAAAGGTCGCTGAGGATAAGCAATCTTCGGCTTTCCTATGCACCCCTAGAGCTGCCATTGCTGCTGCTTTATTGCTAGCAAAGTTACTCAGCTTCTCAAATTTGAATCGCTGTGAGCGCAGGGTTACGATAAGGTCTGCATTCAATGAAGTTCCCGAATACTTGCGCAGCCGTGTATAGCGAATAACTTCACTTAGCCTTGTGCAGTGCAGTAATGTTCCTTACTTCGACTTGATTTGTAATTCCAGTTAGTTAGGATATACAGGGGTGAGCTGATAGGCTTCTTGGAAGAATAAAACCAGTAATGGTGAAATTTGTATGCTTCATAAATGGAAATAAGGCCCATGCACACGGGAAAATTCGTATCAAGATGGCGCACGATAAACAAGAGAGGAATGATGTCAGCCACAACACGCTTTGAAGTTACATTTAAGTGCTCTGAAACGCTTAAAAATATAATAACATTATGAAATAGAAAATCTGTTCGGTAAGAAAATTATACTTACCAAGCCCTTAAGAGCATTCATTGATAACTGTCGGGAGCGTGGTGTGACTGGTGTATTTCTTCTGTTGTTATTTTTCTTGATTTTTTATGCAAATTATCACGTGTGCGCATGTGATAATGAAATCCCTGAGGGGTATTTACAGGGAATTTTACGTAACTTAAACCAATGGACTTAAAAAAGCGGGAAACGACTTCTGCTTGAAACCAACGACACATTATTTGCCGTCATTTAGAGCTCATCAGAGTATTTTTGATATTCCGCTATAATAGCTGACATACTGAGATGAATGTTTGAAAATGTTTAATTTTAACTTCCGAGTTGAATTCCTCTTGCTAAGTCGTAAAGGCCGATAAGAAACAAGCAACACAATTCCCCCTGTCCACATACCTCTTTCATAGTGCTTTCTTCCGGGATTTAAAGAGAGCGTGCTAAATATGAAAAGGTACCGCGTGTCTGCGCTCATTCGATGCCATATATTGTAGCAATACCAACCGCGTTTCGAAGGAAGGAGGCGTACGCTCTGACCTAGTCAAAGTGACCAGCTATCGTTTATTTTGACGGACTGCGTAATGAACCAAGGAAAATGATGGCTACCTTAAATAACGCGACTTGACTACTTTTCCTCCCTAAATCATTTCCTTTGTTTCATGGCTCAATAAATGCTGCGCCTAAATGGACTGCCCGTGGCCTGCAGATCATTTATCGCAGACCACGGCGCACGCCTTTTATGTTGCGGCAGAATGTGCCACAATTTCAAGACTTTGCTTACTGCCACGTCGGCTGCCAACTTCCGAACTGTGAGTGCGCAGGCTTCCATCATTAAAAACGCTCTAGCCAGCACTACAATGCGTTGCCTGAAAAGCACAATCACGTTAGAGCTCTTCACAGTGGTCGTGTTTTCTTAAATTCTAGGAAAAAAAAGGACTACTAAGAACTTACGTTGGTAGAAAAAAAAGATCGATTTTTTCTTCCTTAACTCCCTCTGGTACTTAACGAGACGTCCTTGATCTATAGAGTGCAGATTAGAATTTTGCCTCATAAACTTAGCTAATTAACTAATTAAATGGAATTTGAAAAACCCTTAGAAGCACCACTCACGGAAATGGATGTGTAGTTGGTGTCACCTTGCTGCGGTTTCCTTTTTTTAATCCTTGGTTCAGGTTAGTGAAACAACAAAAATGTGATCTTGACTGAAACAAAGTCGATTGGTGGTCCAGCCTCCTCCGGTGTCTTTACTGTGTCTGTGTCATTTCCGCTGGTTGTATTCTGCGGCTAGCTTTCCACTATGCTGATAGGCTACTTGGGACATCATGGTCACCTGTATCTCACAAGAAAACCATATAGAGAAAAACCATGGACAAGTGCTGTGGGCGCCTGGCGGCCGGCATTTGCATTTCGTGCAAGTATATTATCATGAGCTCATCATGGTGCAAGGATATACGCGAGCGCTAAGCTGGGTGCTGCATTATAAGCTAGAGATTACAAGAGTGGCCTGCTAGACTATTTGCCACAGAATCTTCGCATGCATCGCAAAGATATAGGACGTGAAGAAAAACAACCACAGGGGAGCGTTGTGGGTACGACTGTGAGGTTGGGCTCTCGAGCAAACATATCGCGATGTGCTCAACGTTCGACTAAGATATTAGGCCACTTAGGTGAATGCTGTTTGCATTATAGAGCTTGCAAGAGTGAGCAGATCGGCTGGTTTTTACAAACCTCGTCACGTGCATCGCCAAGGAAAAAATCGTAGAGATGAACAATAATAAAGAAACGCTGTGAGTGCAGCGGAGGTGTTATGATTTCGTTCTAAGCTATTTTCATGTGCTTATTTTGCGGCCAGAATACTATGGTATTGCGGTAAGTGCTGCAATAATAAGTAATATTTACAAGATTGAGGTCTTGGGCAAGCTGGTACTTAAGACTCATGACAACTAAAAAGGGGCCGTAAAACCACAGACCAGCGCTGATTTTGGGACGGGCAAGTAAGAGGTTACAGTGGACGCAAGTTTAGCTTTTGCAGTTAGTTTTTCGTCGGTTGCCGCCATTTCATCTCGAAGAAGAATGCGAAGCGTTGCTGCTTTGTGTTTTTCAGTTTGAAAATATTAAATTAGGAACATGCGGTACTATTCCTCGATTTCCTAAGGAGAGCTAGCAGTGCTGTGAGCAGAAATGCGTTATGATCCGAAAAAATCAACCAACAATGAAGAAACTGGCTGCAAAGTTGCTTAGAAGGCCACACAAGCTGATCCCTAAGCGCTGTACTTACGAGAAAAACTCGGAGTCTGCCTTCGTTATCTTCTTAACTTTTACAGAAAGCACAGCGCTGTTGTCTGCGGTTTTAGACGGTGCCTCTTGAACTTGTTTGAAATACCTGGTTAGGAGCTGATTCGTGCGATGAGGGTTGTTTAATTTTAGGATTGCTGAAACAGATGGCTGAATATAAAAATACCGTTTTTAAGGCGCCGTATATGCAGCACAGTGAGTCATGAAACAGGCAAATCTAGCTAGTATAGCGGTTGCTCTGTGCACATTAGGTAGTAAATGAAATGGCTGCGATCAAAAGCACTTACCAATATACTTTCATAGTTTGGTTTAACTCTGCGTTCCGGGTATTACTCGTCGAAGTTTATTCTTCATGGGAGGTTATTTATGCTCCTCATGGTGGTTTGCACAGCCTGCTAGCTGGACTTACCGCGGAGCAGAATTTTTCATAACCTGAGCACTCGGCCTGAGCACTCGGAACCTGAACTAACCTGAGCACTCGGAAAAACAAAAGGATCAACAGATGTGAACAAAAAGGTAGGCGTTCACCGTTGCTCCTTTCTGTTGCCCTTTTCAGCCAAAACCACTTGAGAAGATTGCCAAGGGAGCCGTAGTGGCCTCTTTAACTAATGCCCTCCAGGAAGTTTATGTTCATCCTTCCACGCATAATCCCAGCAAAAGCAGAACAGATTCCGCTTGCTGTTGATTTCTTTCTGCTTTTTTTTGACAGCCCAGAGAAATCTATGCGATAACTTTGCCAGTCACCGAAAATTTGCCCAAGATTTAATCTTACAGCGTAGTGCATATATTCATCTAGTGCGCATTTAAAGACGTGTGGAGTATCAAGCATCCATCTTCACCGTTCGTCAGCTTTCTATTTTTCAAGGTCTGAGTACAGAACTAGGAGGGAAGCATGAAACTATCCCCTTTATCTTCTAGAGTTCATGCTTACAAGGCGATGAAATGAAAAAAATCGTGAAAGAAAGTAGAGAAAAAATCGTTTGGCCCCAGCACGCTTCACTGCGGCATAGTGTAGAATAGCTAGACACCAAAAATAAACAGATATTTCCACCTCGCAAAATTTTTTAAATATTAGTTTTTCTCTAGCTGCGTCATAAAAAAAATAGTGCATTGGACATAATTGCAATGAATGTTAACTGCCAAAGTGCGAAACAATTCTGACGGCAACCAAAATTATGAGGATTCTGCGAGTTGAGCATAGAATTACCGCGCCATGAACTGGCCTGAGATGCCGTAAGTGATAAGGCTTGAAATTTGAAGTCCGAAATGAAGCTTGATTTCAACAAGTCTAGGTTTTACATTTTCGCTTCTAAATGAACAGCAGCATTTCGTTCAGTAAATTTATGGAATAGAACTTAAATAAACAGGAAAAAAGAAAGAATCATGGTGGCAGCAGTTCAAGTGAGCACTAGGTGCGCTTTTATTCACTTAATAATGGGCGCCGCAAGGCGCAAGTGAAGCCTGTTGCAAAACAGAGAACTTAATGATTACTAAAGAAACTGCAGCCCACTGACAGTACAAAGAAGAAAGAAGTGGCAGATAGCGCTGCACCCACAATACAAATTAATCAGACAAAGGCAATGAAAGGTATATCAAACATCAATCGCGCATGCCTCAAAATACCCCAAAAAGCACGGACAGTGCAGATAAACTTCACATTGCTCAGGCAAGCGAGAAGGAAAGAAAAGAGCACAACAAAAAGGCCTCATGGTCACTAAAAATGTATGCTAGAATATGTAAGCTTTCAAGGATGAAGTAGTAGCGAAGGTTTACTGACCCAAGATTGATTGTGCTTTGAGATATGGTATTCTGAAAAAAAAGAGGCAGACCAGAAGCAAGGCAAAAAGTCATTCTTTAATAATGTATTCGCACCAACTAACAGAGCTTGCATTCTTTTTATGGTACTTAATTTCAGTTCATCAAGTAATTTGAACATTAACTAAAATGCAGTCACAAAGAAAAAGAAGGTGTTAGAACGCGAACCACTTGGCTAGCTTCCTAGCCAAATTACAAAATAGACTGGAAACAAACGCATTAGGACAACTTTTAAAAATATAGAGACTGGAGAGCAAAGATGTGAAGTAAATAGAAGAAGATAGGCCCAAGATTTTCATTCTTTGGTACAGCCACAGTTGGAACACCATTATCTGAAAAGGATCCTTCAGCACGTACTCCCTGATGTGCCTACGTTTGTGCCTTAACGGTTTCTCGCCTTGTGGCTTATTCGCTTTAGCTACCACTTCATTTGATTTCATTTATGTGTAAGTGTGCGCACGTGTGATGTAAATTACTGCACAAATGTAATATTTCCTTTCAGCAGAAGAGTCCATGACCTACGCACAGAATAACCAAAGGCAGGTGCCATTTCAGATGTCCACGATGCCTCGTACACTAATCCGTGGAAATATCTATCTTCCGATGATGATGCACCTCTTGGGCACGGGCCAAATAAGGTAAAATGCGTTGCCTAGCTTAACAACTCAATCGACGGCCTCCGAGCATAGGAGCCGACCGGCTTCTCCTTCCGGACGTCTGTGTAATCGGATCTGGAGCCAAACGATATTAGTACCAGCAAATGGTCGCCACGCGCGACCATTTCCCCTGGGGTCATGCCTAATGCAAAAGGAAAATGGCTGCTGCAGCTGCGTACGCGTACCAAGCAAATGCTTCTCCAGCGCTTCTTAGAATCACCGTAGTTAAAGGTCACCTACAACGCTTCTGAGAATTTTCAGCGTTGTCACTACCTGCATAAGCGCCGTTTAAATTGTCATTGCGAAGGCAGCCATACCGGTGGCGTTTTCTTGAGTAAGCCAGTCGGTGCCGTGCTCTGCATGGGCCGATTCGGCGGAATAGAAAACGTCTCTACCCAGTAATTAAATATGCAGTACAGGGTGGCAAGTTGTAGCTACTGAAGACCGCCAAATAGGAAGCGACAGCATACGTGTAGAGGAGAATATATATTGCGAAAACGTCATCACTGTCTGCCCGCCTACGTGTGCTGCATGGGTAGCCGTCCGAGAGCTCTGATCTCAATTATTCTTCCCCTGCGCCAGTTGCCGGCAGCCCTCGCACAACAAACTTCCGAACCTCATTTATCCTTGCGAATTTATGCCGCCCGTGCTACGACTAACTTCTCCTGGAACACACTCCGTTGCTCACAAGAAGCGAAATGCGTTAGTTTAATATTGATAACAAGAAAAATGCAATGGCATTGCAAGTGAATGGCTTATCAATAATTTTGCGCACGCGTAGCCCTTCAAAAGAAAAAATTGCAGCGTTTCAATTTCGGAGAGATACGAGGTAGACAACGCGTGCGCTTTGTTATCGCATGTGTTGTCTACATGTTCTACGTAGGAGTCTTGCAAGCGCTCCATGTTTCTTCATGACGGTCGAACTCGCCCAAGCAGCCATCATCAGTTAGCCCTTAAAAGTAAGCCAAAGAAGGATTACCATATTGGAGGCTGATATTATATAACTAAACTTGCAGAAATACTACCCCTCATCATAGGATGGGCTCTAATATTTCGGCACTGTACGAAATGCCCTCCGGGGATTGGAAGCACTGATTTCTCCTTCCTAACTTAGCTTTATCTAGGAGTAAAGGTGCCTGCATGCGTTTGAAACACTGCAAGAGCAGTTGAGGCGCCGCAAACAAAGATGGGATAGTTTCTTTACTGACCTGTCACGATAGCAGCAGCGATGATGCAAAGAACAGAAACTGAGATTCCATCGCGAATACGCCACAGGCCTTTTTCCACATCGATACTCGCTCGCAGCATCACAATGTAGGTCTGACACCTTTCGTGTTTGTTTTTTTATGGCGGAAGCCTTTAATGTCTCATCGTTGTAAGCAGCAGTTGTCGACAGAAAATGTCACGCTTTTCAATTGGTGGAAACGGTCGTGACGTCACAATGCGCGAATTTCAAACGGGGCCAATTGTACTTTGGCTAGTAACCGTGCAACCAATTGAAGGGATCGTATAGTGATGCTCCAATTAAGTGGAACTGAGCTTAGTTGATTGCTTAATTACCCAATTAGCCTAGCTAGCTTTACTAGTCAGGCCATATAAATAAATAAAACCGATTAAGAAATTGGTCGAGCTCAGGAATCGAACCGCGGTCTTCGGCGTGAGAGACGAGCATGCTATCCACTCCGCCATGCCAGCTTTTTTTTTTATTTATTGCCTGACTTCGGCAAGAACCACAGTACACAAATACACTTACAGAGCGCAATGAGCAATAATTAACAACACTATCCGCCCGGGGGTACGTGGCTTCATCATATTAAAACTCCTTAAGCGTCACCAAAGGCTCGACTCTTTCGAGCCACTCGGGAGCTTCAGGAGCAAGTTTCTGAACTTCAATATACTTATGCATGCACTCCCGAAAATAGATCCGTGCTGGACGTGCATCAGGATCGCAATCATATCCTGCCATTCTGGAGCGCCAAATACAATGGAGGCCCATTAGCATAATGAGGTCGAATGGTGTCCCATCCTCACTCTCTACAGGCAAGTACCGAATACCATGAGCGTCGAGCGGAAATTCCTTTTTTAAAGTCCGTTGCAAGATGTCCCAAAAGTATACCCCCTCCCAACAGTGCAAAAAAACGTGGTCTATTGTTTCTGGTTGTTTACAAATTAAACAATGTGATCCCCAAGGTAGAAATAACTGCTTCCTTTCCAAGAATTCCTTTACTGGTAGTGTTCCGGTATGTAATTTAAAGAAAAAAGTTTTTGCACTTGGCGGCACCTGCATCGCCTTCACACGCTTAAGTACGTCGCGTCCCTGGCCTCCATTGTATAAGGCCCTGTACATAGGTTGTGGAAGAACTACATCGCACAAATCTTTATACAACTTCTTCCTGCTAACAGAAGATAAATATTCATACGAAAATCGAACAGACAGGAATCGAACACTCGCGACAACCACTCTAAAGTAACCAAAAATACGTCCCGAGAAACTCTCGGTTGTGACAACAAAGTCCGGCAGTGCATTTCCGAGCCTTAATTGGCACACAGTGCGCAAAAACGGATCGCTTACATCGCGCACAAAACAAAATCTGCTTACAATCTGCCGCAGAAATAAGTGTCCCAGACTCAGGCCGCCATCCTTCACCCGCCTAAACAAATTGGTCCGGCTACAGCGTTCCCAGTCCGCAGCCCACACAAAAACGGCAAAGATCCGGTGCAGTCTCTGTACATTCATCCTTGCACAATGCAACACTTGCATCACGTACCACAGCCTAGACATAAAAAACAGATTGCACACTGTGGCCCTTGCGAAAATTGAAAGGTGTCGCCCTTTCCACCTTTCCACCTTTTCACGCGTGGCTTGCGTCTGTGCTTTCCAGTACGAATCGCTATCGCGATAACCGTCCAGTGGAACGCCTAAGTACTTTACTGGGGTCGTCACCCAGGACACGTTTGCAAAATTGCCGGGCTTCGTTGGCCATTCTCCGTGCCAAAGCCCCAGGGACTTTGACCAATTCACTTTACTACTGGTGATCTTGGTGAATTCTTTTACGCATGCCACGGCCTCGGTTATACCTTCCCGGTTCACTGTGAACACCGCGACATCATCCGCATAAGCCAGCAGCTTAACTTCTGCTGCCTGTAGCTGGAATCCTCGAATTTTTTCACTTTCCATGATATTCAAAC
Organism: Amblyomma mixtum; assembly: GCF_055824585.1. Lineage (NCBI taxonomy): Eukaryota > Metazoa > Arthropoda > Arachnida > Ixodida > Ixodidae > Amblyomma > Amblyomma mixtum. The sequence goes on along the minus strand of NC_143019.1, from coordinate 75,806,564 downwards.
ACAACGCTTCAATGTTAATGCAGAATAGAAGAGGGCTGAGGGGACAACCCTGGCGCACCGAACGCTGCAGGCTAATGGGGGCCCCCAAACTCTTATTGACAATTAATCTTGTCGTGCAGCTCCGGTACGCCAAGGCCACTCCCTCACAAATAATGGACCCTAAATTCACATGGTCGAGTATGCAGAACAGGATATCGTGCGAAACACAATCGAATGCCTTCTCAAGATCTAGCTGAAGGATGGCTACACAGCTATTTGTGTAATCACAACATTCCAGCACACACCTCGCTTTATGAATATTGGAAACAATAGAGCGTCCCTTGATCCCACACGTCTGGTGGGGACCGACTATATCCTGAATTACTGACTGTAGTCTACAGGCTAAAATCTTCATGAAAACTTTATAATCCACGTTTGTGAGGGCGATAGGACGATATGCTGTGACCTGCTTTAACTTTTCTGCGTCATCGGATTTAGGGATTAGCACTGTATGGGATTTACCATAAGACGGGGGCAATTCATTTTCTTTGTAGGCTTCGTTAAAAACTGCTGGCAGTACTGGCACTATTTCGCGTTTACATGCTTTGTAAAAAGCGGCGCTTAACCCATCAGGTCCAGGAGATTTTCCCAGGTTCAAATTTTCTATCGCTTGCTCGACCTCCGACGCAGTTATCGACAGCTGCAGCCTTTCTTTCTGTTCGTCATCTAATCGCGGCAAAGCGCCAAGAAACTTTTCCTTGAATGCGCTCACATCCACTTCTTGCTTTGCAAACAGCGCCTGATAATATTCAAGAAATGCCTGCTGGATATGCCCGCTTTCTCCAGATAACGCCCCGCCCCATTCAATCTGTTCAATGTGGTTTCGTTGAGCATGCGTTTTTTCCATTCCTAGCGCTCGTTTTGAAGGTGTCTCCCCATCAGCTATATCTCGCGCCCTAGCCCGCACCAGTGCACCTCGATAGCGTTCTTCGTCAAAGAGTTCAATCTTATTTTTTATTTTCCTAATGTCATCCATCCATTTGCCAGGCTCTTCGCTTTCTCTTTCGAGAAGTCTAGCTAGTAAAGATCTTAAATTGTCCTCCTCACGCTTCTCCTCTTGTCGTATGCAACTTGACCTTTCGATTGCTGCTATTTTTATTTGTTGTTTGCAAAGTTCCCACTGCTGCCATACTTTCAGTTCCCCGCTCGGCTTTAATTTACTGATTTCTTCGTTTACTTTCCTGCTAAAGATGTCGTCTGTAATGAGCTTATTATTTAATTTCCACATCTCCCAAGAAAACTGATTTCCTCGTTTCTTTGTCCCTATCCCACACTTCACTAAACAATGATCCGAAAATGATACCGGTACTACATTGTAGCTACTGCATTTTGAAATAACGTTCGGTGACACATAAATGCGATCTAGCCGTGCATGGCTTGACCGTTGAAAATGGGTGAGTCTCACACAACGCTCGCCTTCTAAACATTCGGCCACATCATCGAGGTTGCACGTGTCTAAAATTTCTGAGAGTACTTCAGTGCTTCTGTCCCTAAATGCCCTTGCACTGGTTTTGTCACAGCCCCTCAGGACGCAATTGAAGTCACCCATTACGATCAGGCATTTCTCACAACTGAAGTGCTTTTGTACGCGTTGAAAAAACGCTGTTCTCTCATCCACCGCATTTGGGGCGTACACACAAATGATGCGCCAATATGTTTTGTCATACAGGAGGTCAACCAAAACAAATCGACCCGAAGGACACGCCCTATATGCCTGAACCTCAAGTCCCGGTACATTCTTTACAAAGATGACACAACCCGCAGACGTTCCTACAGCGTGGGCGACAACTGCAAAAAACCTAGACGTGAAACGTCTCACCATGCTCCCGGTCTCCTCTTCCCCGTCAATTTTCGTTTCCTGCACTGCCAGGACGTCAATGTCGTGCTCAGTTAAAAGGCGGTACACCTGGCTCTGCTTCTTCTTACTTGCCAGTCCCCTGACATTAAGTGTACCGACTTTCATGGGGAACGCATGAGCCATTTTAATGCAGAATAAAGAGGCCGGGAACATGGTGCTTACCCTTCACGTCTAGCGCTTGGCTAGACGACATCGTTGACACCGGAGCCATCCGGTGCTGGTGCCAGGCCTGGCAGCGGGGGCGGCTTGTCAAGGGCTCTCCTCTCCGTCGACACACTTGATCGTGTCCGGATGGACGACCGCCGTCCTTGGGTCGTTTTTGCCGGCGGCTCTTCGACGCTGGGGGCTTCCGCCTTGTCGTCTTCGGTTCCGGTCTGGGCTTGTGGCCGCTTCGCTGGGGCAGGGACGCCGGTCGTGCGGGCGCCGCCCTGGTCAAGGTTCTCCTCGGTCAGAGTCGCTGGCTCGGTTTCTTTGAGCGCTGGCACGCTTACTTCACCGCTCGACGCCTCCGTCTCCTTTCTAGTAGGTTCTGCCCCCTCAGGCTTGCGTCCGGCATCGCTGCGTCCGGCATCGGCTGGCTGCGTCCGGCATCGGCTTGCGTCCGGCATCGAAGAGCCCGTCGATCCTGCTTGCGTTTCGGGTTCCTCTATGCCTTTCGCAGATTCTTCAGCCTCGACTACATCCATCAGGAGTTCCGCAGAGTCGTCTTTCGACGCCCCGCCCGTAGCCACCGCGTAAGTGCGGACACACTCATTATCCGCGTGGCCGTACCGCCGGCATTTCGTACAGCGGGGAACCTTGCATTCACGCCGCACGTGGCCTGTACCATGGCAGCGCAAGCACTGCATTGGACGCCCAGGCGCTACGACAAGAGCCAACTCTCCGGCGACACGTACGTACCTGGTGTGGCAGGTCATCCACTTTCAAGCCGGGCTTCAACTTCAGTAGGACCGTTCTTGTCGTTGAGCTCTTGTCATTGACGCCTTGTATCCGCCACCGCTCACGCGTAACGTCGGTCACTTTGCCAAACGCCGCGAATGCCGTCCGAATGTCGTCGTCGGCCACACCGTGAAGCATCCAGTGTAGCCGCAGCTTTACCTGCTGGTCTTCCGGGTCGATAATGAGGCAGCGGCGTTTCTTAACTTGCAGCTCGTTGAAGGCGAGCAACTTCTTTGCTGCCTCCGTGTTCCGCAGGGTAACCGCCCACACGTGGTTGATTTGGTACGCCCCCAACGCGACCACGTCGGGGAGCGTACCGGTCTCGGCCAGGGCATCTCGGAAATCCTCGACCCGGAACGGCCTCGCTCGCACGTCGCCGTGAAGAAAAACGGTGTTGAAAACAACACGTCCTGTTGGCAGTGTCGGCAAAATAATCTGATAATCCTTATCACCGCAGTCATCGATCCTGTTTCCGCGGCCGTCAAAGGCCGCTATCGCTGCTCCGCTGGAGCCCATGACCCTGCGATCCGTTCAGCTCGGCTGCCGGAAGCAGAATGACTCCGCCATGCCAGCTCGATGGTTTGGAATGTATCTCTCTCTCATTTGTCGGTGGACTCCTAAACCTCGCGAGAAGGGAATGGAGGAGGATGAGAGTGAGCGAAGACACCGTATTCACTAGACGCGCCTTTGTTCATTCCAAACCATCGAGCTGGCATGGCGTTGGTTTGGAATGAGCATGGCGTTGGCGCCTTTGTTCATTCCAAACCAACGCCATGCCAGCTCGATGGTTTGGAATGAACAAAGGCGCGTCTAGTGAATACGGTGTCTTCGCTCACTCTCATCCTCCTCCATTCCCTTCTCGCGAGGTTTAGGTGTCCACCGACAAATGAGAGAGAGATACATTTCCTTTCCTCAAAAACCAATTTACTGACGAGCGAGGCGTAGAACCGAATGGGCGATGGCGTTCTATGGACTCCTTGGCAGCGTTGCAAGACGCTGTCGCGTTCCACTCTTAGGGGCATCAGTGACCACACTTTAGGTCAAAAAAGTGCCCCCCTGAATTTTGTGAGACAGTTACTGAGTAATTTCATTTCCTCAAATACAATTTTCATTTTCTTCATTACGGCTCCTCTTTATTTATCTTCTTTCACTCCCACTTCCTCCCTTCCTCTACGGTGCGGTTCAGGTGTCCACCGAGATGACAGAGAATTACTGCGTCATTTCCTTTCCTCAAAAAGCGTTGCGTTCAAAGGGCAAGGCATCGCGCTGAACGGGTGGTGTTACGTGGACTCCCTGGCAGCGCTACAACGCGCTGTAGCGTTCCACTCCTAAAGGTGAAGCTTAAGCGTCATTAATTAGCAGTTAATTAGTATTCAGGCATTAATCAGTAATTAACCATAGATTAGTGATTTGTCATCGCTTAGTAATTAGTACTCAATTATATGTGACGCCACCGGTGCCACAGAAACAGCGAAGGTGGTGCGGAAAACGCTTCCGCCTCTACCCACTTTAGACAGTCAAAGTGCCCTCTGAATTTTTTTTTCTGTGTGTAGGCGAAATGAGAAGAATTCGAATACACAATCTGCAGCTCTGCAGCACGACCTGGCTGGATGGTTTTTCGGTGTTATTACCAACTGAGCCGGAATCTGCCGCTTGCCTGAGTATGCGAAACGCAAGCAGTGATATCCATACGTCGGCTCCTGCATGATGCAGCTGATTGTGCATATCGCTGCTTCCACCGTTTCGTTAAAGGCGTTCTGCTTTTGCCATAATCGTACGTTCATTATTAGGCCCCAGCCTTAAAAATAAGGTGTTTCGTGTCTGCTTACGCAGAAAATTGGGAATGGAATTGAAACCTAATATCGCTGAATTAAATGTTGCATTATTAGTTGTTACCTGCAAGTACGAACGGATGAAAAAGACAGAATGGAACTGGGAGTACTACAGCTGTCTTAGTTCAATGGCACGTAAAGAACTAATTCAAGTATAGTAAACTAAGTGAACCGCACCCAAAGTATATATACTTTGTAGACGCGGCTCGCTGACTCGTAACTCTGAAAAGGTTTACATTAAGCAGAACACAAGTCGGTAAATTCATTTTTGGCTTGGCCGTTGTAAGCTGCTAGTGTTGAGTCGTTCAAACGACGTGCTTTCTTGTAAGTTGTGATCGAAAGGGCAAATATGACCGAATAATAGCTAACCATCTCTACTAGGTGGCGATAATCTAAGCTGCTTTTACTCCATGATCGAGCTTATACATACGATACTCAGAGCAACGCTTTTAGCTTATGATGATTCTAAGGAAAATACAAATATTCTTATTACAAATAAGAGCAGTTTCTAACAGTTCAACAGTTATTCCCCCAATCTTGTGTTTTTACTTCCATGATAAATATAAATCGACTGTCGGTGTCGTTCCACTTGATAAGGCATGATTAACTTTGAGGCTATAACGAGGTTTTCACAACAACGTTGTCTATGTTAGAACTCGTTAAGAGTATGGGAATCGAAATATATTTCGGTGAAAACTATCCCCAATTTTTTAACTGCACTTTAGTATTTAATTGTTTTTATAACACAAGCTGAAATGGCATTTAAAGGACGCACAAATGAATGCGCTTTGACAATGGAACTTGGCTGCGAATTTTGCGTATCTTGGCAGTGCTGGTTTTTATTCGCGCGTTCTCTTGAGTTCTTTCATCCGAGACTACGTCTATTTCGTTTGAGCATTCGTATTTTCCACACATCGAGCGAAGTCAGGAAGGAAGTAAAGAAGGCAAAAAAAGTGCCTTCTGATTCTTCTCTGTGCTTTTGTCGCGTTTATGGTTCCACCAAACCTCGCCACGTGTCGTCAACACCTTGCGTAACCCCTCTCCACTGTTCTTCGGCGCTTGTGCTCTTTTTTCCCAAAAATACTTCTCAAATTGTCTACAGTGCCCATATTCCTGAACAATTTTCTCTTAGACTTTTTTTTTCGCTTCTCTGGTTTATTGAGGGGCTCAGCAAGTGCCTGCCATTTCCGTTTTCGCCCGCTATGCTGGCACGCCGCTTGCACTTTATGGGCACTTTCCTATTGTGCAGTCTCGTCGAGATTTTTTAGGGTAAAAAGAGAAGACACGTCCGAAGTTTTTACTGTACTGAAAGACAGGAATGTGCTCTTTCGCAAACGCTGCTCTCGCCTTCGGGAAGCTAGAACTACCGTAACGTTTTAGTCTGTTAAAAGGGGCAGCGGGTGCATTAACCACTGAAAGAAGCAGGTTCTCGCTGTTGCAGCTTGAAGTTCTTTTAGTCGGCTTGGCTTGGATAAACGCACACAAAAGATGTGAAGTCTGCAATTCACACCCGCTCAGTACGCTTTGCTATAAAGTGGCTGGCACTCTGGGGCTCCTCACTCAGCCCCTTACGCAAACAGCTCAGGCAGTCAGCCCACTATTGCATATGGATGGTTTTACTTTGGTACTCTGTTCGACCATTGTTTGCCATTACGTTAGCAATATCGCACTGATTACCTGCGCTGATCGGGCAGTCTGCACGTGGTAGAGGGACTTTCCCTAAAAACGTAGCCAAATAGCTGTGGCAAGTTTGTCGACTTTTCTTTTTGGTGCGTCGCGGAGATGGTATTTCGCTTTCCCCTGCATAAAAACTACTGAAAAGCATCACCGCACAGGAGTTTCACAGCAAGGTTTCCTCTTTTAGGAGGCCACTGTGATCTCAGCATTTCAAACGCTGAGAGAGAACAGAAATAATAAAAGGCAGATCTGTTGCATCCGTGTCTCATATCCAGTTTAAAGAATTCAATGTCAGCCAAGAAAGTCCACGCTTCGCTTGCAAACTGGCCGGGCTAGAAGGGAGCTGACTGAGTTCTCGATATCTCTTTCATGAGGAGTAAATTTTGCGACTGTCCAATAGTGCTCAACGCAGGTACTACTCTCGCGTGCGTTGTTTAGACGCTACAGCTGAGAGAAAGCTGCGACGAATGAGCAACATGCCGCAACAAGATCTTAATACTGTTCGCAAAGCGCTCTGGTTCCTCCTTTCTTGTAAATAACCTTGACCGATACCTTTGTAAGGAGCTGTCGCCGTCGCCGTAGAAGCTGCCGTTCGTTTGCTTTCAGGCTATTTTCAGCGCCAGTTTCGTTACAATCACAGACTTCGCCGCTTCTGTCAATCTTCATGTACCGAGTTCGGTCAGCCGCAAACGACGCCCAGGAACGTTTGCACAGCCGAGCGTAAGGGAACGATTTGACTCGGCCGTCTACAAGTGAATGAAGAGAGTTCCGCTTTTCTTATGCGTACAACAACCGACGAAAAAGATGGAGGGCGCAGAGCGCAGGTTTTGCCGGCCTGAAAGCGTGCGATGGAATCCTGTGTTAGCGGGAGCGTTTAAACCTTGCTTGTGGGATGCCACTCAGGCTAAGAAAATTCTTTGCGCGAGCTGATGTAAAAAATTGGTGTTGAACATTCTGGGCACAAGAAAGCATTAACCGAAAAACAATCTGATGAAAACCGCATCGACAAAGACGGAGAGCTTTCACATCCCTTACGAAAATGGCAGATATGGGCCAGATATATTTTATATATGGCTGTATATACTCATATATGGGATCATATACAGTTAAATAGGTCCATATATGGTCGTATATACGGCCAGATATGACCATGGGAAACCTGATATGCCGCAATATACTGCTATATATGGGCGTATAAGACCACAAATACGGGCAGATACGGCCATAAGGTACCTTATATAGTGCCTTATACTGCTATATATAGTCGTATTTGAGTCCTTATATAGATGCTCTTTCTTTATATGGGGACCTTGAAATCCTTATATGGAAACAATCTCGCAGATATGGAACATATCCTACCTCATATGTGGGGTGCTTGTGCCATATACTTCCGAACTTAAATAATTAACTTTGTGTCAAACATGATAATATTGGTTAATTAAGATGGTGAAACACACCGCACAACAAGGTACTAAGCTTTGTATGATTGAGGCTTCAATCAAGTTAGACTGCTATTACATAGCGGTGTTTAACTAAGGTGAATTAAAGTACAGTGCTATAAATCACCTTCAACTTTGCTATGATTTAAATGTACTAATACATGCATATACGCGCTTTCTATCAAAGGTGGACTTCGAACCTTCCTGACGAACTGAACCTTCCTGACTGGGTCTAAATAAGTGGATTACAAGTCCAGCGAGTTGGTTGCGATCGAAATCATAGTTTTTAGAATTATTGATAGATTATAGAGTCCCGAACATACAACAAGTGCTTGGGGATCGAACTCAGCCCCTTCGCAAACGTGATGAATACTCAAACCATCAAGCCGGTGGCGCGGTGTACGTTCCTTCTCTGGGCGCTGTTCCCCAAAACTATGTCGTTCTGAAGGACTAGGAAACCTGCATTGTTTGCGGTAATGCCAGACAACAAACGTTTGCAAAACCGCTGCAGCATACAGCCATTTCTTGTCCAGGAGCGTAAATAACACATCGCTCCTTGCTGCACAGTGATGAAGATTAAAACGCTCTAGTATAATTGTGAGAGAAAAAATACAAAATGTTTGGAAATTCATTTATCTAGAGTTGCCAGAAAAACGTTTACAATGCAGACGAGAAAAACTCCACAGCTACACGCAAATCTTTTACCCATCGCCTTTTCCGCGCCGCCGAGTCTCCGTGGTGTACTGACCAAGCTCGCCATTCTACTCCGACTGTTGTGCCAAGCTGAACAGTTTGTAAAAAATCTTCTGCAAATATGCAGATGCAACGCACTATGCGCGTTGGTCTGTTTCTTTTCGCCTCAACTTTTTCTTCTCTTCATAATCCAACCTCCCCTGCCGGCCGATATTCAGATGCCAGTTCTGAGACCGGCCGCCACGGGGAAGCAAGACATCCTTTATTTGCGTATTAAATGAGTCGCCGCTGTGTCCACGGTCAGCCACACGGCAAAATGTTCCTTACCCTACTGAGCGAGAGATGGCGTTGCTGAGGCGGTGAGAAAGTGGACCCTCGAGACCCCCCCAGAACAGCAGAAAAGCGACACATTGCCGCCTTCGGCGGTGCTCAGCAGATAGCTGGAGGGTGGATAGTCCAGGTCCGCGTCACTTTCCCCCTTTCTTTCGCTCCGAAAGGCACGCCGAGGGAACCAGAGCTTTGCAGAGGGGCGTTGCAAGCGCGAGTGAAAAGCACCATAGCACCGTCTCCCGCGAGTCGCGACTCCCCACAATTGACCGGACAGACCTGTCACCCATACCATTGAGAAGTTTCGCCTAACGCCCTTCCTCTTGAAAAAAACCAGTTCCGCACATGTTTTGCACGTGTTGGACTGCCTGGAAATCTGTTTGCGCTGACGCTTGCTTTTTCCTTCGTGCTAGAACGCTGACGAGATTAAGAGGATTAGGAAAATGTACAAGGGCGATAGAAAATAATGTGAACAGCATGTTGCCTACGCACTGCGAAATTGGAATTCATGTCTGTAGCGTACTTGTGTTCGAATTAGGCGCTGCGCTGTTCGCATTTCTTTCTATCGCGACAGTACCCTCTCAGGTGCAGGTTCCAAGAAAGAGTGGTCAGCGATTTTTTTTTTTCTGCACCGAACCGGAAAAAAAAAGAGAACTGACAGTGCATCAGGTCCACTTCGTGGAGCAGATATTTGACGAAACCGCCGTCACCGTTGCGCCGACATGTATGTCGCAAGTAAATGGCAAGTTCATTTCAGACGTGGAATTAGAGCTTAATACCTTTTTTTTTTATGCACGGTCATTTTCCCAAAATACTTAATTTTGTTGAATAGCTCAGCACTTCGATGTACGCAACTTTTTTGGCCAAATAGTTGGAATTTCTTTACGTTTTTCGCCGAATAAGAACGAGTATGTGTTTATTTGGACGTAAAATAAAGATAGGCGAGGCTGAAAACAAAAATACGCGCGAAATGTGCTTACCAGCTGCTCGCTTACGGCTAAGAGAAAAAATGCTATAGTTTGGTCCGTCACTATTCAGTGGTTGGTACATTTAATTTAATGCCGATTGCAGCGCACGTGCATTCCCAAAACAATTTATTTGCAGAGCCATCTCTTATATTCAAATGCTCACTCATGTGCAAGCTAATATCTTTACTACTTTTACTTTTAGACATTTTTTACATCTAGCAAAATAACTTGGAAATTGAGCCGGGCGTCACACAAAGGAACAATGAGGCGATCACTGACCTTGCCTCACACGCGTCTGCCTAACGCAGCTGTTGATGTCAGCCTCCAAAATATTTGTTTGCGTTACCTGACCGGCGGAGGGCTTTACAGGGAAAAAAAAAAAATAGTTTCGTTAGCGTGAGCTCTACGACTAAACACTGCATGCTTAGTGAATTACAATGAAAATTCGTCAGAAATAATATACACGCGCGACATACCAAACCAATTTAGCAAGAGAAAACCGCCTACTTCAGCTTGCGCACAGAAGTTATCCAGGCTTGCCCTCTCTCGTTCTCAGTCATTTCACAGACAACAATTCCCTGGAAAACCATTTTTGAATGGGAAAAAGTGTATGAACGCATTTTTTTTTATAGACTGGAAGATTTCACTATACCAACCTCCCGTCGACATGCTTGCATGGTTTTGTTTTTTTTTGTCTTGCTATTAATGTTTTTATTATCGCTCGATGCGAGCGATGGAAAAGTTCTGCAAGATTTTGCTACACATCGAAAAGATTCCCCGTTACCTCCAAAATTTCCTCAGCAGTAGATTACAAATTTCGAATACTGATTTTTTTTTTTCAGGAATGTGGGACATATGTCCAGGAAGTCTATAAAGTTACACTGGCTGCTCTTGGCCTTTGATGTTGTGAGAACTATTGTGGCAGCAAACGACTCAACAATACGTTTCTCCACTCTCTCAACGTCGCGGCATTCCAGTCATGACTCACAACGAGCGGCAACCCCTCTTTTGTGCACCCACGAGCAGGACGGCACGTGCTCACAATGAAAGAAAGAGTGTCAGCAGCGCGAGCAGCACGGGTACCAGTCGAGGCGTTGCTGACTCCATGCGCTCCGCCGGCGACGTGCCCGCACAGAATTTCGGAAATGACCAGTGAAGCTGGCTGACTGGCTCCAGCATTGTAGTGAATTAAAACGAGGACGCAGCTATTATATCGCAGTTTTTCATGCCTCACTCATTGACGTCCCACTCATAGTGAAGTTATTGAAGTTTAAACAGCAAGACAAAAAATCGATAATAAATTATTTAGCAGTTCTAGGAACACCACGTGGTACTCCATGTATAATAATGCCTCACGCATCATTACAAAGAAGAAAACACGCACCCAAAAGTTAGGTGTCCATACTCCTTTAAGAGCCCTTACAGTTTGAAGAACAGGTGTCTAATTGACTCACATAATGAAATCAGCCGCATGCCTTACATCCGCATACATAACATGGTCGGCTGGAATTGCGAAAAACGCATCGTTACTACACAAAGACAATGGTAGTGCTATATACTGCATGTCTCAGGATGAACACTGGTTTGCTTTATGTACATGTATTCCGCTCAGAGAAGCATAGGTGTAAGTAAATAAAAAGACTAAGCATTTCTTGCTGAGTATGTTACAGGACTTTTGTGTTAGGTATTTCCTCAGGGCATTCATTTAATTAGGGACAGCAAAGGAATTTTGACGTGATGTATCGCATTGTGATGATAAACTTCAGGAAGGGTTTAGCGATGTGAAATGCAATAAATTACTTTACAAAATGTAATGCCCTTTCTAGTTTTCTTTCTATTGATCAAGAAAAGGGTTTTAGATGGCGGGAATTCACCAATATCAATATAAAAATTTTAAACCGCTCTATGCAACGTGATACAAATCCATACAGAAAAACTTGTAAGCGAAACATCGTGAAAAACTACATAAGCACGCTCAGAAAAACGACATCGTACCCACAACGCGCACGCATGCATGTAAAAAATACCGCCCTAACCCGCTGAACCACACAGATGTATAAAAAACCGTAGTCTGAAACTACAGATGCCCGCTACAAGAACGCCCCCCAAAACCACTGCCTATTACTCAGCGCATTACTTCTCTTTACACAAAGAAACAAAGCAACTCCTAGGACTCCTACCAGTGATGGCACATTGAAAACACCCTAGACTATGTAAATCCGCTCCCAGTTTGCACTCATGAATTTAGTTCCAAAATACACTCTGTTCCAGTGGACCCTCACGTGCATGCGCAAGCATGCATGATCTCCATGGAAAGATATGTAATTTTATCTTCGATATATAAACACAGCAGTAGGTCGAGCCACCCATAATTAGCGAAGTTTGTTTTCGCTTTCGGAGGGAATATCTTGGAGCTCTCCTAGCTGACTGCAAACTGAGCGAGAGAGCGACGTCCACCTTCCCCCCCTCCCCCTTCCCTGTTACCCAGATGATGTCACTCGTGCTCGCCAAACTGCAGCGCATGGAGCCTATACTTAACTTGAACACCACAGCCATCGTTCGGCTATTAAAACCCCATTCGAAACACCATGTGAGAAAAAAAATGCTATGTAAATTATTTACTGGTCAGATGTTAACAGCCCATTTTGTTCCGTCTACAGCAAGGCAAGCGAACAGCCCATGTGAACAAAACAAAATATTTTGCCTGTATACTTTCAGCTGTTGTGCAGAACTAGGCTGATTCCTGTGTCTGGGTGAAGGATCTACCTAAGTACATATTTTTTAACTGGCTCCAAGTGAATACTTCTCTGCAATGTAGAAAAAGAAGGCGATATGCGTGTTCGCGTTTCATTCCGGCTGGATTGTATAGCCGATCCTAGTTATAATGAACCTGACGCTCCCGCTCATTCTGTTTGCTTCTTAGTATGATGACTCCCCATATTTCCGCAAAAAAATACTAAATCATAGAAAGATAGCTTTTGTCTCTTGAATTGAAGTCCATTGTGCACGCAACCAGACCATATCACGGCGCTTCCCGAGCTCTCCAGCGCCGTCATGAGCTGCTTCGATGAGACCCTTGCTTTCGACGAATAAGCGCTAGTCCGCATTGTTCGCGTATGTGGTCTCGGCTTTTGTGGAGAGCGAGTACACAAGTTTTGGCGAATGCAAATGGTCATAAGTGAAGTTTTGGAAACTGCAATCCTTAGCGGAGGATTGCTGATATCGTAGGACAAATAGAACGAGCGGGAAGCGCCGGTGTCACCCGGCATGCCGAGCATTGCTTTAGGGAGCTGTCAACAGTCGACCACTGGCGCCGCTCGTGGATAACAAATCAGATCATTTTCATTGATGCGATCAATCGTCGAACACGCTTCTGGATAAAGCAGTTCAGCACCGAGTATTTGTGGTATGGAAGAAAGCGGATCTACTACGACCGGGAAGCGCCAGTTCTCCGGCTATCAAGTATTTCGTCGCAATCATCCGGTCTTCTTGCAGTGATCATGCTGCGTAAACAAGCATAGTTACAATCCGCGCATCAGAAAGAGAATATTCAACATAGCTTGCATTTTATGCCATATACAAACGATAACAGGTATGCAGACAACGGTGGTACTGCAGTGCAGTCGACATTTGTGTATTCCCGTTGAAATTTCACGCGCACGCTGTAAATGCTGAATGACGAGTCATTAACTTGAAGCACTAAATTAGCGACAACGCAAGCAGTGTGCTAAACAAAGAGGAGAAGAAACAAGTCAGCAGCAGATGTCGAAATCAAGAGGGCCGAAGCAGTTGCGGGACGCGGCTCTGAGGCAAGATAACGGCCACCGCCAATGACAGGGGCGGTCTCTGTTCTTATTTCGTAAGCATTTGAAACCGTCGAATGTCGGCCGGACGCCGAAGAGCCTCTGAGTGCTCAACTTTCCGCTAAGATATCTTTTTCTCATTTTCCGCAAAGTTCTGTCGACTCGAGTGGCGATCGGTTCGACGGGATTTCAAGCAGCCGTGTAGCACGCATTGGGCATGGCAAGGAAAATACTAGCGATAACGTCAAGGGGAGCGATTAGAGTATTACTGAACAAACTGGTGTCATCCATATCTTAGCACTAATAAAATGCGGAAAAATGAGCTTAGGGTGGCCAAGTAACGAGCCGATCAAAGGTCGGCGTTTGGAGTGGCAGAGTGGACTCCAAGGGCAGCGAGTCACAGTCAAAGCTTATGGAATGTCTGATGAGCAGATGTGACAAAAAACAAGGGTAGCCTGACCCTGCCCGACTGAATTCAACAGCAGCTAATCGGTGGTCGATGGGAGGGTTCTTTGTCTTGTAAAATTGATCACGGATGATGACGATCCCCGTCTTCAACTTTGGAGTGAAAAGCGACCCTCAGATCAGGCAATTCGGTTCTTATAGCCGTTGCAGCCTTCTGCTTCTCCTTAAAGAACTACAACACGTTGTTGTGTGCTGCAATGGAGTACAGCGCACACAAATCCCCCCCCCCTCAAAAAAAAAATTCCGACCCAATCCGTGCAATTATGCATGCAAAACAGTACATACCAGCGATCTAATTTTTCCAATGAAGTATGCTAACTACTGTTCCCTGGTAGAAGGCATTTGTTGCTGATTTTTGTGTGTTCATGACGACGAGCACTAGATGAAGCTGAAAAGTGTTTTGTTTCATTCTAGGCAAGAGAAATCGAAGAAACATCACGAGATGCACCTGGTCATCACACCAGGGAAAAGTTTGGCGCCATTGGTCACTCTAGTCAGGTCGTAATCACGTCGATTTAACCGGACATTGAAGATACCTCAGAACGCCGTCGTTTTTTGAAAAATTCAGGCAAAGATAACGCCCTAACACAATGACTGCCTGTGTTTTCACAAAAGCAAGCACTTAAGCGTCAACAAGTATTAGAATTTTAAGAGGTTTGTTAGGAAATTAACGGTGATAATTCCACCACACTATACGGCCGGTTGGCCGAATGACTTGCATACAGAAACCGCTGTGGTGTACCGCTAATCATTTCTTAATATAAATTGTGAAACCGCACCTTCACAACATCATTTATGTGTGCAAAAAACTCATGAAACCTATTTGTTCAAAACGGAAATTGCCGTTTGACTAACTACATATTTGATAGAGAAGGCGCGCCGTTACCTTTGATAACCAGCTGAAACGTTCCCGTAATCCACCATGTCCTAAAGCAACAAACATGTAAAATGACGTTATTATGTGCCACAACGGGCAGCTAGTATAGGCATTCAAGAAGAGAAGACCGCTCACGCATGTGGTGCCGAATCTGCGGAACAAGCAGATGCTAAATCTGCGAGCGAATGCAAACGTCAAGCTGCGCATCGTATCAATCTCTAGGAAAGGCGATTGGGACCTTTGTGATGTATCTGACGTGATGTATGGTCGAATTCATTGCGCAGTGTCCAACACAAGGAGCAGAGAGCTAGCGATTTTCGAAATTCGCTTTAACAATCACTTCGAATATAACAGGTCTCAATCAAGCCTCTCTTTGGCTTATGTAGATAGGACGAAATATTTATTCGGTTCAGTTTACATAATACGTCCTACAGAGTGATCCGAAAACACGACGCAGCAGGGGTATCGTTAGTTATATTTATTTTGATAAAGATACACGCGATATAAAGCCCCATCTCGATGGACACTTCCAAGGCATACACGCGAAGCGCCTGCGCGCCCAGCACGCGCCGCGACGGGCGTCGAAAAGTGGCATGAACCTCCATGCTCCTGGTGCTGGCTCGCTCTCCCTCGGGAGCTGACTGAAAAAAATGTCAAGCCGTGAAGAGAGATAGTTGGGCAGCTGCAAGGATTCCAAGAAAATTTAGGGGAGGAGAGCTTCAAGCCATGAAGAAAAAGAGTCGCCGACAGCCCCCGCGGTCCTCCCATTGTTGTAAACCGGACCCCGCTTCTGACGCGCGCGCGAACGCCCGTGCGCAGGTGCCGATATCTGACATGCACAGATATGCACACATATCTGCTAAGGAAGGCATTGGTGGCGCCACCCTTGACTGTCGTCTGTTGCACAGAGCTAGAAGCCGGACTCTGCAGTGTGCTACGCACTTTCGTGCCGGGCGAGCTTTCCCTTTGAAATAATGGTACAGCGCCACACTTGTGCGTTTTGAGGAAGAAGACGACGTCGTTAAAATGACCTGCGCCAAGCATGCATGGGATGATGAGCCATCGGAAGGATCCAGGGTGCAAGTTAGCGGGAAATACCAAGGTTTCTGTGAACCTGCAATCATCAATATTTCAGGTAAGCGTGAACAACCATTTACTGTTTTTCCCGTATTGCTTTGTTGGTTACCTTTCTCAATGCTGTCGGCAGTTTTCGATGATAGGGCTATAAATTAATCTAAATGGTATCATAATGCATGATTTATTTGTATGTGCAGTCGGAGAGTAATATCTCATTTTTCAGTAGCGAAATTTTTACCGCCACCGAGTTGCGTTCCTGCCAGCGGTAGTTCGAGTGCATGATATGAATTGTGTAACGCAAAAAACATAGACTAACCTCGCTAAGCACATTGCGGGGCTAGTTAGGGATGTATTTTCTAAGTAACGAGACGTAGACAACAACCTGTCATGGATTCTGTCATATGCACGTAATAGGAACTGAACCCTTTTCATTGTCGTAAGTAATAGTGCTAATTCTATTTTAACACGGGATCAGCATAGTTGCGTTCTGCGTATCCAATTAGGTTACAATGGCCCCATTACATTTGCCACAAGGCTTGCGCTCTACAGCTAAGCAGGAGCAGTGGAATGAAGAGCTGGTACGCGTTTTATTTCGGGTGGTTAGTGCGAGCGAACGTGTTTCAGAAACAATTGGCGTATACCTGTTTCCGTTCGCGGTTGTGCCAGGAAACTTTAATGGTAAAGCCCGAAAAAAAAAGCTTTTAAAGGGGCATCGCGATGATTTGCTCTGTACCAGTTAATATTATTAAATAGATTTATCATGCGTTCCAGAGACCAGAGCAAAAAGAATTATTGAAATCGGAGCATGCAAGCGAAAGTTATTCCACTCTGAAAATTCGAAATGAAAATCTCAGACGAAAACGCATTTCACTCTCCCATTTCACTCACCCAGTACCGAGATTGGGCGCTACAAATCAGAACCGCGCCTACCGCCCACGCAGCGGAAGCGTGCATGCAGTTGTTGCTTTGTCGGGGCTGTAGACAGCGGCGCATTTTGACGGCGTCTTCCCCCCGTGTACGCGACGCCGTAGTAAGGGCAGGGGTGACTAACGACAAAGGAAGCTCCCCGAAGTTTCTTTTTTAGTCGGACTGTAAGGCTGTCAGCAGTAGCCCCCCTCCCCCCCAAACTCGACTCCCGTCTCCTGTCCGGCCTTTCTCTTCACATTTTGGGCAAGGTGTATCAACTGGCTTTTTTTTCGCTGCCGTCTTGGTATGGTCACGGCCGGTCTCGACGCGCGCGCTTTCTGGTCTGAGCCAACGTTTTTTGAACAGCGCTGGCCGCCATGAAGGTTTGAAGCGGAATGGAAAGTGTCGCCCCTAGCTGTATTCTTGTTAGTTTTCGTTCGCTTTCCCTGCTTCTTTCCAGTTTTTGTGGCATGCGAAAAAGCTTTCAGTACTCAGAGACATAATATTTTGGATCCATTTCACAATTATGAAGGAACAATATGCAAACTGGACGCCCAATCAATGAGAAAGGCAGCGCTCTATCTAGATGCCACCTCATTTCCGCTGCCGCAAATGGCCGCCGCGTTGCGACACCATCGGCTCGAAACAAGCATTTCTAGCGAAGATTAAAATATCAAATATTATGATTTCGGTGATCTCATTGCGCGCTCAGGACTCACAATGTCCCTTACTCTGCATACAAAGATTAAAGAACCCATGCTTTATGTACGTCGCAGGGCACCTTTAATATCCCACAATGGATTTTACCGTAGGGTGTCTCGGATTCAGTGCATAATTCTTCAACTTATGCTACGGTGGCCATGTGCACAAGTTCTGCGCAGATTTATATCATGATCGCTCTAAATTATCTCCCACGCAGCCTACACAACGGCCCTGCCGACCAAGAAGGGGCGGGAGCTCTCCGGAAAGCTGCTGTTGCTGGCCGTGGGCACTAAACTCAGCGAAATAAGGAGCGAGAAAGAGAAGCATCGACGATAAGAAGCATACAGAACTATAGAACCACAAGAGCATTAAATGTACCCCAATAAAATTTCCTGCGCAATTTCTGTGTGGTAATTGTGTTACTTGTGTTACCTATGCTATATGATTATCAGGAGCTTTAGAGCAGCATAAAACCGAGTGGTTTTTCAATTTAAAGCAGCACTTAGAGATGTATTGGATGACATTTTTTAACGTTTACAGATTTTTATTTTACAAAGTGCGAGAGATATGTCGGTTTGGTCAGTGAAGGTGGACCGTACAGCAAGACGGGCATTATGTACGTAATAGAGCTCAATAATCTGAAAAATGATTAATTATATTTAACTAATCAGCTTTCATAATTTTGATTTTGGGGCGTAAGTCTGTATCGCGAAAATGAAGGCCGTCAGTAAAAAAAAATAACCTTAGCTTTTAAATTTTCGTAATCGTTAATGTGGTTCGAAATACTGAACATGCACACTTGAAAGCTCAGTGAATTGCCTTGTCCGCTTCGGATATTAGACAGTTTTAGCTGTGCGTCCGCAAGGGCTTAGCGTACGCAAGCAGCTTGCGGGGACCGTAGTGCGCATGCGCAGAACGCAAGCGCGTGCCCTGCGTCTTGCGTACGTACGCAAGCCAGCGGACTTTGCGTTGCTCAGCTTGCGTGGCTAGAGCGTGGCTTGCATGGTTAACGTTGGCAACATGGCGGCGCCCTGCACGCCCGCTTCGGACCAAATACTGCATCGCCGCTGCATTTTTCGACGCGATAGCTCGCCCTAAACGGTTGTATTCACTTTTATTTTGTGCATTCTCACCCCTCCGTAACGATATATGTGACAAATAGTCATCGTTTTTTAGATACACCCAAGAATTTCTTGATGTTAAGCCTAACTATCTACGGCGTACACTGTCGTCATAGCAACGACCTCCGATAAAGTACTTCTCCAACTTTGCGCTAGAATTTATATTTCATTTGATTCAATTGATTTACATTAAAACAGAAACAAAGCCTTCGAATGCAACCACCACTGCCATTAATAAAAGAGGAAAAAGTTTCCTCAGCACACAGTTCAGGAGCTTTGACTTGCTGTCGCTAGATGGCGCCACTGTATCCTGCGCTTCCCGGGTGCTACGCTAGCCACTCCCAACTAAAACTGTCGTTGCCGGGCGGGTGGCAGCGTGCGTAAGGTGCGCCCGTAGCGTACGCACAGCTTTTGCGGACGCACAGCTAAAACTGTCTATTCATAAACGCGTCGCTGCGCGTCGTATCGTCGCAGAATTCAAAGAAACTTTTTCTACATCACAAAATACAGAAACGGTGTCTGTGTTTGATGCATAAAAAAAGTGACCGACAGTTTTATGCATTTTCAATGCGGGTAAGCCAACTCAGCGAGCTTTGAAAAGCGCAAAATCTGGCGCTCGATATTTCAAACCCCTATACCAATTTAAAAAAAAAGTTAGAAACTGGGCTCACCTTTTACGATGACGGCCTTTAATTTCGCAACATAATATTGCCCCTTAGAATCAAAATGAAATGTTCATTAGTTAATGTTAGTTAATTAATCGTCTATTAAATCAGGTTTATCGCTTACATAATGTTAACCATCCTGTATAACCCCCCTACACAGCACCAACGTATCTCTCAAAGTTTTAAAATAAAAATCTGCGTCAAAAATTTAAGCTGCATTACACATCTGAAGTAGTAGCGGTAAGGACGTACTGCACAGTCGCTTACGTCTGCATGTGGCGATAACGGCATATGTATGACAGCATTCTGCAATGGTTGTAACTAATTTCATTACATCTTTTGTTTGGCCGCCCTCCATCACTGTTTGGAGACGCCACGCCCCAGGCTCACTCTTTATTGGCTAATGTGATAGAAGGCCGCGTCGCTGTTGCAGGCAGTCACTGAGAGCGAGCAGTACAGAACTCGAATGAGAATAGTTTTACTGGCTGTGATGCTGGTGTTGTTTTAAAGTAGCAGCCTGCAACATTAGAGAAGGGGAGCCTAGGTGCTTGCAGAGATGCAGATGAAGCGCGCCGCAAATCGTTGGATTTCTTCAATTTTTTTTTTGTACCGTCTCCTTCGGTAGATCTCGCCGTTTGAGGGCACATATACATAGGCTGCCATTTATTATATATTGACATATGAAAGCTTATAAGGTTTTAATAAGGGGGTAATCACTCATTTTCATTCCCCAAGCAGTCACACGGCTACAAAGGGACCCGACACAGCTTCCACAAAAACTTTTGCTCTTTCGTAAAAAGATTCGTCCTGGTCTGGGGACATGGTGTATGACTGTGCTTGGATGGATGCGAATAAGTAATTAATAGCTTAATGGAAGTCTGCTCCGCCTTAGCGGAAATTTCCCCTCAACATTTAACAAAAGTATATAAGGTTATGTGCAGATCTGTCAGTATATGTTCGTATATAGAACTAGCTCCATATATAAGCTCCAGCCAAATATGGACATATACAGATTTATCTATATTTGGCCATATATGGCCCATATAAGTATATTCATCCATATATGACTGTTCGCAGATATGGCTATATACGGATTTGGCCGTATCTGGGTATATAAAGACCATATATAGAAATCCCATATATGGGCTCCTTCAGATATGGTCATATAAGGATAGGACATATCTGGCTATACAAGGACCATATATACATATATTTCCATATATAAGTTCAATCCATATATGAATATATAGGGAATTGGGCATATCAGGCCATATATGCCAGATATACCCATATCTGAGTTCAATCATGATATGGATATATGGGGAATTGGGCATATCAGGCCATATATGCCAGATATATTCATATATTGTCATATATGAGTTCAGTCATGATATGGATATATAGGGAATTGGGCATATCAGGACATATACGACCATATATACATATATTTCCTTATATGAGTTCCATTCAGATAATGGTATATAGGGAATTGGGCATATCAGGCTATATACGCCCGTATATTAATATAAGACCTTATATGCCCAATTACCTATTTGTTCATATCTGGATTTTTTCATATCAAACCAGATATGACATTTCCGTACGGGATGCGCTGGCTCG
The DNA here is from genome assembly GCF_055824585.1 of Amblyomma mixtum. NCBI lineage: Eukaryota > Metazoa > Arthropoda > Arachnida > Ixodida > Ixodidae > Amblyomma > Amblyomma mixtum. The sequence continues at coordinate 75,785,556 of NC_143019.1, read as the reverse complement.
ATAAGGCGAGGTTATACCGGTGTCAGGGAACATGACACCCGTCCTCTTCTGAGGGGCTTGAGCCGAAAATAATCACCTCTGCAAGCCAATTCCTCAAGGCGCACAGAATGCTAAAGTGTTCTCTCGACCACCAGAAATTTCCTTTCGGAGGCCACATCAGAGTTCATTCTCACGCTCCCAATCACTTTTCAACTGATGAATAACAAATCAGTTTCCAAGAGTGAGCGAAAAGTTCAGAAATATCACACACGAAAAAATAATCAAATGCGCAGAAAATTACTCTCATGTTTTTGGGAAAACAGCCAGCCTTTGAAGTTGAGCGTAATGCTGTTTTCAAGTAACCTTAGCTGGGCTGCCAATTGGACACAAAAAGAAAAATATGACGCCGTATATACGCGGCAGAGGAAAATATCAGAATGATGCACAAAAACTAGTTTATTTAGATACTAGTACCAGTACCAGTAGTGGTATATTTCTAAATAATATAAAGGGAACGAAATAATTTTTGCTATTCCCGGCATTTGCCATCGCTACGGGAATCACCTGAGCTGGGGCAGAGGAAATGAAAGGATAGCAGGTATACTGGAAAAATGAAATGAAAGTAGTGAGGGGACAGGCAGAAAGGACTGCGGAGAGAGGAGTACAATGTACCAGTAATCGATTTACACTATGTAGTTATGTATGTGTGTATGTATGTGTGTTACATACATAACTATGTATGTAGTTAGATAGAAAGGAAAATTTTGCAGATCCCCTTTGTTATCGTAATGCCTTTGATGCCTTTGTTATCGTAATGAGACTACGTTGAAAGTTTATGACGATTCAGTTGTCTGTACAAACACTCTTCACTAGCGTATAAAATTACAACCGTGTACAGTAGTTGCTCCTCATTACATGTTTTATTAACCAATGAAAAATAATATCATGCATTGCTCAATTTAAGTCCACTATTTTTAATATAGGTTTAAAGACGATATTGACAAGGAACGACACGTAGCGGTCGCGTGACGATTAACTTACGTAATTATGACCTCTTGCCTAAAACATTTTCCGCAGGGAGTTTTGCTCCGTTAAAAAGGCAGGGTACAATGGACTCTGCCCATTCAGAATAATCCGTGTTTTCCCGTTTCATTGGCGTAATTCATATACATACAAGCATGCTAAGCGTTGAAAACGGAACTTCGTAAGAAAGAATTATTCCTTCATTTTCTGCTTGGCGTAAAACAGTGCTGACATCCCTATTCCTCCCGCCTTTCAGTCTTCTCAGGCGTCACTCGCGATAAAGAATGTACACTTACGAGCGGAGTCATAAGAAAACCCATCGGATATATGCGAAAACAGTTTTCTAAGAGTATATGAAATAGTATCAGAATACGCACGAAAGCAAGCGAATGAGCATTTGATACTATTGAGCATTTTAACTCTAATCATATATTCGAAATATTAAATTCGCTGCCTTAATATCTATGAGGGACACAAATGGGAATTTAGGCACAAAAGTTAAATAATGTGAAATAAAAAGTGTCAGCTGCCATCAGTGATAAAACCTGCATATTTTACATTCCACTTCTGAACAGTTTTCTTACTTCTGCCGCGCGCCGAAGAGTGGTGAGATGGCGCCATCCCTCCTTGAATACAAGAAGCGTGCGCTGGTTGCGGTGCGCCGAATACGAGGCTTGATTCATGGTCCTGCGAACCGTGAAGAGGTTTCTTCCCTAACCCCTTTTCGCCGCGGCTTTTATTATTTCGCATAGTACTTTTCACGCATTTTTTAAAGCCTCCAGAGGCATTATCCTAAAGTCAGTGCGTTACCGGCTATATTTTAGATGCTAGGTGGAGAGAATGGTGCGGCTATTAGGTGCATCATAAAATGTAGGTTTCCAAAAACAAGAAATAAAGATGAGCGTCGCTAAGTTATGCGATGCGGCTGCGAAGTGCTCTCTGGTGCTTAAACGTGGCTTGCGCAAAAGGGTCAATCACGTGAAAAAAGACGGGGGAAGCGCAAACTTCTTCTTTCTTAGTTTTCTTTTATGTGATTCTCCCTTTTACGCAAGCCATCTTTACGCTACAATGAACCGACTAGCTGGACAACTCATCTCTGGTGCTGCAAATTTTTGTTCTCTCACGCAATGGAATGTTCTACTGAAGAACGATGTTGCTCAACTTTTGTTAGGGAAACAGCTTATGATAATAAAAAAAAATGTGAATTCAACATAAAACGGTTATGTTGAGCAATAGGGCTGCAATTCTGTAAGCAGAATATGTGCGCCATTCTTAAAATCCTGAACTTTTTCAATTCAAATTCAACTTCTTTATTTACATTTAAAAGTACACAAAGATGTGTCCAACACTGTCTGGACCCATAGCCGTAGGCTAGTCATGGGTCCAAAAAATGAAATGCAATAATACAGACACTCCAGTACAATGCAATTAGAACTTGTAACAGCGGGGCAAATACATGTGTACGAATACAAGTGCAGAAATGGGGAAAAAAGAAACGTTACACGGAAAAACTCTATAATATGAAAAGCTCTGCATGAGCTCACAGCATGGTTCTCTGCTCACCCTATCATGCATGAGAAATACATTCTGTTTCACTTTAGATGACTCAGATTCGACGCTCTTATTCCATTCACAGCAGCAGTTTTTCTAGCATCGTCAGCCAGGCAAATGAAAATGAGGCTGCAGTTAAACATTCATTAAGTCGAATCGTTTCTCTTATATGTTGTGCTGTTTTGTGTTTCTTAACTGCTTAAGTTGAATTGTTGAATTTCTTGCTTAATATCAGAGGCATAAGATTACCATGAGATTTTGTGCTCTCTAAAATGACGGTTTTGTGTCAGCCTTTTCACACTTTTCTATTCTTAAGCCTTCAACCTAGAAATAGGGCCATCAGAACGAACGAAGAGTAGTTGTAACTGTAATAAATGGTACACAAATAAAGTCAGCAAAGTGAGTCTTGTACGGACAAGTATTTATGCATTTCATTACAACAGCCGGGCACAAGGAAGTATAACATAAAGTCCACAAATTAGGTATGGTAACCACCATACGTACAAAACATATTAGAGGGCTGGTGAAAAACTTCAAGCAAAGTGTCACTGGAAGGACAAATAGGCACGAGGTAAGTAAACCTGAATTATTCATGCAGTTCGAAACTGGTGCTCTCTACGACAGGAGTTGAGAATTCGCAATGACGAGGGCAGTTCTAAACCAGCATTTTATTTTCCGCAAAAAGCTGCCACATGTGCTTCCTTAACCTTTGAAGCTCCCAAGCACGTTTCAGACGTAATTACTTTTAGAACTATTTTTGTATCTAATTCTATCTCGAATTACCTGATGTCTTCATGTTTTCTTTACCTTTGCTAACTTAGTACACTGCAATTTCCTAACACTCTATTAGGTCGTTGCCGCATTCCCAGTTCTTTCTGTTCTGCATATGGCGCAACTAAGCTGCCCCCAGCACGTATTCTTTGAGGCAAGATATTAGCCAATAGCTTGCGTTTCTTTCAGCCCACATTACAGAACGCCTGAGAATACTAAAATCTGGAAAAGTGGAGAACTCCTACCCCACCCATTAATTTATATAAAATGGATATTCGCCTTGGTAGGCCGCTTTTATTCTTCACTGTGCGCCATTTGGGACAAAACACCTGCGTTCTAGACACATGAAAATTTGTAGACATGAAGAGCTTTCGTTTGGACGACGATACAAAAACTAACAAACAAGATACGAAGTAAGAGCAGAATGACATAAAAAGCCTTGGAGAAACTGTGGAGATATCATGACAGGAAGGATTAAGATGCAGTCATGATCGTACCACTATTTCAATTCCGTCCGCAAATTACAGTTTTCTAAGTTTCCGGGAACAGACTAACAGCTTCTAGTGCAAGTAAGTCTCCATTACTTCATATCCTGTATAGTATATGATCTGTTTAATGCAGACTGAACAATTTCTTATAAAAAATAAAATATTTTCGCGCAAGACAAGTAACGAGTGCTCGTCTCAACTCGAGGTCATATCGGTGACAGCTACCACCATTTCAATTAGCCGTTCTTGGCCGGCGCCTGTAGATTCGGTCAACCACTTCTCTCAGTGCCTCTACGTAGGTTTCGGGATGACGAACAAATGGCAAATTAGACGTTCTTGCTGAGACATGAGTAAAACGGTGGATTATTTCCGTCCGTCAGTTGGTTAGATGTTCTGGCTGTAATTGTGGAAGTAGGGAAAAGTACTTGGACTAAGCAATGAGCCGGATTATAGCACTCATGTACAAGTGGCCTCCTGGAACCCTGCTGCAAGCTGACGCTCAGAGCTATATTTCTTGTGGAGAAACTATGGTTTATAGTTTATAGGGGTTTATTGCCCCAAAGCAACTCAGGCTATGAGGTACGCCGTAGTGAAGGTTTCTGGAAATTTCGACCTCCTGGGGTTCTTGAACGTACACTGTCTTCGCACAGTACACGAACATCTCGAATTTCGCCTTCATCAAAATTCGACCACCGCGGCTGTGATCAAACCAGCGTATTTCGAGTGAGCAGCCGACGACCAGAACCACTGAGCCATTGCGGCGGATCCAGTGGAGAAACTAATCAACACAAGAATTGGCACGTCATAAGAGGCAGAGGCTGCTGTGGTCAATTCGGCGGCTCCTCCTCTTTTTCATTATCGATACTGGCTGCGCTGCACTGGTCTAAATTTCCTAGGTTAGTCTATAAGATCATGCTTATAAGAAAGGCTCTATTGAACATGGCGCGCTTTTCTTCGATTAATACTGGGCGCCGGAATATACAAGTGAAGCCTGTTGCAAAGAATAGCACATAACGATTATCGAAGAAACTGCAGCGCACTCACACTACAAAGTAGGAAGAAGTGACACAGAAAGCGCTCAACTCATAACACCAATTTATAAAAAAATGCCAATAAAAGATATATTAAACTGCAATCGCGCATGCCACAAGATACCCGAAAAAGCAGAGACATTGCAGAAAGAACTTCGCATTGTACAGGCAAGCGGAAAGGAAAGAGTACAAAAAGAAGGCCTCACGGTCACATGAATACATGCTAGAAATTTAAGCTTTTACGGATGAAGTAATAGCGAAAGTTTACTGACCCAAGGTTGGTTGTGCTTTCAGATATCGTATTCTGAAAAAAAAGAGGCAAACCAGAAGCAAGGCATACAGTCATTTATTAACAACGCATTCGCACCAGCTAACAGAGCTTGCATTCTTTTTACGGTATATAACTTCAGTATTTCAAGTAATTTGTATAACATTAACCAAAACGCAGTCACAAAGAAAAAGAAGATGCTTGAACGCAAACCTAGTTGTAGCCCTAGCCAATTTACAAAATAGACTGTAAACTAACGCATTACGAAAAATTAAAAAAATTATAGAGACAGTGAAGCACAGGAGTAATGTAAATAGAAGAAGATAGGCCCAAGATTTTCATTCTTTGATACAGCCAAAGTAGGAAATCCGTTCTCTAAAAAGCATCCCTAAGCACGTAGTCCCTGATGTGCCTACTTTTGTGCCTTAACGGTTTCTCGCCGTGTGGTTTATTCAATTTAGGTACCAATTCATTTACTTTCGTTTCTGTGTAAGTGTGTGTGCTTGGGATGTAAATACTGCACGAATCTAATATTTTATTTCATCAAAAAAGCCCCATGACCTACGCACAGAATAACCTGAGGCAGGGGGCCATTTCAGATGTCCACGATACCTCCTGCACGATACCTCCTGCTCTTCCGACCATGATGCATCTCTTGGGTACGGGCCAAATAAGGTAACGTGCGTTGCCTAGCCTGAGAACTCAATCGACGGCCTCGTAGCATAGGAGCCGACCGGCTTCTCCTTCCGTACGACTGTGTAATCACATCTGGAGCAAAACGATATTAGTACCAGCAAATGGTCGCCACGCGCGACCATTTCCCCTGAGGTAATGCCTAATGCAAAAGGAAAATTCCTGCTGCAGAAGCGTAAGCGTAGCAAACAAATGCTTCTCCCGCGCTTTTTAGAATCATCGTACCTATGTAACACTCTTCCCTTGCAGTTAAAAGGACAGCAGCAGCGCTTCTATGAATTTTGATCGTTGTCAGTACCTGCATTGGAGCCGTTTAAATTATCATTACGAAGGCAGCCATACCCGGGACGTCTTCTTGGATAAGCTAGTCGGCACCGTCATCTGCATTCGCCGATAAGGCGGAATAGAAATCGTCTCTACCCTAGTAATTAAATATGCAGTACAGGCAGGCAACTTGTAGCTACCGAAGACCGCCAAAAAGGAAACGACAGCATACGTGTAGAGGATATATATTGCGAAAACATCATCACTATCTGCCTGCCTACGTGTGCTGCATAGTAAAACCTTCCGAGAGCTCTGATCTCAATTATTCTTCCCCTGCGCCAATTGCCGGCCGCCCTCGCAGAACAAACTTCCGAACCTCATTTATCCTTGCGAATTTATGCCGCCCGTGCTACGATTAACTTCTCTTGGAACACACTTCGTTGCTCACAAGAAGCGAAATGCGTTAGTTTAATATTGATAACGAAAAACATGCAATGGCATTGCAAGTTAATGGCTTATCAATAATTTTGCGCACGCGTAGCCCTCCAAAAGGAAAAATTGCAGCGTTTCAATTTCGGAGAGATACGAGGTAGACAACGTGTGCGCTTTGTTATCGCATGTGTTGTCTACGTCTTCCACGTAGGAGTTTGCAAGCGCTCCATGTTTCTTCATGGCGGTCGAACTCGCCCAAGCAGCCATCCTCAGTTAGCCCTTAAAAGTAAGCCCAAGAAGGATTACCATATTGGAGGCTGATATTATATAACTAAACTTGCAGAAGTCCTACCCTTCATCATAGGATAGGCTCTAATATTTCGGCACTGCACGAAATGCCCTCCGGGGATTGGAAGCACTAATTTCTCCTTCCTAAATTAGCTTAATCTAGGAGTAAAGGTGCCTGCATGCGTTTGAAACACTGCAAGAACAGTTGAGGCGCCTCAAAGAAAAATGGGATAGTTTCTTTACTAACCTGTCAAGGCAGCAAAAGTGATGCTGCAAAGAATAGAAACTGCGATTCCATCGCGAATACGCTACAGGCCTTTCTCCATAGAGGTACTCCCTCACAGCGTCAAAATATAGGTGTGGCACCTTTCGTGTTTTGTTTTTTTTTTCTCTGTATAGGCGAAATGAGAAGTATGTAGAAAACCAGCGAAAAGGACGCATTCACAAGGAGGAGAAGTACACAGGACAACGCTGGAAACACAACTGAAAATTCTTTACTTCGCCAACATCAGAACAGGGCGCACATGCGCGAGAGCACCACAAATGCTATCAAAACAGCAAAACACAAAACTGATTAAGCGAGCGAAGAAACATGCGGCAACCTATGTCCCATTCATGAAAGTGTACTCTTTTGCCGTGAACCTGACAGAGCTGTCGCTGACGCATTCACTCCCTAACTGCTTGATTTTAAAAGCTTCTAAGATTTCTCGTTCTATCTGTGTTTTGCCGCGGCCGATGATTTTGACATTATGGAACAGAGGGGTGCAGTCTTTGCAGTGGTTGCAGTGTCTTGGAAGATTTGCTGTGTTGCCTGGCTGCAGCGAAGTGCGGTGCTGCCTCATACGGTCGTTGACGCATTGACCCGTTTGACCTAAGTAGGCCTTACCACAGGACAGTGGGAGCGAGTAAACAACATCGGTTGTGCATTTTGGTGAACATGCTCTGGTGTTTAACATTACATTTCTTTTTTGTGCTGATTTTTGAGATACGTGAACAAAGCGACGACATTTTGGTGGGCACAGAAAAGACTACCTTAACACCGTATTTCTTGGCTACCTTCTTAACGTTATGTGAGACTTTATGCAGGTATGGCATTACAGCAGGTCTGGATTCCTCACTAGGCGTTTCATCTCTTTTGCACTGTGACTTAAATTTACTTGTCAAGGTCTCAGCAATAGAAACGAGGACGTCCTCAGGGTAGCCCGCTGACCTCAAGCGGTCAAGTTGCGCTAAGAAACTCTTTTGCATACTGTGTGCACAAGACCTGCGCAGAGCATTACCGAGGCAAAGGTTGGCAATGCCTCTCTTCACAAGTTTGGAATGTGAGGAGGAGTAGGGCAGCAGGCTTTTCTTGGTCCGTGGAGAGTAGCTCCAGCAAACATGGCTTTCATCAGAGAAGGTGAGAGTCAAATCTAAAAACCTAATTGAGTCATCAAGGGGCACTTCATGAGTAAAACTCAAGTCAGGACAGGTATCGGTAAAGAAGGTCAAAATGTCATTTGCGGCCGCTTCGACACTGTTACGGGAAGTTAGTTTCAAGAAAATTAAGAAATCGTCTACATACCTAAAAACTCTCACTACTCGATCGTCAATAAGCGTATCATGCAACAAACTGTCAAAATGAGATAAAAATATGTGGCACAAAATAGGAGCTACACACGAGCCAATGGGAACGCCCTGCTTCTGTCTGTACCTGCAGTTTTCATGTTCTACGACAGTGGAGGAAAGGTAGCAAGTCAAAAGTTCCAAAAAGGAATTCACCGATATGCCCGAGCTGTTCTGGAAGGCCACTGCACCTCGGTTTTCGATGAGATCCCGCACAGTAACTAACAAGTCCTTTTGGGGAACTGAACAGACGAGGTCTTCGATGTCTTCTTCTTCGAGAGTGTGAGTGCCAATTCCGCCTTTTCCGTGGACATCGAAGACCTCTTCTATTCAGTTCCCTAAAAGGACTTGTTAGTTACTGTGCGGGATCTCATCGAAAACCGAGGTGCAGTGGCCTTCCAGAACAGCTCGGGCATATCGGTGAATTCCTTTTTGGAACTTTTGACTTGCTACCTTTCCTCCACTGTCGTAGAACATGAAAACTGCAGGTACAGACAGAAGCAGGGCGTTCCCATTGGCTCGTGTGTAGCTCCTATTTTGTGCCACATATTTTTATCTCATTTTGACAGTTTGTTGCATGATACGCTTATTGACGATCGAGTAGTGAAAGTTTTTAGGTATGTAGACGATTTCTTAATTTTCTTGAAACTAACTTCCCGTAACAGTGTCGAAGCGGCCGCAAATGACATTTTGACCTTCTTTACCGATACCTGTCCTGACTTGAGTTTTACTCATGAAGTGCCCCTTGATGACTCAATTAGGTTTTTAGATTTGACTCTCACCTTCTCTGATGAAAGCCATGTTTGCTGGAGCTACTCTCCACGGACCAAGAAAAGCCTGCTGCCCTACTCCTCCTCACATTCCAAAGTTGTGAAGAGAGGCATTGCCAACCTTTGCCTCGGTAATGCTCTGCGCAGGTCTTGTGCACACAGTATGCAAAAGAGTTTCTTAGCGCAACTTGACCGCTTGAGGTCAGCGGGCTACCCTGAACACGTCCTCGTTTCTATTGCTGAGACCTTGACCAGTAAATTTAAGTCACAGTACAAAAGAGATGAAATGCCTAGTGAGGAATCCAGACCTGCTGTAATGCCATACCTGCATAAAGTCTCACATAACGTTAAGAAGGTAGCCAAGAAATACGGTGTTAAGGTAGTCTTTTCTGTGCCCACCAAAATGTCGTCGCTTTGTTCACGTATCTCAAAAATCAGCACAAAAAAGAAATGTAATGTTAAACACCAGAGCATGTTCACCAAAATGCACAACCGATGTTGTTTACTCGCTCCCACTGTCCTGTGGTAAGGCCTACATAGGTCAAACGGGTCAATGCGTCAACGACCGTATGAGGCAGCACCGCACTTCGCTGCAGCCAGGCAACACAGCAAATCTTCCAAGACACTGCAACCACTGCAAAGACTGCACCCCTCTGTTCCATAATGTCAAAATCATCGGCCGCGGCAAAACACAGATAGAACGAGAAATCTTAGAAGCTTTTAAAATCAAGCAGTTAGGGACTGAATGCATCAGCGACAGCTCTGTCAGGTTCACGGCAAAAGAGTACACCTTCATGAATGGGACATAGGTTGCCACATGTTTCTTCGCTCGCTTAATCAGTTTTGTGTTTTGCTGTTTTGATAGCATTTGTGGTGCTCTCGCGCATGTGCGCCCTGTTCTGATGTTGGCGAAGTAAAGAATTTTCAGTTGTGTTTCCAGCGTTGTCCTGTTTACTTCTCCTCCTTGTGGATGCGTCCTTTTCGCTGGTTTTCTACATACCATGCACCAACTGGCCCAACAAGCTACGCTTCTTCAATACGAAATGAGAAGAATTCAAATACACATTCTGCAGCTCTACACAATGGCCTGGCTGGATGGTTTTTCGGCGTTATTACCAACTGAGCCGGAATCTGCCGCGTGCCTGCGAAAGCGAAACGAAAGCAGCGTTATCCATACGACGGCTCCTGCATGATGCAGCTGATTGTGCATATCGCTGCTTCCGCCGTTTCGTTAAAGGCGTGCAGCTTTTTCCATAATCGTACGTTTATTATCAGGCCTCAGCCTTATAGATAAGGTGTTTCGTGTATTCTTACGCAGAGAATTAGGAATGGAATTGAAACCTAATGTCGTTGGATTAAATGTGGCATTATTAGTTGTTACCTGGCAAGTACGAACAGATGAAAAAGAAAGAAATAGAACTGGGAGTACTAGAGCTGTTTTAGTTGGAAGGCACGTAAAGAACTAATTCAAGTATAGTAAACCATGTGAACCGCACTCAAAATATAAATACTTTGTAGACGCGGCTAGCTGACTCGTAACGCTAAAAAAGGTTGACATTAAGCAGAACACAAGTCGGTAAATTCAATTTTGGCTTGGCCGTTGTAAGCTCCTAGCGTTGAGTCTTTCAAATGACCTACTTTCTTGTAAGTTGTGATCGAAATGTAGCAAATATGGCCGAATAACAGGTAACCATATATAATAGGTGGCGAAGTTCCGAGCTGCTTTTACTCCATGATTGAGCTTTTACATAGGACACTCAGAGCAACGCTTTTAGCTTATAATGATTCTAAGGAAAATAGAAATATTCTTATTGAAAATAAGAGCACTTTCGAAGAGTTGAGCAGTTATTCCCCCAATCTTGTGTTTTTACTTCCATGATAAGTATAAATCGACTATCGGTGTCGTTCCACATGATTAGGCATGATTAACTTTGAGGCTAGAACGAGCTTTTCACAACTCCGTTGGCTATGTTAGGCCTCGTTAGGAGTATTGGAATCAAAATGTATTTCGGTGAAAAGTATCCGCAATTTTTTAATTGTAGTTTACTATTTCAGAGTTTTTATAACACAAGCTGAAATGGCATGTAAAGGGCGCACAAAAGAATAAACTTTGACAATGGAACTTAGCTGCGAGTTCTGTGTATGTTGGCAATGTTGGTTTTTATTCGCACGTTGTCTTGAGTTCTTTCATCCGAGACTACGTTTACTTTGTTTAAGCAGTGGTAATTTCCACACATCGAGAGAAGTCAGGAAGGAAGTGAAGAAAGCAAAAAAAAAAAAGTAACCATTCCGATTCTTTGTTCCGTCTACTTTTGTCGGCTTTATGGCTCCACCAAACCCCGGCACGTGTCTTCAACACTTTGCGTAACTCCTCTCCACTGTTCTTGAGCGCCTGCGCTGGTTTCTCCCAAAAATACCTTTCGAATTGTCTACAGCGCCCATTTTCCTGAACAATTTTCTCTTAGGCTTTTTTTTTTCGCTTCTCTGGTTTGTTGAGGGGCTCAGCAAGTGCCTACCATTTCCCTTTTGTTCCGCTATGCTGGCACGCCGCTACCACTTTATGGGCACTTTCCTATTTTGCAGTCTCGTCGAGATTTTCGAGGGTAAAAAGAGAAGACACGTCCAAAGTTTTTATTCCACCGAAAAACAGGAATGTGCTTTTTCGCAAACGCTGCTCTAGCCTTTGGGGAAGCCAGAACTGCCGTAGTGTTTTCTTCTTTTAAAAGGGACAACGGGTACATTAACCACTGAAAGAAGTAGGTTCTTGCTGTTGCAGCTTGAAGTTCTTTTACTCGGCTTGGCTTAGATAAAAGCACACAAAAGCTGCGAAGTCTGCCATTCAGACCCGCTCAGCACGCTTTGCTATGAAGTGGCTGGCACACTGGAGCTCCTCGCTCAGCCCCTTACGCAAGTAGCTCAGGCAATGGGCGCACTATTGCAAATGGATGGTTTTACTTTGGTCCTCTGTTTGACCGTTCTTTGCCAACACGTTATCAATATTGGGCCAATTACCTGTGCTGATCGGGCAGTCTGCACGTGATAGAGTGACTTTCTCTAAATACGTAGACAAATAGCTGTGGCATGTTTGTCGACTTTTCTTTCTGGTGCGTCACGGAGACGCTATTTCGCTTTCCCCTGCATAAAAACTACTCAGAAGCATCGCACATTTGTTTCAGTGCAAGATTTCCTCTTTTAGGAAGCCACTGTGTACTGAGAGTTTCAAACGCTGAGCCAGAACGGAGAGAAAAAAAGGCAGACCTGTTGTATCCCTGTCTCATATCCAGTCTAAAGAATTCAATGTCAGCCAAGAAAGTCAAGGCTTTGCTTGCAAATTGGCCGGACTAGAAAGGAGCCGACTGAGTTCTCGATATCTCTTTCTTGAGGAGCAAATTTTTTCACTCTCAAATACTACCAAGCGCAAGTTACTACTCTCACCTGCGTTGTTTAGATGCTTCAGATGAGGATGGAACGGCGAGTGAGCAACAAGCCGGAACAAGATCTTAATCCTGTTCGCAGATCGCTCTGCTTCCTCCTTTTTATAAATCGCCTTGAACGCATCGATACCTCTGTGAGGAGCTCTCGCCTTCGCCATTGCCATAGTAGCTGTCGTTCGATTGCTTTCGGGCTGTTTTCAGCATCAGTTTCGTTACAGTCACAGACTTCGCCAGTTCTGCCAATCGGAAATGAAGGGATAGCAGGCAGACAGCAGAAACAAAACGAAAGTAGTGAGGGCACACACAGAAAGGACTGGGGACAGATAGGTACAATATACAAGTAATCTATTGACACTATGCAGTTAGATAGCAAGAAGAAAAATTTTGCAGATGCCACGTGGTTGCAGCGCTGTTGCCTTTGAACGTTGAAAGTTTCCGACGATTCAATTGTCCGAACAATCTATACTGTGCAAACACTCTTCACCAGCGTATCAAATACCACCGTGTACAGTAGTTGCTCATGACTACATGTCATAAAAGATGGAGAAAGTGTACTCTGTTTTATTAGTCAATGAAGACTGATATCATGCATTGCTGATTTAAAATCCATTATTTCTAATATAGGTTTCAAGACGATATTGACAAGAAACGACACGTAGCGGTTGCGTGAAGATTAACTCACATAATTATCACTTTCTGCCTGCAAATTTTCCGCAGGGAATTTTGCTTTTTTAATAAAGCGGGGCACAATGGACTGTGCCCATTCAGAGAAATCCTTGTTTCTGCGTTTCACTGGCGCAATTCATATACATACAAGCACGCTAAGCGCTGAAAAGCGGAACTTCGTAAGGAAGTATTATTGAATGGTAAACAAAGCAGGGCTGACGGACGGGATGGAAGAAGAAGAGACAGACACATGCGCTTTTGTCGTACCATTTAACATGAACCAACCAGCCCGACTCACCCTTCTCCAAGAATTATTCCATCATTTTCTGCTTGGCATAAAACAGCGTGCAGACGTCCTTATTCCTCTCGCCTTTCGGTCTTTTCAGGCGCCACACGCCATAAAGAATGTACACTTAGGAGCGGAGTCCTATGAAAACCCATCGGATGTCTGTGAAAAGACATTTCCATGAGTGTATGAAATACTATCCGAATACGCACGAAAGCAGGCGAATGAGCATATGATATTAAAGAGCATCTGAACTCTAATATTATATTCGAAATATGAAATTCGCTGCCTTAATATTTGTGATGGACACAAATGGAAATTCATGGCATAAAAGTGAAATAATGTGACGTAAAAAGTGTAAAGTGCCATCAATGAACAAACCAGGAGCTTTTACATTCCGCTTCTCCACAGTTTTCTGACTTCAGCTGTGCGCCCAAGAGTGGTGAGATGGCGCCATCCCTCCTTGAATACAAGAAGCGTGCGTTGGTTGCGGGGCGCCGAATATGAGGCTTGATTCATGGTCCTGCGAACCGTGAAGAGGTTTCTTCCCTAACCCTTTACACTGCAGCTTCTATTATTTCGCATAATACTTTTCACGCATTTTTCAAAACGTCGAGAGGTGTGATCGCGAAGTCAGTGTGGTACCGGCTACATTTTTAGGCCTTGGTGGAGAGAATGGCGCGGCTATTACATGTACAAAAATATGTTACGTTTCCAAAAACAAGAAATTAAGATGGGCGTCGCTAAGATTTGCGATGCGACTGCGAAGTGCTCTCTGGTGATTAAAGATGGGTTGCGATGGGTTGTGATTGTCCCTTTTACGCAAGCCATTTTTACGCTACAATGAACCAACTTGCTCAACAACTCATCTCTGGAGCCCTAAATTTTTGCTCCTTTCACGGGATGGAATGTTTACTTATGAATGCTACAACTAAATTTTTGTTACGGGAAGAGCTTAAGTTAATAAAAAAGTGAATTGAGCATGGAATCGTTTTGTTAAGCAATAGGGCTGTAATTCTGTGAGCAGGAAGTGTGGGCCATTTGCAAAATCCTGAACTTTTTCATTTGACCATTCATGCTGTTTTTGTGAAGCAAGAGGGTCCATATATACCCGCACAAATTTTCAGGCTTCTCTCCGTAGTAGAAAATGCTTGCCACATTGTTTGCCACATTGTTTCGAACATGATTTTACAAAGCAAGTGGCGGGCTCAGTTGGCCAGCTCCCTGCGTTGGCTTCGAAGACACCGGTCTAGCGCTCGCACTCGAAGCATGCTTGTTAGTTTATGCCCAACTTATTCAACAGATAAAAGACGACGCGCTCAGTTTAGACGCAAAAATAGTTGCGAACCCCATGGATCAGGCATAATTTCTGATGACCGAGGTCTTGCCACCTTTGACGGATTTATATAATTGGTAGCGATATTCGTAGAGTACATGGCTAAAGCCTGCTTCAGCGTATGAATACTAAGTATATTATTGGATGCAAGGCACACTGAAACTAGCAGCAGTATATAGAACTTCTTTAACGTTTTACGCATGTGTCTTATGTTCTCTCAAGGAACATTCAATTCCTGACGGGAAAAACTTTAGTTCCTGCTCATTGCCCTCTTCAAAGCTGACTCTTAGTGAGCCAAGGAGATAATCATTTTAAAAGGAACGCAAGCATGTTTAGAAGCATGATCGGTGTATAAACAATCGATAAATAAGAAAATTCTCTCAACTAGCGATGGTTACAACTATACTTCCCTATGCTGAGGCGGCGCTTTGAACAACTGTGCATAGTTGAAGAAATTTGTCATCCGGCCATGGGGTAATAAAAGGCATGCAAAGTCCGTCTCCGTTTCGAAGCCGCAATAATGCAGCTGTCAATTTCCCAAGAAGATAGTTATTTCCTTCTTACTTCGTTTTTACTTTCAACGCAATTAGAAGAAAATCAGTTTTTTCGGCTTCCTTCTATGGGGCGTTCGGTCTCCACGCTCTAGCGGGCATTTTAAAGCAGATTGCAGACGTCAAGGTACGTTAAGAATTTTTGGGAGAGAGAACGTGTGCCCCTCGCGATATCTTGACTGTGCTACGATATTGAAAGCGCCGGACAGCCGTGAGAATATGGCATCGATCAAATAAATAGTACATTCTTACAAGCCATGCAAGCACGTTTCGAAGCAAGGTCGGCGTACAAATTTCAGTCGAGAACGAAGAGAATTCTTTCAACTAGTGACGGTTACAACTTTACTTCGCTATGGCAAGGCACTGTTTTGAACTACTGTACATAGTTGAGAGATATATAATATTTGGGCATGGATAATAAAGCGCCTGCAAAGTTTGTCTCCGGTGCGATGCCGTAATAATCCTCGGAGAATGGAACGATCAAGCTGAGAATCAAATGCCTTGTTTCCGGCTCACCTGCGTTTATTCGCTCCAAGCATTTCTGAAATTTGCGTGTCGAAAATATTCTATCAGTCGCCTTCTAGAACACGTCCTGCCTACCATCTTAGACGTTGACTTTGCTTTATTCTCTCGTTTGAGCCTTCTCGAAGATGCACGGGATTGGCGAAGAAAAGAAGACATAAAGAGAGAAACAGTTTTCTAGTTGTTTCCATATTTTGAACTTGCATGTTTCATGGGAGATCGGCATGTGTTCTAATTACTTTATGCACTCGCTGGTGACATTTTATAAACAATGGCGTGCTTCACTGTGGAAAAAAAATGGATCGAGTTGTTAAGAGTGCTCTCTTATCAGCCGTTCGGGAATTTGCTTTTTATTCCCATGAACTTCCTTGCCCGCAATATTTTTTTAATTGGTGGCTGAGCAATTGCCTGGCATTACCGATCGCAGCTGCCATGATATCCTACCCAGGATTTTACAGAATATTTTTTTTTCTTTTTGGAGTTCTTAACGTTTAGCGACAAGCTTTCGTGGTGGGTAAAAAATAGCACTCAATGAGAAGCTCTGACAGTGTAAAAGAGTAAAATGCTCTCTTTCACAAAATTAGCTGGGTTCTTTGAGGACGCGAAAATGTCGACGACATTTGCTTCCGTTGAGAGCAGCTGCCGGACCGCGAAGACGAATTGATGCGATCGCTCGTACCGTCTGAGTCGCTTTTCGGCGGTTTGGGTTCATCATTAGAACGAAACAGCTTGAAGCGCGTGTGTCAGGAGAAATTCAGAGTGGTGCGATAAGGAGCGGGTGGAGAATTGGTTTTCTTCACTCGGCAACTTCATGCAGCAGTCACCTCAAGGGATGATGGGTTACCTTTCAACCCCATTTTTTTGCTCACAGCCGTACTTGGATGTGTACGTACAATCGCACATGCGTACATGATTGCTTGCACGGATTGATTGCTAATACGTGTTGATGGTGGCTTCCGTAAATATTGAGATTTCCGATTCCTCATGCGAACCTCTGACATCGCCTTCATTCAATTTTACCTTGTTTGTAAAAGTTACAGTTGCTCCTTGAAGGCTAAGAGATGTGAATTTTTGAATTTTTTGAACCTTGAAAGAGAAGATGAATGCCGCAGGTACTACGTAAAGCCGTTAATTGTTATTACGTTGATTTCTGGCCGAAAAATCGGTGTTGGGAATGGTTGTAGTTCTGACCATTCTGTTTTCTCTCAAGTGGAGTGTGGTTCTAGCAGAGGAAACTTTCGCGCTTTTAGTTAGCTCAGCAACAAGTCAAGAAGTAACTCCCAGGAACCTCTGACATCGCCTTCATTCAATTTTACCTTGTTTGTAAAAGTTACAGTTGCTCCTTGAAGGCTAAGAGATGTGAATTTTTGAATTTTTTGAACCTTGAAAGAGAAGATGAATGCCGCAGGTACTACGTAAAGCCGTTAATTGTTATTACGTTGATTTCTGGCCGAAAAATCGGTGTTGGGAATGGTTGTAGTTCTGACCATTCTGTTTTCTCTCAAGTGGAGTGTGGTTCTAGCAGAGGAAACTTTCGCGCTTTTAGTTAGCTCAGCAACAAGTCAAGAAGTAACTCCCAGGTGCCCTACAAGCGACAAGGACCAAAACTTGCCGCAAGTGTTCCTCCCCGTTCTGGGCGTGATTGTGGTAGCGGCAGCAGTTGTAGTCCTTGTGGTGGTGTATTTCTGGCGAGGTAAAAGAAAGCTAATGTCAAATGGCGGTGGTACCGAGTGCAAAGTGGCCGCAGAAGGCTTTCCCTCCCTCACGAACACCCGCGTCAGTTCATGCGACGACTTCCATCAGCACGTATGCGGGAACACGGGAGGCAAGAGCTCTGGAAGCGCTTATCTGATGAAAAGAGCGAGCGAGGAGATGCTCAATTCTTAACAGTGGCAGCTTTTGCGCTCGAAGACAAAGGATAGCGGATTTCCTGTCCTCGATACGTTGGCAGCAGCGTTCGCATCTTGCTACGACTACGTGAAAAATCCCCAGTCGTTCGCTGACGCCGGACTCTCCGCTGCCTGTGGAAATGATACCAGCATACCGAGGACGAAGGACGCAGCTTCTGCGTTGCGCCACGTCGTGCGTTTATCACTGCTCGGTGGAATCGCAACCCTATTCAGCCTTAGCGTAGCCACTCATCGCGGCGACGTCTGCTTCTATGTGTCCCGCGCTAAAACGCTGAGCGAAAAGTTGAGCCAGCCATTTGGCAGCTCCTCGCTGCCAGGGTGTGTAAGCAAATCATCCAGCTATCTATTGGCGCTGGCCAGAATTTCCTACGGGAGAATACTGTCGCCTCTGAAGGAGACCTCCTCGAATTCGATTGCATGCTCTTACCTGAAAATAGGGCTACTAAAGAGGCTATGATAACTCTAAACACCATGGTTTCCTTCATGAAAGATTATATTGCTGGCAGCGATTGGCTTGACTACGCGAACCCGCTTCTGCCCGCTAATTCAAGGATGAGAAACACGTAGACCGTATTTGTCACAGAAATGAATGTTGAAAAAAAGATCGTAGATGAGTTTCGGAAAAACTACGACGTGGGTGTAATCCATTTGGTTTGGTTTATTAGGGTTTAACGTCCCAAAGAAACTCGTGCTAGGAGGTACGCCGTAGTGAACAGCTCCGGAAATTTCGACCACCTGGGGATCTTTAACATGCACTCACATCGCACAGCACACGGGCCTCTAGAATTTCGCCTCCATTGCAATTCGGCCGCCGCTGCCGGGATCGAATCCGCGTCTTTCGGGTCAGGAGCCAAGCGCTGTAACCACTGAGCCACCGCGGCGGGCGCATCTGTTTCCTCGTCCATATCGCAGTGGAGATTGGCCATTCCGCTCAGCCGCGTAACATCTTGCCTACAATTGGTCGATGAGATGCTGCCTCCAATTTGGTCATGTGTCCTGAACAACCTGACCACCCCGTGGACATCAGACCCATCCTGGGCAGACGAGATTTTCCACAATGTGCGAGAGGTATTCTTCAAGCACCCATTGAAGCTTAGCATGATTGAAGAGGAGAAGGATTTTTCATTTGTTTCCATCAGTAATGTCAGCTTGCGTGCCCACAATGCCACCATGAGCACGCTGCAGAACCATTGCGTTTGGCGGCCTTGCATACTTTCTGTTACCTCGGCAGCCTTCCACACAATGCACGCGGTACTGGAGAGACGCGAAGCGCTACGGCGGCTCAAGGAGCCATCGTCGGCCGAAGAAGCCTTTTTAGGGCGCCATGAATTCGAAACTACTCCCGCCTCTTGAACACTGTTATGCTGCCGGCAGCTCTGAGACGGAGGCCCATGCTATACTCCAGCAGGGTGGCGCTAGAGCTCGACGTGGGCATGGTCGGTGGTCGTTGGTCTCCTAGCGATGCAGGTGTTCCACGCCGGTGAACCCTCGGAGGGCAGCTTCGAGGAACGGTAACACAACAACGCGGGGTTTTTCTCTCACTGCATGGCAGATTCCAAGATTTATTAAGTGGCTGCCAGTTCCGGAAGCCTCCTGGTGAATAGAGTCCTTACACTGTTCCGTTTGACGTACTCCCTTCTTATCACGCACAGAGTAGTACGGAAAGAATACGAGGATTACCGTGATGCTAGCAACTTTGACGTCAGTGGCACAGCGCACAACAGACTTTGTACAGAAAGTACTGCCCGCTCACCTGTGGAGGAAGCTGGCACAACGAGAGTGTGAAATACATATTGGACTGGACTATGCCCATTGCCAACTCACCAGAGTTCTTCGAGGCATTGCGGTGCCCGCCCCTCAAGTATAGTCTAGAATCAAGTTGTCTGAACATGGCGTAACCCTCCCACTAGCCATCTATAATCACAGTATTTGTGGCTATTCACTGTTTACCACACAAATAGCTCTGAACGACTAATTGATTTCTTCTGTAGTATATTCTTTCATACTTTACATGGCTTCGCCATGAACATGTAACAATTTGCACTGCACTCACAGCGCGAGAGTTTATTTTTAAAATTTTCCTGAAATGGCGCGTATTGATCGCAATTGCTGTTGTGTTGAACATGTCCTATGTATGCGGAGGCAAATTATGCCGAAGGCTGTTGCGGATAATTTGATGGAAATTGTTTTGCTTGGCACATGCGATGACGAAATACTGCTTTAGGGGAAAGAGCAAAGCGCTTACAGCGCAAGTGATACGCTTCGAACAATGTTTGCGTGTGTTGAACAGCTTGAAGTAACTAAAAGTTTGTTGAAGGGTTTTAAAGTGTGTAGACCAATTTATTGCTGGATCTCAAATTTGCACCAGGTTAAATGTAATACTATTCCTATTTGCTAGGGTGCATTCACTACCAAAGGGGATGAAGAGACATTCATTCTTAATGTTTGGTTGCGGCCCTTTATCCTTACGGGACCATCGTGTGTAGAAAACACATTTTTGCCCGTCCTAGAGATCCGAGTATTCAGATCAAGGCAACAAAAAATAGAAGGCCACAATTGTACGCGTGATGTTTTCATTAGAGGACAGCCGTTTCCTACACGTAATAACAGGAGTATGTCTTTTGACATGCTGGCTACACAACTCAGGAATGAAGTGACAAATACCCCTGAAACGGGACGTTCCGGATAACACCACCTAGCGTTCCGTTCTCAGGTTCCGTTTTTAGGTAATCAATAAGTGAGTTTCATCATACCGCTGAAACAAATGACTCACTGCTCCCAATGATGCCAATTAAAAATTTTTTGACGTAGTGTGCGCTCGTGTAGGTAACTTTACGGAAGAATAATGAAGCGGTCTCATAACTTTATTGTGAATATAGGTACACTGTCACTGCAACATGCTAATAATAGAGTTTGAAGATAGGCAGGTAGAGAAAAGAGGAAAATTAGTCGTGCGCTGCAGCCCTTGACGCTCTATGGAAGCACCGATGATGGCTGCGTCAAAGCCGCATGCTCCGTGTGGACTCGAAACAGTCCATGTTTACGCGACATGTTAGTGAACTTCTTCAATCTCCATTTAGACGGCTTGCACAAAACAGCATGCCGGAAGTTTAAATGCATAACCAATCCAGTCAGAATATGCTTCGAAACATGTGTGAAAATTTCAGCATGGTCAGTTGAATCCATGAAAAATGCATAAGTACGCATTCATTGCCTCAATAAATCTACCAAAGATAACTAACACTGTGACGCCAAATCAAATAAATCTGTTTGAGTCTCCACCCTGTGACTATTTGCATGAATGTTAGTTACATAAGCCCTCGACAAAAAATGCTCAAGAACGCTAACGACGCTTCAGCCTTCAAACGCAAAGTATTGAAGGCTGTGACACCGCTTTGGAGTGCGTAAAGTTTGTGCAGTGACCTCTCAAAAGGAGTATACATATATACTCATAAATATCTGAAGAGACAAAAAAATTAATACGGGCTTCTGCCACAATCAAACCGCTTCACATCTAATTTCAGCAGCTCTGTTTTTCGTTTGGATGGTCATTTTCTGAAGGTCAATTCTCTTCTATTCCTGTTGAATTCACTCCCCCCCCCCCCCCTTTACAAGTATGCCTTTTGTAGTATGGTGCATGTGTACCAGTGGCAGCAGCTCTAGAGGACACAATATTGCAAACGAAATGGAAATTTTACTCCTGCTGTTTACAAAGCTCCGATGGGTGCAAGCCAAACTACCTTGTTAGTCACACCTCTGTAAGACTTGCTTCGTGTAGACTTCGATGAGTTGAAGCAGAGCCTACGTTGGCATTTTCACATGCTGCAAAATAGCAAGTGCTGTTAGCGCCCTCAAAAAATAAATCGGCAATGAGCAGAAGATACCTTCAAACAATTTTTCCTAATTCATCAAGCACAACCAAAGGCCTTCTAATTGATTTTGAAGTTTCAAGCACGGTCCAGGCCAGCGGTAGTTGTCTAATCGCTTAGTCTTGAACTCTACTGAGGAACCATTGCCCGCTAGCGAGACAAAGGCTCCCATTAGCAAAAAGGCCAAGGATTGTCATGGTGAAGCAATCCGCACTTAGTGAAGCGAATGGCAGCGTGCTGAATTAAACGTTGAGCACAAAAAAAGGTGCCATAGTTTAGCGGTAGTTTTTAATTTTACAGGATCTTTATTGCAGAGCGACATAAATGACTCAAGAGGGGATGTTTTGCAAAAGATTCCAATCTGGTGTTTATGGAAGACCTTAGTATAAAATTTTGGCCCTAAAATATTTCAAAACATTCCGTGGATCGCCATTGTAAACGAACAAGCCTCTTGTAAACGTATTCTTCCTTAGCGAACACACTTTGTATTGCGTGACATCTGCCTACGCATGAATACGCCGCACCTTTTGTAAGTCATGAAGAAAGTCGAAGACTTGAAGGCAGTAAAAAAGCAGCAGAAGCACGTCGCTTTACAACTTAGCGTCTGAAATAGACTCGCTGTTATCAGTCACGCATGTTCCTTTTCAACTGCATTTGTCTATGCCTTCAGGGTTTGCATGCGTCGGTAGACTCTCTCCGGTAAACAGCCTACGCAAATGTTTTCCACGGCCACCACTGCTGAAGCGAAAGTGGTTTCATATAATTTGATGCACTGCTTTCTACATGGCGTTGTCCTGTCATAACAGAGTTAGCCGCGACGCTAGGAGGAAAGGTTGCTCTTCGGGCCATAGCTAAAGGATGTGAAAATGATTTTCCAAGAAACTCTTTGGGCAGCTGTGCGGGGTGGACCTCATTTTCTGGGTGAGCTCGGTGAGGACAACAAATACAGACATTTTCTTCAGCCTCTAAATAACGTTTCTGTTTGTATGAAACAATTGTTTTTTTCTTCGGCTGAGTACCGGCTCGTAACTTGAAATTCACCAAACAATACTGGCAAGAAGTACACGAATAACAAGCGCATGCCGACCGAAACTCAATTTCTAATGTCAAAGAAAACACTTCCGCCTTCCTTCGCGGCAAAGGAATCCCCTTCAAAATACCATTTCCTTGGCTTTGGCCTCGATCTAAGGAGTGGACGATGTTCGGGTGTAGCGTTCCCTGACAGTGATGAATTTGCATTGCCAGGTCAGTGCATGTGAATGCAATCTGTCGTCTTCGACAAATTTGACCTTTTTTTTTTCCTTCGCGTGTTTTGTGGTCTATTCAATTCCTCGCGTCCCTTCTCTTGCATTATCTTATGTGACCTTCAGCTTGATTTGATGTCATTCGAGGTCCACTGAAAAACTTTTCTAGAGCATCCTGCAATCAAGTGTCGTAGCTTCGAGACCGATCAACACCGCGTTCTTTCACCGTTCTTCTACGGCGTAGTTCTTCTAAGCAGTACTGAACTGGACAGGCTGTCAGTCGCATGGACACGGGTAAGAGATATCATGTTCGCAGAAAACGGTACTCGTATTTCGCTGCAACGACGGGTTTTGGATTCAGCGACAAGAGGCAACGTTCACGAATGTAACAAAATTTTCTGCTGAGATTTTCGCGCTAAAGCATCAGCGGCCCCTACAACAGGTCATGTTTGAAACAGAAAAGGCGCGAATGGGACGAGGACAAGAAGGAACGTGAAGCAGCAGGACAGTCATGCTGCTTCACATACCTTCTCGTCCTCGTCCCATTTGCGCCCTTCTGTTCCAACCATGGTTACGCGATCAAAACGCACGACAGAATTTTCTGTCGCGCAACTGTCGAGCGACATAATTTTGTGTCGCCCGACAAGCGTTCTTAAAGTGCTTTGCGTCGTGCGACAGGGGCTCGTGTCGTGGGTCCTTTCGCGCGACAAAGGGGTTTGTAGTGGGTTGTGTCACAAGTCAGTCATCATTCCTGTATTTTGTAGTGAGCAGAAGGTGCCTGTCCCACGATTTGTCGCGCGACAGGTTCCTGTCGCAGGTGCTGTCGTGCGACAGAGTGTCTTGCCGCGTGACAAGGCCTGCGTGCCTCGACAGAGTTGCCTGTCGTGGGTCCAGCCGCGCGACAAACATCTAGCAATACTTTCCAGCAATACTTTGATTTGAGCTAGTTGGTTGTAGCATGACATGTCTACGCAAAAGGCGTACTGGCGCACGCTTATTTTCTAGCACGCTTATTTTTATGCGACAAAAGTGCCTATCGTAAGATTCGCCTCGCGACACAACAGCCTGTCGTGGGTTCTGTCGTTTAACAGATACCTGTCGTGGGGTCTCTCTTGCGGCCGATACCTGTCGTGGGGTCTGTCTTGCGACAGATACCTGTCGATGGCAATTGTGTTTTGCTACAGAATTCTCGAAATTCTGTTCTACCGTCGTGTGATAGCGATAGGCGGACATTCACCAATAGCACTTCCTCACTCCTCAGTGCGAATTAGGATTTACTTTAAGGCCTTTTGAGCTCCCGATAAGCAGACAGATAGTCAACTTCTCTAAGCAAGCCGAAGTCGGTCCTATTGCTCAAATTGAGTCGAAACTATGCCTTCCGTTAGGGAAAGTGAGTTAGTAAAAACTTAAGTTTTCGGCTCAGCTAAGAGGATAGCCATACTGATTTAAACTGAGTATAAGCATTGTCGACTTTCGCAGCAGATAAAATCGGCAAATTCACAATTCTCCAGTCGGCGTGTCCGTAGTTTTGCGGGCGAAAATTGCTGAAGCGAAACGAAGCTATGCATCGTGAATCAAAAGCAGTACATTAGTTTTTCCCGAAGTGCTCCCTCAGCTTTTCCCTCTGGCACCAACGTTTCAAAGCAGCTTGCCACGTGGAACAAGAATGCTTGTAAGGTTATCTCACTGTCACAGCAGGCCCTAGAATGACGCCCCATGCTTTGCAATAAAGCAGAACTTATTAGCGTTGACTGGGATTTTTGCGCGCGAAATGTGCCCAGCGCCTTAGTGCTCTTTGACAAAATAGCCATGCGCTTTTAGTCTGCATAGCTGCCACCGCGAGCAACGTCTCGGTGAACACGCAAAATCACCGAGGCTTTCTCGCATGTTGCGTACGTCCCATTGCTTTTCCAACCTGGCCCGTACTGGTCGCTCTGAGCGCAAAAAAAAAAGTTAACACACGAGGTTTTGTAGGAACGTGGATTGGTCGCCTTTGACAGTCCCGATATTCATGTTGAATCTGTCCGCACTCTCTACTTTCCTCGAAGTTACCAATAAAAAATATTCCCATCGACACAAGGGATGTTCGGTGCTGGCAGCCAACAGGCTACGCTAGTTGCTGTTTTCAGAGAGCTTGCCAGTACGAAAACTTAAGTATTAAAGTAGTTTGCACTGCCGTGTGCAGTTCAGTCGGTATCTCTGTTCCTTTCATCTTGGTATTATCCATGTGCACACCCACTGGATGGCTGCCCACGACTTCAATGGTACTGTTTATGGCGACAACAAAAACGGTCACAGCGTTTAAAAGAGGCTTTTCGAAGCGATTGGAGCCTCTTACGGCCACATATTTTAAAAGACGACAACAAGCGTTTCACCAAGCGCGCAGCATGACCTGTGTGTACAGGGTGGTTAACTAGTTTCAGGAAAGGACTAGGTGGGATCACGTGATCAGGAATGAGGGCGCACCCTAGCCGACGACTGTAAAGCTAGTGCATGGTGCGCGCGGGACGTAGAGAGCCCACCACCACCAACGACGGTGACCATCAGCAGCAGCGCCGAGGCATGGTCATAAAAACTCTGCAGGCTAGCGAAACTTTATTAGGAAGGTCAAGAGACGCACTAAAGCACGTTGCAAGTATAGCTGTAATTATACCTTCAGTGTGCTTACCTTCATTTAAGACTGGCGATTTCCGGCTGTAGCAAAATGGCACTAAGAAAACAGAGCTCGGAGTCACAGGCGACGTTGCGGCGCTTGTTGCATAAGGAACAGGCATATCTCAACTGACGAAGATAAACACGACCGTAAACGTCATCAGGTCGAAGTTATTATTTTGCAGATTGATATGGAGAAAAAATATATCAGCGTACAGTCGAGGATTGTGGAGCATACCAGAGCAAACCTGGCGCTACAGATAAAATTACCAGCAGAACCAGGTGTCAATATAACGTGGCAATTGCGCAGTGCGAAATACATAAAATGAAATGGCAGCCTGTCAGTACAGAAAACACAGCGAGTGATATTAGCGGCATACATGTTGTAGGAGCGCATGTGTACCACCTCCTTAGCACAAAGTCCTCCTTATGGGGCTCCTCCGTTTTGTTAGCAGAGTTCCTCCTATTTTTGGCGGCCAATAGCAGACATATGAATAGAGGGCGTCGAGGCGATAGCGCTATGGGACGATGAAATGGCTCTGCTACGCAACATCCCATCAGCCTGTTTGTGAGGATTATCGTCATCCTCGGGCAAAACTTCAGGCGCACTCTCAACCTCAGCCGTAGCGACTCTCTCATCTGCTGAAAGACCACGCCGCGCCCGTGCAGTGCTTTCTTTGTGTTGGCTGAGAGCCTTCGCTTCGTCGGGACGCGGCGTGATGGACGAGGTGGCACCTTCAACCGTGTCCAATTTCTTCGTTTTCGGCTTGTAGTCCTGGCCCGCCATCAGGATGCTCTCGACGCTTATGCCGACGGTGTCCGGGGCCAAGGCGAAGATGGTGACGCCTCCCGCGAAGGTGACGGCGCCGCAGAGCCAGCTGAGCACCGCCAATGAGAGCGGGTCGGTGCCCAGCGTGGCGAACAGGCTGACGACGGCCAGCGCCGAGGCCCAGTAGAAGGCGCAGACGCTGCCGAAGTCGAAGCCGCTTCCGCGAAGCGGCGCCAGTTCGACAGCCAGCACCCAGGATGCGGGACCCAAGCCAAAGGAAAACGCGGCGCTGAAGATGACCTGCGGGCATCCGTGTGCGATAAGCATTTCCAGCATTCTCGGGAAAGAAATTTTGAAAACTGGGAAATTGTAAGACAGGGCTATAGAAATTTTGAAGTTAATGGCACACTCTTCTGATGTGTAGCAAAATATTTTGAAGTATTTCCATTGATCCCATCGAAAAGTTGACTGCCATAGGTAGCGAGCGAAGAATGCTTTTGACGGGGCAAAAGTATTAATAAACAGAAAATACAGGACTGCCATCGGGTATACTGCGGATGTATTTATTTTTATACTGAAATCTTACAGCAAAAAAAAATTGCGATCATAAGCGGTTTTTCGCTGAAAAATTATTTTGTCCACAATACTTGGCTACGTGCTTGCACTGTGGGGACCGTTGTGGATTTTTTTTTCGGGGGGGGGGGGGGGGATGGTGGAAATGGCGCAGTATCATCTCACATCTCTCGGTGGACACCTCAACCGCGCCGTAAGGGAAGGGATAAAGTACGGCAGTGGTGCCAGAACGGCCACCAGTTGCAGGTAAAGCTGTGTTGATTTCTTCCGTTGTGCTGTTAGTGTGATAGCATCGGAAGCCCTGTCAGGGGGGAAAAGCGCTCTCCGTCTGTCACATAAAAGATAGCCCCGCCGCGGTGGCTCAGTGGTTGCGGTGCTCGGCTGCTGACCCGAAAGACGCGGGTTCGATCCCGGCCGCGGCGGATGAATTTCGATGGAGGCGAAATTCTAGAGGCCCGTGTACTGTGCGATGTCAGAGCACGTTAAGGAACCCCAGGTGGTCGAAATTTCCGGAGCCCTTCACTACGGCGTCTCTCATAGCCTGATTTGCTTTGGGGCGTTAAACCCCAATAAACCAAACCAAACATAAATGATAAGCTGCATTGAGTGAAGATGGTAGGTGACGCAGAATAGAGTAGGGAAGACGGTGAGGAGGCTCGAGAAGAGAGATGTTAAAGGGGACGGTGAAGAGTATACCGCTATGGCCAAGGAGACCGCAGGAGCCAACTCGGGCGCTTATATCTTTAGCATAACGGTTGATGGAGGCTGTCAAACGGCTGACCTTGTCTTTTCAACATCTGGCTTTAGCTCAAGAAATCATATCATCAATTCTCAGATCGCTTGTATTATGGTTTAAAGCTTGTACAGCAAAGTTAGTTACAACAAAAACGGAAGCATACTCGTCACATGTTGCTAAAATAAATTTTACATTCTGGTAGTTAGGTCAAGAACATTCATGAGAAGCTAATTAGGGTTAAAGAAATCAAAAATTTTCATTTGCTTTCCATAACACCGTCTCTCTAGTCAATCAAAAGAGTTATGACTGCTCCACATCGTTATTTCACAAATGAATTTAATATCTGCTTTTTTATTTTTTGTAGTTTCTGGGAAACATTTCCATTGTGAGAATAAAATTTGGGAAGAAAATTAAAGTATAATGTTTCTGTGTATGAAGCAGTCACCTGCAAAAACCTGGCGAAAAATTAGGGTGCATTTCTCAAAAGGCAACTGGACCTTTCTAGTTCTATTTGGCACGAAGAAAAATTAGGGAGAGAATTAAGTTCCGCCTTAAGGTTATGATGTGATAGCGGTAATGGCCCGTTTCAGTGGCCTCGAGTCTGCTTTTAATATCACTATGCGGATACGGACACTGTTCGTTATCTTTTTATTTTCCATTTTTCTTTAACACAAGAGACACAGTCCATCAATCAAACCAGGCATAAGCAACATTCCGTAGTGGTCGACAGGTCGCGCGACCCAAGGTGTAGCGTTGCCAGTCGCGGCTCGACCATTTTTCTTTTCAGCACAAATACTACGTGATGGTGGTTTACTGACGTCACAACCGCGTAGATTAATGAAAAATTGTGTAGAGACGTCACCACTGCGATCGCTGTGGAGTGTTTGAATTACGCGCGCGAGATCACGTAGTTTAACGTCATGACTATTTAGACCAATCCCGATTTCCTCGACACGTCAACATCGACAACAGAGGCAGTTTCTCCGCAGAATGGGACACTTCACCTTATCTTGATAAAAAATACCTTTGATTGATGAAAATTGTTTTCAATAAATGGGCTGTTTTGAAGCGCGGTCAGAATGTTGAAATGCGTGAGGACTGATGAGCCTGATGTCTAGCGTCGTGTTCTTTGCAGTCTTGCTTTTAGAAAGTGCCGCAAACTCTCCTTTGTAATTTTGGTGTTGTACATAATTCTGTATAAAATACTCATGTGCGCAAAATTTCTTTGCCTTCACGGTGCCTTGATAAGGAAAAGAAGCGTGCTTGTGTTCTCAACATAGCCGTATATCGGAAAAAAAAAGAAAAGCACAGTGCTCTTTCCAGCTACGTAAACTAGGGCACACAATTAGGAGAAATACTGATGACGGTCCAATGATGCCCTAAAAAAGCGTTGTCTCGCGCATTTTTTTTTAAATTTTGTAGCGCCATTGGTGCCAAAGAGTTCCAGTTGAAGAGAATAGGTTGTTTACGCTATGGCACATCAAAACAAATTATTTATTGCGTCTTGTTTTAAGCCTAAGAGCAATGAAAGTAATACTTGTTTGAAGTCACATTCAATTCAGTGTTAATGACCACATTTTGTGCAATTTCGCTGTCATTTAGGGTTCCTTGCCGGCGTATTCTTCAAGGAGACAGGAGCTCAATGGCCCTGCCAAGCAGTGAGGTGCAGGCCGAAAACTTTGTCCATCTCCGCACACTCATTGCAGACACCCTGTGCTTTCTTCTGGCGGAACCGGATGTTTTTGACGCTTGACTTGCCAAATTACAAGTCTCCGGATACAGGTAGCTTCGATTCGAACTCCATTGAGTTTTCCAGCCTCGTTGTTGACCAGCACGACCTAGTTAACACATGTCCTTTCCTTTGCTCTGACAAACAGCCCACCCGCGCTTTCTCTAGGACACACTTGTCCTTGCCAGAAAAAACAAACTTGAGAGCAGGAAATAAGAGCGCTATCTCGAAATATCTGAGGGTTTAGAGCGAGGAGGCCGGAAGAGAAACGATTGCAACCGATAAATCGTCTGCTGCTCAAAAGTCTCGAGCTGAATTGGCGGCCCTCGCAGCTTCCTGCCTTTTTTGACTGACAGTCCTAAAATGACAGGCTTACTGTCTGCAACAAAACCACTTGGCGAATATAACTTTTAATTATCTTAACTGAGATCTTTGAGTATGATCGACCGCCCAGCATCTGCCTTACCTGTCAGTAACAAAAGAAGTAAAGGAAATGCCTTGCGCGTGCGCGTTCCTTTTCTGCTCGATTGACTATGTATATATAGGCCACGCTGTCATCTATAAAATTCAGCTGCAAGCACTGTGTCCTCTGCTCCTCATGATCCCCTTTCTTTTTTGCGCTCAAAAGCTTTTATCCATTATACAGCCTTGTTGAAGAAAAAAAATATAGATATATAACGGCCGCATGGCAATTAAAAAAGATTCTTTAATAAAGTGTGTTGGCTGTTGAATTCCCACATAAAGAGTTAGTGCAAATGATCACACACACACACACGCGCGCACATGCACACACACACACACACACACACACACACACACACACTCGCGCGCACGCGCACACGCACGCACACACACACGCACACGCACGCACGCGCACACACACGCACACACACGCACGCACACACACGCACACACGCACACACACGCACACACACGCACACACACACACACACACACACACCACGTTGTTACCCAACTTCGCCGCTTAGTAGCGGCAGTGAGTTCCTACGTTTGGAACTGTCTGGAACTACAATATAGGCTTGGAATCACGCTTTGAATGTTGAAGGAAATGTCACATTTCTATTTAGTACCTTGGATCCGAAGCTGAGGTTAGATGCAATTGTGCTGTCCAGGGCATAGCCGGGGTTCGATGCCCCATAGTAGATGGCTCCCAGAACCATCATGCTGCCCGCGCAGAAAGTCACCGACGCCGCCAGCGGCCTCACGCGCCCCGCCAGGTCAAGAAGCTGAGCGCACATCGCTGTCGTCAGCAACTGCGGAGAAAATATCATTGGAAAAGTTAGAATAAAGTGTTCAAGACAAAGTAAATAGCAACATAAATTCATCGCCGCATTGGACACATGATCGTTCTTTTCATTAAACTTGTTACACTGGTTTTTGCAATTATAATACATAAAGTGCACCTGAGCGCGGCTATAGGACTCCAATGTACACCTTTCATGGTCTCTCTAATTCTCTTAGTTGAGCAGAACACTGCCATGTGCGCCCCTTGATACCAGGCCCCACTCTTTCGTATTAGCCACATTGATAGTGCAAAGTAGAATGAAAGGTACACTCTAAACACAGTAACCTATAACGTAACTTTTGGACGTGAGTAACTTTTGTCACAAAGGTTACAATTGATGTTTTTTTATGTTTTCATTACGTTTTCTTTATTTTTGTGGAGCCCAAAGGTTACAACGGTCAAAAGTCAACCGTTTCAAAGGTTACGATGAAAAAATTGCCAACTAACCTTTGCGCTGTAACCTTTGCGCAGCACGGTAACCTATATGCGTCGTCAAGCCAGGAGATATGCACATATAGAGAACGTATGCTGCTTTATGTGCGGGAATGTGCTTTTCGTATGCAATGGGGCTGCGGTTTCGACCGCAAGGGGGAGACATCAACGTAAGCTATCGCATGAGCCTGATACTGCTGTTTTGGGTCGCAGCCACATTGAATCGCGCGTTATCAGATATCTGCTTTCACATTTACCAAAAGGAGGCTGCGAATGCAATGCAAATGCAGTATTTTGCGGCTGTATATGAGAACACATCTTGAATGTTCGATTCCTATTCATGAGTTTTGCAAAGAAACCCAACGTGCTACTTCTCTAGGCATGTTCTGTACCGATTTTATTGCGCGAATAAATGTTAATAAACAAGTATTTCAAATTCCACGTAATTTCTCGATGACTCGGATAGAGCCTATTTCTCATCTTCCTCGAGCCGACACGCGATAGCAACGGTCGCAATTAATAGTAAAAAAGCAGACATATGGAAGGGGAGCGCCTGGAAAGGCGACAGCGGACATAACCACATTTGCGGGCCGCCGAGTGCGCGATTCGATTTCCCTTCATGTGGCTCTCTTCATAAACTTCCAATGTGTCAGTTCTGATGGAAAAGATATATCACAAATCATAACGTAATGCACCCAAGGTACGAACGGCGGCGCCTATAAAAAACAAGTATTGGCAAAGAACTACTCAAAATATGGCATGACGGCCGCTCCAGTATGCGTGAGACGCGCATGCGCAGACGGCCGGCGCTTCACCCAATGAAAAGCGGTGCTTCTGTTTCAAACGCTTGGCATCGTTGCACGCCGGCAAGACTGGACGGCGGGAAGGCTCGGACGTTGCAGCGTTGCGGAGGCTGCTTTGTTCTTGGAACCGTTGGAACCGAGAGTTGGAACCGTTCGTGAACCACGCCGTCTTTTGGTGGCGTTCCTGAAGTGGTTTGTTTGGGGGAATGCCGCTAAGCAGCAGCCTGTGGGGTACGCTGCGCCGTAGCTGCAACTAACCTCAATGTGACTGTAGACGCTACGTCGTTGTGTGCTCGGCGGACACCTCCGCGCCCGGCGCTATTCGTTGCGACTACTGCAATCACGTTCCTGGGGTTCATGGAAGAATGACGGACTTGGGTGAGTGGCCTTTTTTTTTTACCATATGCACAATAACGACCTGCGAAGTCATTTATTTCATGCTTGTGAAAGTGCGTATTTTCTTTGTTTGCCAGAGCAGCTTCATTCCTGAGCCTCGTTGAGTGCACTTCGAAGCAAAATGTGCTTCAGTAGTTTGAATGCCTCATTCACCTATTGCGCGGGGTTTCGTGCCAAAAGTTTGGTTATCCAGAATATTGGTTTTAGATTATTGTTGGCGTATGTCATTTGGGGTCATTAGGTGCGATAATACGGGGTAATCCAGCGCTAATTCTTGATCGTTTGCATGCGTGTGCGTGCGTTTTTTTTTTGCATGCGTACAAAAGAGCATGCGTATAACGCACGACGGTACTTTTTTAATGAAGGATGCGATTTGGGCGAGTTGGTATTGTAAGCGATTTTATGACGCAATTCCACATCGGCGCTATACACCCGCCCAGGCGGCGGCAGTCGCCTCCTCGACTAGAGTCGCGATCACGTGAATCTTGCTCGGTGCGCCGGTCGGTCCCAGTGCCTACCGCATTGCTTGCCTATCCTTTTCTCTTCCCGGCGCAGTTTGGATGACGTTTGTGTTTGTGATGGTTGTTTTTCGCGAGTGCGGCGCGTCGACTCATCAGCGTTGGCGACGGGAAGAGCAGCACAGGGTGTGTGGTGCGCGAGCTATCTGAGCGGACGTGCGTAAGACAGTGCGAGCCCTATTGAAATGCGCTAACAAGAATTAAGTTGTAACTGCAATATATCCGTTTTTTTATTCTAAAAGATTTGTATGAGCGTCGAGTGTTCTTACTCGCTCCCCCTCCCGTTTTGGTCATCTCTAACAGTATTGCTTCATATATTGAAAACAGCGCGGGAAAACGAGACGATGTGTTGTGTCTTTCTTTACGCGTCTCGTTTTCCCGCGCTGTTTTCACTATGAAGCGGTACTTTTGTTTTGAATCTTAATTTTGGAACTTTGCACGTCGTTTCATTGATTAGCAATTGATCGGTGCGCCATACGATTTTGGCAATACAACTGGGCCCATTAAAAAAATTGGCTGTGGTTTGACCAATGGCCATCCTGAGTGAACTGCGGAAGCAACAGCGCAGCAATCGCAGCAGCGGCGCTGCGATGCGGTAGGCACTGCGGTGTTCTTTGTATACCATGTTTCACTCTGGTGAGAATATCAGCGATGCTTTAAGTATGAATGGTTGCTCACTTGCTGTAATTTAACGTTCCACAGATCCCACTGCCTGAAGAGTTGCAAGTGACTGCACCTCATGTATACACCTGTACCGAGTGTTTACGCTGGAAGTACTAAAGAAGTCATCTCGATCAGCAACGGCAACCTAGAGCGTGCCCTCATATTCTGCCTGGTGACATATTACGTAAAAAACCTCGACTATTCACCGGCGTTTTCAGCCATACTCATCCTGCTGCAGAAGATTGCCCTGTCAGACACTTTAGTGGCGCGTGGACTATACTGGCGAACCGACTTAAGAGCTTGCTCGTGCTCTTGAAAAAGAATAATTTGTTGTAATTTTCTGGAAAGAAATGTTTCGGTTGTTCACTTTTTAATATGTTGAAGTATATTTTCTACACCTAAATTGAGCAAGTTTTTTTTTAACTGCAGTACACAGGTTGATGTACCTGTGCGAGTGTTGTCAGGCTTATAGCACTGTTAATGTTGCAAGTTATTGGTCATGTCATTGTGCATCTTTGTTGATGAAGTGACTAGAGGAGTCGCGAAGGGCTTTTGCTTATATGATGTAGGCAAGTTGTGCTGAATTTGCTGATGCTAGGTACCTCAGAAAGCTGTTCGGTACATGTATATCTCTGGTTGCTGTTTAGCCAAGATGTTTGAATCGATTGATTCTTGTTTGCGTTTGTATGTGGCCTCAAGTTTTTAAAAGAACTTATGTTATCTGCACTGCTTGGACCACCTTTCTTGATCTCTTATTGTATAGCCATTTTAATCTTTCTTTTAAGAAGTGTGGTAAAATGTGTGATCAAAATATTGCCTTCTCTGATATTTTTGCCATTCATATTTTGTGTCTGTTGTATCCCTCACACAATGTCAAGTTGACTTGGCACTTGGTCTTGAATAATAGAGCTTTTATTTTGTTCTTTTTGGTACTACAATTAGAGTGCCTATGTTTTTATTTACATTGCAATAAGAGTGATATGCTGTAGCCAAGCTCTATTCGAAGCGAGACTTCATCTGAGCATGCTGTATTGAGTTGCTTGTTCAACGTGGTTTTGTTTCGCATGCCAACAGTGATACTGTAATATGGGCCCATATTTTAGTGCCTTGCATGCCCAGTTATTGTGATTTTTTTTTGCAAAAAGTTTGCAAAAATGGTGCCTTGAACATACCTGCATCGGTTACATCCCTTAGTTTTTCTTCAATGTAGACAATATTTGGGAAGTTTTGTATTTCCTTTGTCTCGAAGATGTTGGACTCAATTAAAAAATTTGCCTATCATATGCCGATATTTGTCATTTTTCTCTTTTGTAAAACATTTTCTTGTTTGGCCATTTTTTGTTCCATTCAAATTGAAATCCAGCAGAGCTCTGTATTGCATCATCTTCAGCAAGATGGAACGACATTTTTGCCATTTTTATAGGCCAGCCATTGCGGTTTACAAAGGTTACACATTTTGGAGAACGTAACCTATGGCTAACTCAATGATGTATACCTTTGTAAAGGTTACAGAGCTAGAAAATTCGCGTAACCTATGCATAAAAAGAAGTAACCTTTACCATTTGTAACTTTTACAAAAGTTATAAGTGGAAAGGTTACATTCTGTAACCTTTAAATTATAGGTATACTTCAATGTGAAAATGTGCACCTTTACAAAGGTTACCCAAAGGTTACCGTGTTTAAAGTGTAGGGCATGACACAGATATAGCTTAGTTTGTTATTTGCAGTTTTCCTACTTTGAAGAGGGTTGTCGTATCTTCGCGCAGTACATGACAGATAGTGCGTATTTACCTGTATGACGGCGACGAAGATGAAATCGTGCGGAGTCACTCCGAACTGGACCTGCAAGGGCCCTGTGGCGTACTGGATGATGACGTTGACACTC
Source organism: Amblyomma mixtum (assembly GCF_055824585.1). NCBI lineage: Eukaryota > Metazoa > Arthropoda > Arachnida > Ixodida > Ixodidae > Amblyomma > Amblyomma mixtum. The sequence continues at coordinate 75,750,113 of NC_143019.1, read as the reverse complement.
GAGAACTGTTGCGACACGATTACCACCACGGCGAGCATGTAATGCATGATAGGCATCGGTGTCTTCGGGTAGATCACCTCAATCACCTGCGGCGGGTGTGTTTAAAACCCTCTGAGCTTGAAAAGATTTATTTCCTTTGTAGCAAAAACTAAAGGAAGCAAGCGGATGCGCTGCTGCTGATAGGGGTCTCTACGTCGCTAGTAAAGAACCCATTGAGCATTATGCCAAACTGGCGTCGCAGCTGCGTCCTGAAACTACATGCCTATAATTTTATTGTTGGCTGCCCAGTGATTGCAAAAGGTATAAATGAACTGGAGCTAACTTTGACCTACGTTGAAAAGCTGTACATTACAGTTTCAGCTGTGTAAGTATTGTCTCAGACCCTCCCAGTGACTCCGCCTACCAGTATGAGGCGCTAACTTGTCAGGCTGAAGGTGAAATTTCGGTGTTTTTTTTTAAAGAAATATAAGAGCCTGCTTCTCTTATCAGCACATAGGTTGTGAGAAAGATGCATGAAGATCCTTAATTAAGGCAATGGTCTGAATTCCAAGAAATGGCTAGCGTAGGAGGGAGCGGGTGATATTATGAAGTCTACAGGCTTAAAGTTGGTCGCAATTAGTACACGATAACGTTAATTAGAGGCATATTTCAGGGTCTTTTTTCTCTCCAGCGTAAGTAGATAGCCTGATCATGATGACCTCACATTACTAGACAGTTTGCTGTGAAGAGAGAGGATAATATAATAAGGAAATATTTCGACTCCACTGAATCGAGATAAGGGGGAGGCCTGCGAATTATAAGATGCGTCGCAATTTTTAATTTCTATAATTCACCGCCAACGATACTTCTCAGGGTTTATTCAGCATTCAAACCACTTTCTTTTCCCTCGGCGCAAATTAAGCTGGCCCCTCATCTCCCGGGTCACCACCGTTATCTATTTTTTATTTCATCAAACCCGAAACCACTTTTCCACCTAAGCCACGCCACTGGAGGTACCACGAAAAGGTAGAAAATTTAAATCCAACAGAAATGTTTTCTCGTGGAGGAGAATACGCACAATTTATTATTTTTGAAACGCTGTGCCGTATTCATAACCTAGCTGACGAACGAAAGCAAATGGAAACACCATGAAGTCAAAATGCTGTGATACGACGAGGACAGCAGGTTCCTTAAGAAACTGCACACTTTCTGAGATACAAAAAAAAAAAACGGCACGAAAGCAGAGCAATATCTTTAGAACGACTTGACCAGTACCAAGAGAACAGAGAACTCGAAAGTAATAAAAACGATTTGTTGTAATTGGCGTGTTTATGCATCAAAGACTGCCGAGCAATGAGGGGAGCAGTTGAGGCTGCTATACTGCGTCGAGAAATGAAAATGCGAACAGCGCGGCGCATACCCCGCCGTTGTTCTTCATCGCTCTTGTACCTCGACGGTAAGAAAAAAGAACAGCATCACGGATGACTCTAGCGTCTTTTTGTTGCCATCTTGGTACAAGTCCAATGAAAATGAAAGCCCAGACACCGGAGCACGCAGGGGTTGCGTTTTTCGAAATTTTTTCTAACGTGGCCACACTCTTGAACTTGTTTCACAAAGGGATGGCGCCTTCGACGTCAGTTGCAAACACAGATATATTCTCGTCGAGAGGTCCATGCGCTAGAGCCAACAGGACTTGCGCTATGGCCTGTCTTCTGTTCTCCTGTCGCCGTGTAAATGTAATTGCTCTTGGCCTGGTCTCCTGATTTTTCATAACTACGGCGCCATGCCAGTAAGGCCCGGCACAAATACGGACGACCAATACGTGTGCATTGTGTCGTCCGTCTCTGTTTCGTGTATTCAGGGCCCCTACACATATGTACACCATCCTTTCTCCAGCGCTTCCGTTTTAAAAGGCAATATCAGCTGTTGGTCCTTTCGCGCATGCTAATCAGCATCATCGCCGTAGCACGACTTGCGCTGCTGCTTACCTCGAACTCGCTGTCCGCCAGAGAGGGAAACCTGCGAAGGCGCCTCAGCGCCGTCTGGGCGTCGCCACGCCTCCCCTGCTTCATGAGCCAGCGCGGAGACTCGACGGCACGGAACAGCAGAACCGCCGTGAGGATGGACGGCACCGCGCAGCAAAGGGCCAGCTGCGACCATTCGATGAACTGGCCCAGAACGTAGGTGTACATGATGCCCGCAGCGATGCCCGTCTGGTGAGCGCCACACTGCGCCAAAGATGGAGAGATGAGCACTTGCTGCTTTTGCCGGCAATAACGATAACCTCTAACTTGTCTCTGTTGCGGAGACGCAACATTTATCGACAACAAGGACTCATAACGGGTGCCATACAGCAGTTGTGACCGAGATCTCTCTAAAGTCATGTAGACAATAATGAGTTTAAAACAACTTTCGGTTGTATAGTTGCTTCACATGTTGCGTATTGTGCCGCCTATTCCTTTCAAGAAAGATTTCGGGCTGCTTGCATGGGAGGCCTCACGACAATATAGTAGCGTTCGTAGAAGCTATCGCAGTATGTTATATTCGGCCCCAGTGTTCTTCCCGTCCACTCGCAGCCGCTCTCACTCGCGCGTTATCACTCTCCCTCTCTTAATACCCTCCTCCTCCTCCTCCTCCTCCCATTTTCTACTCAATCTTAAGTTTCAGCCTCCGCTATTGCCCGCCACTCCGCCCACGAACGCGCCATTACCATCTGCGCTGTAAAATGTGTAGGTTCCAATTCTACCAGGGTTTGGTCAGTACGTCTTGCTCATATCGCCGATGATTTATTTGTTCCTTCACCACACTACGGTCGCTTTGGGTACCCAAGTTCTTCAAAGCTTTTACTGACAGCTGCATCATCACTTCTGTGCTGCACCTAGAATGCTTCAGATTCCTTCTTAGTTTTTAACCGGAATCTATGCGAAACCTACTGACACGGAGAGAGAGGCGATCACCACAGCTCACCTGCTTGCCCCTGTCCTTGGCCATGGCGATTTCGCTGATGTACGCAGGAGCCACCAGTGAGACGACGCCTGTGCAGACTCCTAGCGCACCTCTTGCCGTGAGAAGGTACCAGGAGTCGGCTGAGGCCCAGGAGATGGCTAGCCACGAAACAAGCGAGCCCACGGAGCCCAGCGCAAGCGTGCAACGGCGACCCAGTATGAACGCCACAAGGGAACTGCCGAGTGCTCCAATCAGAGCCCCGAATGGAAGCACAGAGTCGAACCTGCGGAAGCATACCTTAGCTCGATTTATCGGCACAGTGTTTGCGCATGGCGTTTAAAAAAACAATGACAGAGGAACTGTCTACCACGAGGTGAACACAAGAACCCCGCTGTGAGCTTTAAGATGAAGTGAACAGAAGAAGGGGGAAAGGGGGCTATTCTGGATGGCTTAAAATTCCTTATCATTCTTGTGTTCTTTATAGCGTACTGAATTTCACAGGAGGTGGGCGTTGCTACATTTCGCGCTCATTGAGGTGAGAGTGCCCAAGAGTGAAGAAGTTAAGACTCGTCTTTTTTATTCCTTCTGCAGCTACGCATCCTGAATAAACTAAGCCTCTAACATATCCTTTTCGTTGCCTTTCTCAGCAGGACAGAGCCCCGTTGCGCAAACATTCAGTTGCAAAATAAGATGCACATGTTTTGTTTTCTGACCTACTCCTGTTTGTCATATATCAAGGTAGACCGAAGAGAACATGTTGAAGCATTTTGTGTTGTAAAATGGTGTCGCCCGTTAAAGAGGAGTAACACGGTTTCGATCTCTGTAGTGGTCGGCTTAGTGGTGCTCTAACAGAAGTACTTTTCACTTAATAAATTGAGACAAAACTAACTGCAGAAAAAAATCTATTCAGAAGCCTCAAAAAAAAAAATTACAGTTTATAAGTGCGATTCATGCGAGACAGTATGCGCTAACATTACTGCTACCTCCTGAAGGCGGCTGGTAGCGCGATAGTCCATCACTCACCGTACGACATGCAATACCCCACTCTATTCACCCGATTTAAACCAGCAAACACATATTCCAGGCCGTACAACCTCGCAACTCTCCTCATCAGTTGATTCTTACGGACGACCGCTGTTTCCACATACCTCCCCCCCCCCCCCCATTGTCTCCCACCGCATCCCACCATGCACTCTCCCTAATTCCACATTTCTTTTCACGCTGTCTCGCGTGAGAAGCCTTGCTTTCCCTAGCCAGGGAACGTTTTGCGCTAGGGGGGGGGGGGGTTGTAATGCTAACGTGTTCAGAGCCTAAAACCATGGGGTGGAACACAGCTTGAAAAGCTCGCAAAATGTTCGCGCAACTTGCAATGAAATATACCGCTCTCATCCAGCATGCTGTGGAAGTGGAGGTTTAGGTTCAAGCTTCGAAGATTAAAACTTTTTTCTTCAACCTTCGCAGCCTCGTTCATTATTGAAAAAAAACATCTGAATAGAACGCACTTCCTCAGTCTACATACGCCGCCGAACAAGCAGCCGGTAATAAGCAGTGGTAGTAAGATCTATTGACTGGTGCAGACTGGTACAAAATTTTCTTATGGATTGCTCAGGATATGACACACTCCTGAGATAGAGGTATTTAATCAAATGGAAGTTAAGTAATTTGAAGTCAACACTCAGAGTGCTGGCTATATTTCTCTATTATGGTCCTGGGGTTAAAGGGCAAACAAGAAAGAACGGGTCGGAAAGTTCTTGCAATTAGGGGACTGTTTGCGGCGGCCGCGAAAATTGCATGAGATAAAATAAAACTCAGCCTTCAATTATCGTACCAAAACACTGCTTGTCCACTGCCTTCTCCGGTGGAAGCGGTGTTCCTAGCTCGACCGAGGCTGCGACTGGCGGGCAGCGAGTACCCGATGGCGACGCCCATGCTCAGCGATCCCGCTCACCCGGCTGCGAGCGAGCTGAACAGCCTGCTCTTCGTCTCCACGTGAGGGCACCGATCCGGGGACGGGATGTCGAAGTACCCAGCCGACGGCGGCGCGGCGGATCCTCTAGGCGAGACCGGACTTGGGGGCGACGCTGGACGGCTTGCGTTGCGCCTCAGGGAGGGCGACTGGCCAACGGAGGGCTTCAGTAAAGGCGCCGCGATCTGAACCTTGCGAGGAGAAGGTGACGCCATGGCTACCTATATTCTTCTTCTTCTTCTCTGTCTTCTTGCTCGTCCTTCTCTTCAGCGTTGTTACAGGAAATGGCACGTGAAATGGCACATACTTTCAGAGTGATTAGCGACACGGGCAATTGAAACCTGTGGAGAGATTTGAAATTACTGTCTGAAAAGTAAAAAAAAACGCATGAAATTTAATTCAAATAGGAATTCGTAAAATATAATAAATTAATGTGCACTTCATCACGAAAAAAGTACGAATAAGCAATGAAAAGGAGAGAGCGCTCAATGAACCTGACTGAACTGGGGGCAGCCTGGATGGAAAGAGAACAAAATGCAGTAAATTTTGAGGTGACAGATGAAACTGTAGCTGCCTTAAATGCGAATAAAAATTTAGTGTGGAACGGGCAACAGGATATGAAAAAGAACATAAATTATCAGTTCTCCAAAGTTCGTTTCAAAACCGAGGGGTATGGACGAGCAAGTGGATGTATCAGTAGAAATATTGGCATGATTTTGTGGCAAACTCATTGACCTGCATTGGAAATGACTTCAAATTATTCAAGTCGACAAAATACAGCTGAAGCGACACCCCGCTCGTTTCACATTAACAAAAACGGAAAGCTATAAGAAGCATTCAACTATGTTTGCCTACAATTGAAGTGGGTATGGAAGGAAGTAAGTGAAGTCCATTAACGAGATAGCTGTAAGACGGAAAGTAGAAAATGTCAGCATGTCCCTGCTGTCCCTGACCGACAACGATGACGTTAAGGCTTGCAGCGCCACCCCACGAACTGGCGCTTTAGAAAAGCAGAGTTGATAGGCACGCACCGATTAGAACGCTGAAGGCAGAGCGGCAAAGCGGTCGCGTTGTCCGCTGGCCGTCGCCGCTCATCGGGTCTCAAGCGGTGTACAATAAATAAATGTGGGGCCGTGCTTAGCAGCTCCGGATCACTACAATGTGGGCGCTAGGCACAGCCCCACATTTATTGTAGACGGCTTCAGACTCGATGGGTGGCGACGGCCATCGAACAACACGACCGCTTTGCCGCTGTACCTTCAACGTGCTACTCGGCGCGCGCCTAGCAACTCCTCTGCTTTCTGCAAAGCGCCAGTTCATGTTGTGGCGCTACAGAGCCCCCCAATCAGACAGCATGTCGAAACAAAAAAGAACGAAAGAAACATAGCGCAAAACACAATTAACCACAAAACACTAAGAACAAGGAGCTATAGCCATATGTTCACTTGCAGTCTAAGCGCAGGTGGTAGTCCCATGGGCAAGCAGGCTCGAAAAAAAAAGAGATGAGGGGGTACGAATGGAGAACAAGCTGAGTAGCCATGAGTCGTTGGTATGCGGCAGCCGAAGTAGGGAGGGCAACTAGAGGGACGCTGCACGCGCACCAGAAACAAGAACTGCTTGTGCCAGCTGTCTCGACGGTGAGTATTCAGTTTGGCCAGTTTGCATCGCCTCGTGGGCATCGCAAAAGGCTGACACGAACGGTGCCCACTAGCTGCTGTAGAGATGCGCAGGTGTAGCCGGCCCATATGACGCCGGTGAAGTATACTCAAAGGCTGTCTTCCTGCTCTGAACTTCACTGCAAGAGTGGGAATAGCTCGGCAGCAAGCCCGTGGCGAGGAGGGAAGGACGCGATGAATAGTGGGAGATGCTGTGCATGGAGCGGATGGTACATGTGCCGTCGGAAGAGTTCGGAGTGGTGCAGACAGCCAACAAGGTTCTTGACGTATGGCACGAAACACGAGGAACTGGCGGTGGCACTGTGCAAGCAGAAAGTTGCCGCGTGTCCTTTTCTGTGGGTAGGCGAAGAGGAAGGACCAAGGTGACGTGAGTCGGCACCGGATCCACAACACGTACCAGGGAGGGTGCGTTGTATGGAACGTGGGAGTCTGGCGATGTGGAGGCGCAGAACTCAACTGACGTGGCTTCGCTTTGCAAGGTGATCGCAGCAGGTGGGAAGTACGCTTGCGGAAATGGGTCAGACGAGTGGCCGGAGTCCAGTACTGCAGACTCACATGACTCGCAGGTCAGTGCGGAACGAGTGTGGGGCTTGTGGAAGGCGGCCAGGCTTCAAGCGCCTGCACCTGAGGGAGGGAGAGTGCAGGCTGCGATCCTTTGGTTGTAGAAGCGCTGCAAGGCGTTGATCGAGTGAGAGGAATGCCGTACAAGGCAATGACAGCTGCTTTCAGGTCGTCGTATAGCGTTGGGCTGGGTTCCGGTAAGATAAGCCGCTCGAAAAAGCCATCGGGCTGGCGCATCCTCGCCTGAAAGTACCACATGATTTGGCTGCACACGGTGTGAATATAGAAGTGGGATTGTAGGAGAAGACACCATATAAGTGTATTCTTCACATAGAAGGGCGCAACTCCGGGCAGCCCAGGGATGCCACACCGCCCGGGTGGCGGCTGAGAGCACTCGCCTTGGTCGGAAGACGCCCGTGGAGGCGTGTCCATCACGTGGCAACTTGAAGACAGAGGGCTGGGCTGAGTGAGCCGGGACGCAGGAGGGGGCATCGTCGCAATGCCCCGCCGGGAACGAGCCGGTAGAGCGGTGTTGTGTATGATCTTCTTTTTTGTTTGGGGAAGAGAGAGTGCGTCTTCCCCGAAAGGCACCGTTTACTCGTGCCTGTGTTTTTCGTCGCCCGTGCGCCCTCCATTACATTTGTGTGCGCGTTTTTCCTACGCACGTGTGCGCGACGGGGGGCAAAAGGGGACTGGAGAATTGCATGGTACCTGGATTCGAACCCTGGCCCACTTGCACGCGAGGCTGATTCTCTATCTCTACGCCATCGCTGCCATTCCGGAAGGAAGTTTAAACCGTCATGGGGTTCTGAGAAAGGAAAGACGCGTAACTGCCTGATTTTGGAGGTGGATGCCACCGTCCACTTCCTGCACGTTTTAGCTGTTCACGCACCCAATGAGCCAGTTACACTTGCTAGGCAAAGGCTTCGCGCATACACAAAGACACGCCTCGCTGAAACACGGGGATTGCGGTTAAGTGCTTTCGCACTGAAAGAAACACAGCAACTTAAAATCGGTATTGGAAATACAAAAGGAACTTGGTCGCGTCGACATTCAGTAAATAATGAAACACATAAGTTGTCATGTGTCTTTTTGGAGTTTCGTGCGTTTATTAAATTTTAAATGAGGCTGACAGACAAATTCCGGCAGTTTCACTTCGGCTTGCGTGCAATGCAATAGAGTGGACAGCGCTTCAGCAGCTGCCGCTATTTCTAAGTAAGATAGGGAAATGAACGCATGTGACGCATGTGAACTAGACGCATGTGAACTATGCCACTTGGAGAATTGCGCAGTGCAAATTGAGAGCGCAAATTAGAAGCACATAAACGGAGTTCAGTTTAAAAGCAGTTACACTAAGGCAACAGGCCACCCAAGCTGGACGAGCTCTCCTACACCGAGTAGGCCCAGTTGGGGACATCGGCGCACTGCATGCTCAATCCTCCCTAGTAAAACGACATTGGAGGTATACCGGCGTGGCTGCGATACCGAAACATACGCTTAAGACGTTCACACGGGCAGACGCCGAGCGCGAGTATCCTATGCTACCTGAGCCTTAGCTTAGCCATTTCCCCGAACGTGATTTATGTGGGTTCCTGAGCATACCCGGACCATGACAAATACACTGTGGCGGCAGTGAACCGCCGCTGGTCCACTCAATTTACTGCTTCTGTAAAATGCCAATCACCAGCGGACACGGCGACAACTGCCATCGCCATTGGCATTGCTGATTACGAGTCCCAAGGCCAAAGCGTTCATCTCATAACAGACTCACAACACGTGTTGAAACTTTCTGAGAGTCCGAGTTCCGAAGCGCATCAGCCGGCTCATGGGCACTAAAATCCCTCGCCAAGCATCAAAAATAACCTGGCCCCAGGTAACGAGGGACTGGAGGGAAACGGGAGGGCACTTGCCAGCTCGAGGTGTCATAAATCTAGCGGGGCCGCACACCGTACCCGCTTTTGCCCCTCTACGTTCCAGGTATAACGAAAGCCTCGCGTTTCAGCGTCTTCAAAGCAGACACTTCCTCGAACCTCACAGGAAATTAGGCACCCCAAATGCCGTCTCCTCGAGGCAGATACAGACGAGCACATTTCCAAACCTCCGTAGAGTACATCGCATACGCCCAACATTTTACAGCGACACCTCTCCCTGATGCCAGGCCCGCCCTAAGTGCTTCCACATTCCTTGGGGATATGGTGTGAAAACAAAGAATCTGCAGACGGAAAACACGCCCTTTGAATGGTTGGAGGCGCTGCTGAACAGCGATAACCTGAGGGACCAGCAGGCCGTCATACAAAGAAACCACAGGGCAGCTCAAGCCAGTGAAGCCCAAAAATGAGGACCTCACACATACTTTCGCACAACTCCTCTTCTCAATAATACATTTTTCCGCCTCCTCTTCTTTTTTTACCACTTAAATAAGAAGCCGTTGTGAAGTTTTGACACGCACTGTTGAAAACCAGGCATCGACGCAAAAAATGTGTGGCCCGCGCGTCTGCACATGCCCTGCCCGTCTTGTGGTAGACTCCGCCAGTGTTATGCACCGGGTGCCTTTCTTTTGCCTCTAGTATGTACAGGTGAATAGCAACCAATGCAAACACTAATGTTATTCAAGCCATTGTCGTCGTAAGAATGCGCCAGCAAAAACTGCCTTGTACTCTAGTTTTCTAGTGGCTTGTGAGAAGAGATGGTTATTCACAAACAAAAGTAAGAATGATTAAGTGAAATGCTAGCGGTCGTGGGGAATCTCAAAGGAAGGAGTGTCCCCCCCTGGTAATTGAAAGAATTGGAGCTGACGAACAGTGTTACGCTTCCTGCGAGAAAATATAAACATCCAGTATAAGGTACTCTCAAAGGAAGACGTGGGCTTTAAAAGACAAATTCTTGTTCCTGAGATTACCACTGCTGAGATTACCTCATTTAAAACAGAAAGTTTCTTTTTTGCATAAGAGAAACTCGATGATGTAAATAAGGAACTCTCCTACCACTTGTGCTGATGTGTGCACCATATTCGCGATTACAGTACAACACATCGACTCAGCACAAAATATTCAGGTGCTTGGTTCAAGAAGTGTAGTGCAAATCAGCTATTTAGAAGGAGCGAAGAAAGTGCGTTGCTTGAAACAAGCCATACAGCAGTGCTCCGATCAATAAAACATCTTGAAAAGTAGGCCCGTGAAGCATATTTCTTCTTTTAATGTCCTCGAAATGCGTGAATTAGCTCACTTTTTCGACGGACGAAAACAGTATGCAAAGCTCTTGTGGTAGGAGAATAAAAAAGGCAGGAGCATAAGCGAACGGGTCTGTCTTCCTGAAAAAATCAGCGGCCGCAAGAGCTGAGGACGCAATAGTGTCCATGACAACGAAAAATTTCGTTCAAGCACCGCCATGTTTCGAGGGTGTGTTCAGCACGCCTGAAGAAGTGAAAGTGTCCTCACGTATAGGGCTAGGAAATTCGCATGCTATGGCCCAGCGTAGCAGCTTCACTTCAATTTAATACCTTAAATACCCTCGTTAGAGGGTATTACATAAGGGGTGGGGCACACAGAAATGAAAAACAGAATAAGTAACAGATAAGATGTTCACTGTGCAAGTACACGCGTGATTCTTTCGAGGAACAAATATTTGCATGTGGTAGGAGCAAGTTCACGGGGAAGGCCGTTCCAGTCGTTCGCGGTCCGAGGGAAAAATGATGAAAATATGCAGTGGTGCGGGCGCGAGGTCGTGACACTTGCTGCTGATGGCCGGTGCGGAGGGAGATGCGTGGTGGTGGTGCGCAGATGTAGGGTTTCTGTCGTAGCTCAGAGTAAAAAAACTTGTGAAACAAACATAAACTAGCAGTGTAGCGGCGATGAGCAAGGGTACGGAGGCTCGACTGTGATCTCAGGGGATGATATGCTAATATCAAAAGAATGCGATGAATGATTAAATCTAGTTGCTCGGTTTCTTGAACTACTTGAATTGAATTACAGAGATAGGCTTGTTTCGGAGACCAGATGGGAGATGCGAATTCGAATTTTGATCTGACTAATGATTTGTATGCGACGAGCTTGACATGCTGAGGTGCAGAGCGTAGGTGACGCTTCAAAAATCCTAGTGTTCTGTTAGCGTATGATATATTGTTTGAAATATGCGTGTTCTATATAACATCATGACAAAGATGAACATCGAGGTATTTGTATGATTGGACAAGGTCGAGAGGAACGTTAAATATCCTGTATTGGAACAGCTAGAGGGTAACGACGACGATGGAACGACATATATTTGGATTTACTTGTGTTAAGTGTAATTAGCCATTCACTGCACCTGTCTTGCACATGAGTTAAATTATTTTGAAGCTATTGTTCATCGAAGGTGTTAGTGACTGTTCTGTAAACAACACAATCATCAGCAAACATCGGAATATAAAACATACCCATTGCCTTCAGCTTCAGTTTAACTATCGATTTTTGAAATTCTTCGTATATCGTGTTTAAGTCCACGGTTTTCAGACTCGGACGAATCTGCAAAATAATTGAACAGTGAGGTATCCCACGATATATATTCTCGGGGAAAAAACAGATATGGTTTTTTTTTGCATTCAGTGAGAAATGTGTAGACAGCAGTGGAGTTACAGATCTTATGGGCAAGAGAAAGGAATTGCAGAATTTTCTACAATTCGAACCCGGAAGCAAAGATGTACGCATTCATGCCTGGCTGTGTGAGCGTGTATGCCAAGGCACGTATCTATGCATGTATTATCATGTAATGGTGACGGAAAGGACAGCAAAAAGATACAGGTAGACTTAAGTAAATCTGTTGGTGGGCTAGTTGGTTCATGCTCGAAGATGTACTGAAAACGGTGCGACGAATGAAGACAAGAGGAGAAAACACAGGACAGGACCAGGCACCCTGTCGAGCTTTTTCATTACATCTACAGGTGAACTTGTTTTGACATTTCAAAACTTTATATGCCAGACATTTTTCCTTAAAAGAAACACAGTCCGGTTGCTGTGGTACCATGAAACGCACTAGGCGGCGCACGAAGATAGAACTGATGCCGTTTTCGAATCCGCCCATTCTAAGAATGTCATATGCTCTATATGAGGCACTTTAACCACCGAAAAGCTTCTTATTGTTGCAGGAAGTGGCCCGAGCGGGCACAGAAGTTTCACAGAAATCTCGCTGGTTCTAGTGTGGATTTAAGTGGGATGGCAAGGGCACTCTGGACAGGCCTCCAGGCTTTGTAATGGTTGATCTTCATCTCTAAGTGAATGAAAGAACGACCAGTGAGGAGAAGCTGTTAGTAGGGAACCGCGCCGGCAAGTGGGGAGCATCACACGCAATGTACGAGCCAACAATCACGGTACCACCAGGAGACGTACTTAGGGTAGCCCCATAGACATAGGGGATAGGCGCTTTTTTTTTTTTTTGATAGGTGGCCTGGTTATTTACGATGCAGGCAAAATAGCCCACATGGATGTTTAGCAGCTCATTAGTTATTGCGTGTTCGACGTGTTCGACGTAGTTATTGCGTTCGTTCTTTCCGGAGATGGTCTCACAATCGCCTTCGTTAAAGAAAATTCAGCCCTCTTATTCGATCTAGTAATAGTGCAAAAAGTGACGTTCCTTCAAAACTTATTGCTGTTTTCTTGGGAATAACTACATCGATAGCTGAACAAAAGGTTGTTCCGTTTAAATCCAAGTTGGTTTATAAAGTGCCATCTCTGCTACCTCATGACGGCAAATTCCCAATTTCATCCGCCCTCCTCATTTCTGGTTGAGCTCAATGTGAGCTACCAAGACCATCTCTACTGCTCTCTTCGTCTTGCGTTACAGTCCGCTCATTTTATAGAACGGAGCATCGGTTATCTTCTGTACGCTGCACATGCCAGGACCATGCCCTGTTTTTCCTCTTTATACGACCTTGGATATCCCCGCCTTGCATTTCATTCCGGACAAAAATTTTCTTCTGGCTTGAAGGTACACCTGTCGTTTCCATTTTGATAGCCGTCTGCGCGGTCCTGAACTGACATTCAAGTCCCACGCTAGCCTACGTGTTAGCTCCGTGAGTTGCGGAATGGCAAATTGATTGCATAGGTGAGCTTTGAAGAGTTCTGGTAAAGTGAAAATATGATTTAAGAGGGCTTGCCAAACACACGCGCCCACTCGTCATGGCGGCGCAGTGATTTCGCCGTTCACGGGTAGCATTAAAGGTTGACGCGGAATGGAAATACGCCCCCGGGCTGCTCGATTAAGTACAGGTTAAACATACACAGGTTGTTTATTAGAGATGCACCCACTACGTCATCGTTAACAGCCAGTGAGCAGATCGCGGACGTTAAACTCCAGGACGTTAACCATTCTATGACTGCTTTCAAGGCTGTAAACGTTCCTTAAATCTTATGGGATTATGACTTGTGGAGCTTGCACGCGCTTTGAACTTCATCGAGAAGACCGTGCGCGAAGACCAGTGTGCGAAGACTTAATCCATCACAAGTTTGTTCGCGCGATGTCGCTGGGACAACGCTGCGCGGTAAGAGGCGTACGGGAAATGCATTGAGAGCTTCCGTTCACTGCAGGGTCGATAGTGAGTGGACAATGTTGGGCTGACTTACGCTGTTATCTTAGATAGATCTCGGGAATTGGTTCGTTTTTCTGTTTTTCATTTACTAGGCCATTTTGTTTAGTCTCTCGCCTTCCCAATATATCTTTTCTGCCTGTGCTGGTCTCTGTTTGCTTGGAATGTTGGTGCGTTCCTGCGCCGTTCTTAAGTGCCTGCCCGGACAACTTGGCGGTGTGTTATAAAAGTGTTCAGTTTTCCAAGAAATCAAACTCCTTTTCTTATTTGTTTATTCGTGGTGGTTTATTTTGTTTGTCTTGGCTGTCGAACACACTGAGTTGATGGTGGGAGCCTTGTACCTTTCAAACTATTTTTCTATAGTTGTTAAGTCCCTAATCATGCTCTCAGTTCTTCCCCTGAGTAGCTACCAAATAGATGCTGCAGGCTAATTTTAACATCGAAGGAATTTTGTCTTGTTTTGTTTCTATAATGTTCTCTAATTTTCCAAGAACATCCAGTAAACGAGCGGTCAAAATTTGTGCGATATTTTCTTCCATCCCGGCGTTTAATGATTGGGAATTCATTACCTTTCATGTATATGGCTGCGACACCAACAAATCACTTTTGGATACTTCCCCCGTCGCTGTTTGTTTAATTCTTTGCCTTTCCATCCGCGTTTTCTTTCGCGCCATCTGCACAAAGCCAGCTCATTTTGTTTCCTTGGGAACCTGGCACTGAATCAGCGTCCAACAGTGATAATCACGCATTGTCGTTTCCAAGCTGTCAGGGATGATTGTCGTTCTTTTCTAGATCTTATCTCGAACGTTCGATGCTGCCTTTAAACTGAGCACAGCCGAAAGTGGTGGTCATTTTGTTCTTCGACAATGGCCGCGTAAGTTTGGTCTATCGCCGGCGCCGAGTTGGATTCTTCCAGAATGCTGGGTCACTTTTCTGCTCCGCACACACCTTTCAAGCTATGCTGCCCGCTCTCTTCTTGCCACCACTGAGAATCTTTCAGCAGTCCACTGAGCCAGCCGCCGACTTCAATGGCTGTAACTGGAACATGAACCACTCGCCGACGGCGCCCGACTACTCAAATACGCTTCAAAATCACGTCCGCAACGCCTATGGCACCATCCCTGGCTATGGCTCACATGCTCCGTGAGCCCCCCCCCCCCCCCCCCCCCCTCCCTTTTCGTGACATCCTGTACGAGAACTCTAATGCACGGATTGAGCAGCAATGTCTTGTCGACACTTTTCCCCACGCTACATTACTTTCAAAAATTGAGACGATTGTTTTGCACTGTGCACCTATTTGGCAGGGTCTCTTATGAAAATCATGAAACTTCATTACCGACCTGGGATGCAAATATTAGGGAGCTTTTGAGAAGTTTGCAAGCGCCCACCGTAAAGAAGGAGCTGCCTGATATGTCGACACTGACTTGAAAGAAGGAAAGGAAAAAATTCTTGGCTACATGCGTAAAAGAGTAGCTTTTCAGAAGCCTCGTATGCAACCCCGAAAAACTGTTGCGAATGAGCCACGAAGTTGGCCACCATAGAAAGGACCCACCATGCCAAAGTTCGCCAAACCGGCAGCCACACTTCCTTCTGAGCGAATGTGATGCCATGTGAACGATTAACGGAAAGGAAATCTACGAGAGCCATCTATTGGACTGTATGAGAGGCTCTTCACCGGTTTCAGCTGTCATCACCTCACTTCAAACCTCTTGTGTCGTGTATCTTAGTCTTCGCGACGAGGTTTCGACTATAACGTGAGCAGGCTCAGGCAACACTGGTCGCAATCAAGTCTTCCAGACCTTCACTGAAAGGTGAGAATTACTGCTTCGGTGTCCAGAGCACGGAGTTTCTCAGCTACGCCTTCAGTAAGGACTGTGTACGCACGACCCACAGAACACGGTCACTTTTGGCAAGTTTTAGCAGCCTGGCGACAAGACAGGCGTCGGCAGACTTCTTGGACTGTGCGCGTATTTCACACAGTCTGTTGTTGACTTTGCACGAATCGTCGAACTTCAGACCGAGCTAACACAGGCAGACGGGTTATTAAAAGGAGAACTGCCGTGAGCGGAACATTTTGCCCAGCTTCGGCATTATTTGTAGGCCGCTTCGGTATTTACATATTTTGACGAATAATCGCACGCCGAATTTTATACTGATGCAAGGTGGGCGTTGCCGCCGTCGTCGTGCAGGAACGTGGCAGGCTACGGACACGCAAGGCTGTATGCTAGCCCTCCTCTGTCAAAAGGCGAGGTGAACTATTGGATCACCAAGAAAAGCTTCGCTAAATTTACTTACGTATAGGTCAGTGTCAACAAAAACTGGTAATAGGTAGCACAGGGCACTATTTGGAAGTTTTGGCAATAAACATAAAAACTAAGGTTACACTAGAGAGATCTTGGGAATTGTTGTGCAAGGAACAGCATTGACCATAGTATTGCAAGGCTGCCAGTGCATGATAAACTTGTACATCGTCTACATCCGTGCTTGCCGCAGGAATAACATCATCACATTGACGTTGCAAGACGGGAGAGAGAGCTTGTTTTAATAGGACAGTGGGTACATTGGTTCTTTTTTGCCAGATACACATGGCCGTTTACAGAAGCGGACTCCAGTACACATGCCTTTTTTTTTGGAAGTCTTCCACTCTCTTATCGAACCACTTGTCTGAAAAACCATCATACATCAACTTATTGCTTGAAAGACGAGTTCTTGAAGAACTTCAGTGATCTGCATGTGCTGACAGTGGTGTGAATGTGTATAGTGCTCTACTGACTCGTGGATTTATTGGTGGTGTGAGATCTGAAGCTTCAGATTATGCGGATGATAGTCTTGACTCGCTCTCTGCTGTGCGGGTGCCTTTCGGGACAATGGATGTCGGCACTGGGGCTTCTTCGGACTCATACATTTTTGCAACCAAATCAGATGTCAATTTTTGTGGTTTTCTTGCATCCTCTTTGGTACCATGGCATGGGCATGAGGCGAACATGCTTTGAACCCGTGTCTTGCTGCTCCATGAACGGTTGGCCATTATCGGGATGCACTCGCCAGGACGCAGTAGTGTAAGAAGCCATCCAGAGTGGGCTGGCTCAAGCTTTGAACTTACTTTCGTGGCTCCCTGGGTGTTCGCCCATCAACTGCAAGGAATATTCCGCAGTCCGAGACGCCCAACACGAAGTTTACATTGGTTGCGTTGGTGTTCGTTAGGATTCTTTTTACAATTTGAACGGTCTTTTCGGCGATGCCATTAGTACGTCTAAAGCTCCATCTAAATGTGGCTTGGTTAAAATAAATGCCTCTTGCAAATGCTAGGAAATCGCTGGTCGGGAACTGCGGTCCATTATCAGAGCACACTTACACTGGAATAGAGTTTTGAAATCATGGCTCTAGAACAGGTGTCCACTTGGTATTCAACTTCAGGGTGGGAGAATGCATCAAACACGACGACATAAGATTTGCTGGCGTTCTAGAACACATTTGCATCCACGCGAAACAGGGGATGCTCTGGCGGTGGTGTCACTATGAATGGTTCAGAAATTTGACATTCATCACATTCTTTACAGGGGGCACGTCTGCTGCCATCCTAGGCCCAAAAATTAACAGCCTTGGTTTCTCGTTGCATCTATTTGCTACTATATGGCGGGGATTGAATGTGACAGTCACTGTTAATACATACAAAGCATCCGCAAGGAAACATGCTTGCGAGGAACGTACTTAAATGCGTAGCTATACTTCGTGAGGCGAAGAGAAAACTTTTGGAGGTCAGGAGGCATTTCGCCGGTATTTTTTTCTATATGTAGAGTTGTTGCTAGGATTCTGTTTCAACTGAAACGTTCTTTCCATTAAGCTGCAGAAACGTTCACTCCCTTATACACTGCCTAACGCCAAGTTGTATCTGTGAGTATCGTCGCGTGCAGTCATTCAAAGCTCGAAATGCATAAGCGAGCAGGCCTGAACTCCTGCATGCTACACTGAAGGACGACGCCACCGAAGCCGAAACAAGATGCTCCATTGCATACCTTTGTGTACAGCTTTGGGCCGTAAGGGGTTAGAAATGGTGCCGTCGCCAGTGCTCCAGTAAAGTCCATACAGACATCGGAGAGCCCGCTCTTATATGTAAACTCCGCGTTGGCTTTCAGCGCTTCCTAAAGCCGGGCTGTACGCTCCTCCAGCCTGAGAAGGTACTTTTCCAAGTACGTAAACACAGCCAGCCCTCGCTGAGCATTTTGTTTATCCTGTGGTTCAGGCATCGTAATCATTGTTGTTTTTACTAAGCTCTGATCTGGCTGCATACCCTGCTCCCGGATATGGTCACCCAGTAAAACGAGTGCTAGGATGCCGGAGAGACATTTGTTCGAGTTTCTTTAAACGGTTATTTTGTCCCTCACTAGTGGCACCACGCACGAGAAAATCATCAATGTACCCACGAACGCCTTGGAGGGAATCACAAATCTGGGGCATGCCCTTATGAAAGATTTCTCATGGCACGGACCAGGCGAAAAGGCCGGCGTGGACACCGACAGGTGAAAAAAGCGTACTCAAGATGCATATCCGGGATGCTTATTTCAGTCAAAGACCTGTGGTGAAAACCATCACTAGCATTTAGGCGTAAGAAGAAGCGTGCATTAATGAGCTCCACCTTGGTTTCCTCACACTTAAGCAGTTCAGAATGTTGGCACTTAAAAGATACATTCATGTAACGCGGATACATGAGTACTCTAATGTGATTCTGTTCGTTTCGGTTGCAGGTTCCAGCCTCGCATCGGTTTCAGGTATCCGTGAAAACGCTCGACACATTCGTCCTAATTCAGCGTAACGACGAATGCAAGGAGATACATATAACATCAAGCATTGATATAATAGCAAGACGCATGGCGTTGGCCGTTGCTTGGTATTGTCGGCGATGTTTTTTTCGCGGATGGCGCGGATTGGAGATGCACGCGCGCTATCAGAGAATAAAACCTCAAAATTGGAGAAACGCAGAAATTAAGAGCAAAACGCCATTCACATTTACCTTTTATTGCATCACACAAAACTGATATAGCATTTTTACACGCATCTGAAGCACACACAACAAAATATTGTTGCCAAACATGTAAGTTTCTGTGAAAAAAAAATGTCTTCAGACATTTTGACACAATTTGTACATGAGCAATCCACAATTCCTGTGAAAGCGTATATGCAAAAAATGCTGTGACGATAAGAAAAGCCAAAGTATTTCCTCTGTTGCACATTACAACCACGAATAGAGAAAGTGGCTGCAACAGGAGAACAAAGTTGACAACAATTTTGAGCGGAGCACACAAGATGTTGAGATCCTCGCGTTTTCCCCAAATGTATGCTTTGTGTAACGTATGTATTGGTAGATGAGTTTCAAAAGCTTAAATGCAGTAGTGAACAAATCTCTAAACTACCAAATATGATGTCTCTCCCGCCGAAAACTTCACATTCGAGTGCGCATTCGTAAAATCTTTATTTAAATTAGCAACGTTCTGCCTCATTTCCAGCAGCTTAGAGGTCGGACCACTTATACGTCGGTTCTATTACCCATAACCAGATAATTCCAAGGCATTCAGCGCAAATGGCCGGCAGTTAGTAAAGCCCAAACAACACGAACAACTTCCACCAATTTTGCATGGATTAATTGGCTGTTAACGCGGGTGCTCTCAAAACGCGTGTTTCCGCAAAAAGTGCTTAAATATTTAGAGTAGGCGATTGATCGAAATGCGGGCCAAGTATAAAAAAAGCGCGTTTGTGATCTCATAACGGTCCTTTCAAATTCTCATATCCAAATTTACGATTCTACTACGCACCTAGTAGTCGCTAACGAGTACAACCTACATATAAATGAAAGATGAGTTACTGCATCATGGTTGTACAAACATTAGAAAAGGTAAGGTATCAATATAAAAGATAAAATAATTGAAAACATTGAAGACAAGCACCTGACACTTGGTCTGTTTCTAGACTTAAGGAAAGCTTTTGACACAGTACACCACAATATACTGCTTAATAAATTACAAACATATGGAATAAGAGGAGTCCCACTGGCATTGATCAGAACATATCTTCACAGCCGGTATCAGTGTGTATCTGCTAACGAAATGTTATCTAGCAGATTGACAGTTCTGAATGGCGTTCCCCAGGGATCCATTTTAGGGCCGCTGCTATTCCTGGTGTACATTAACGATATAACAAAAATACCCAGTTCACCCGAATTAATAATGTACGCCGATGATACAAATGTGTTCTTCAAGGCCCAGTCAAATGAATCCCTGGAAGAAGCAGTTAACACTTACCTTTCTAATCTCTCTACATGGTTACGAATGAATCGGCTAGGACTAAATACTAGCAAAACTAAATATGTCCTTTTTAAGCCAATCAATAAAAAAGACTCCTATGCAATGAATATAAAGTTTGAAAACACGCTGATCAGCCAAGTAAGTGACCAAAAATTTCTGGGAGTCTGGTTCTCTGAGGATCTTTCATGGACGTGCCATATTCTTAAGCTCACCACTGATCTCTCCCGAGTAGTGGGTAGCATATGCAGAATACAGAGTCTATTACCAACGTGGCTGAAAATAAAATTGTATCACTCTTTATTCTACTCCAGGTTATGTTATGGCATCTTAACATGGGGCACAACGACATATTCTAACTACAACAGGTTATTGGTCCTACAAAAAAGAATGTTAAGAATGTGCGAAAACTTCCATGGAAACATCAGAAACTTACCCACACAACCACTTTTCACAAAATATTCTATGCTCCGGGCCGACCAGGTGTACTATTTCAAGTTACTTCTATGGATTCATAAATACAAACTCTATCCAACTTCCTCAGGTAATTCACCTCGTTATTCAATCCGAAACCCTACACATAGACTACCAGCTATAAGAACAAACTATGGACGACAAACATTAAACTTTCAAACAATTAAGATGTTGAACAGAACCGATTTCAATGTAGATTTCTACAAAAGATTTCCTGTATTCAAAAAAGAGTGTAAAAATGTTTTGGTTTCAAGCGGTTTTTCCTTTGCTTTGTAAATACATTGTGTGTTTTTGTATGCGTATTATCAACTAGAAGGAAGGAAGTGCTTTCTCTGTTCCAAAGTTCATTATTTTAGCCTTGCTACTACCCTGTTTTTATGCATTTATTTACATTTCATTATCAGATGTGCAAATGTTTTGTTTGATTCACAAGTGCAGTGCCGCTTGCCGAAATGTATTAATATTTTTTTTTTTTTGTGCTGAATTTGTATTGGGGGGCCGAGGCCCCGTCAGGCGTTGTTACGCCTTTAGCTTCGGCCCCCCCTTAGACACGTTCTAAGAAACAAATAAAGAAGAAGAAGAAGAAGAATATCAACACGTGTCCAGGTTGCACAGTACACCATTAAATCTAGAGCCAAACACTTGCATTTGAGTTTTGGGTAAGCTAAGGTTATTGTGCAAAATTTGCATCCGCAATGTATGACGGCAGTTTTTACTCTAGCTGCGTTCATGGGCTAAAGATGCGTACAGATGCGCTTGATCAGGTCAAAAGATTAAAGCATTTTCCCTTTACGATTTTGGACTGCATTGTTTAATCATGACTTTCGCATCATGGAAATGAGCACGTGAATATATTTGTTACATACAATGCGCATATGTTGGCAGTAATGAAATGCTGAGATTGAATTTAATTTCTCGCAAAGGCCGGTATTTCCGATGTATCATCAGTACATTACCCGAACATTCGGTTTTGCCTCCGAGGTTCTGTGAGAAATTAGCAGAAATTTGGAGCCAAATTGTCTCGAAGCGCACTCTAAATAGTTACAGCCACAACGAAGGCAGAAAATTTGTGAAGTGCCGATAATTCGGTGTTATCCCGCAATTAAGTGCACATAGCGATAACTTTCGGTGTCGCCTCCACGGTCTACTAACAGCTTTTTAGAGCAGTTTGGACCCCAGAAAAATATATGAACAAAGCAATCACAAGCGACAACACACATTTAGGCAATCTGGTGAATTATATGCTTGCGGTGGGTGTTACTTAAAGGACGAGAATAAATTATTATTTACAGCAAACTTTTAACTGGTGCATTTTGCATTCAAATATGCCGCCCATTTTTTTAAGTTACTGAAGTTTTTTATTCTTTTAGCATGGAATTTATTGCAGTGAATTCATATAGTATATAGGTGAACTATATACAAATAGCCTAGGATGGGGCAGCTAGAACACCATGAAAACGTTTAAGCAAAAGGGAACAGGAATCGACGCAAGGCTCAGCATGCCACCAAGCAGAAGTGCCACTCGTGTTTTAGGTGAGCCAACAGACACACTTCATTGAGATTAACAACACTGGTAAGAAATCAGAATGCGTCGATATAAGATATTCACAGGGCCGATCCTTCATTTGCGAGTTCCATAAGCTGCGCGCCTGATCAAAAACAAATATTACAAAGGAGTTCTTGGGTATATTACAAAGCGCAGAAATACCTTATATACGAACCCAATCGCTTTTGTAATGTCCGCATCAAGATATCCCAGAACTGAATTGCGTCTTTATAATTCCCATAGTTACGCTGAGTAGTTTGTAGAACGTCACTGAGGCGGCCGCAGTTCGACGACATAAGTTTCTGAAGTTTCTGACTTTCTGAAGCCATTTCGTCTCAGGCAGTCTATGAAAACGTAGGTTCTAGAAGAAAGTCGGTAGTTAAGAAAGTGGAATATCTGGAACCCGTGCAAGCTTATGATGAGCCAGTAATGGTAAGTGCACCGAAGGATAAATGGTGGAGGTAAAAGCATTGAAATCAGTTCTTTATACCAATGTTTCCGTGACACTCATCAAGGAAAGTTTGTTAGAAACTGGGCAGCAAGAAAGCGTGCTTCTTGTGAAAAACACAGCTGTGCGTTAACCCCACTAACAAGAACGGTCAGGAATGCTAGAGGACGCAGTCAGCTTGGGCGAGCCATTAACTTAATTTGTCTGCAATAACGAACTAAACATATTGTTGGAGACAGTCTGATACAAGTAAACATAGAATGGACTCGGAGCAACAGTGCTCACAAACCGGAAAACAAAATCACGTCTTGTAGGCGCTAAGGAGGCATCCGACAGACCACTAATACTCTGTGAGAGCGGTCAATATAGAGCTTGGAGTATGGAACAACCGAGACCAAAAATAAATGTTTATTCCGACGAACGTGTTACAGGCGGCAGCTTTGCCGAATATTGGCAGACATTGTGAGGGAAATATCTTAGCATAGCGTTGTTCAGTCGAAATGCGATGTGTCTGTCTCCAACTGTTTTGGCGGCGCCCGCTCTTTTGATTGGACGCCAAGGCACCTGGGTGGCATATACATACCTGCCATACTAGTGACTTCTGCTGGTTCAGAATACAAGAATCTAATTAATACACCTCAGCTGCTTGTGCGGCTTATCTGGGCACCTTAAACTTCTCAGTCGAGGGAACAAGTTCACGCAAGCGAGGCTTTTCTGCACAGAAAAGCGTGTCAGAGTCTGTACAGGCCAGTACACTGTGTTTTACATCGATCTTCGGCAAAATCTAAACCGACACTATTTTCGAACATTCATATTAGAACGCTCATACATAGGGCCCTAAATAAAGTGTAAACAGAAGTGACGATAACGGGTGCCATTGTTTGAAGTGAAGGATGGACGCAGGTTGTGAAAAACAACTAAAAATCAAGCGGGTAGACAAGCTATTGTATCAAAGGTGTATTTCATTGTAGACAACAGAGTCAACATTGACGTGTTCTAAGAGTGATAAAAGAATATTGTGAGGGGCGCAATCAACTACCTTTTGAGAGTGAATTTCAAGTATTCCGATTTTTTTTCCCTGTCTATGAGTAGCTGCTGTAAATGCATGACTTTTCGCGCAGTATGTACGTCAGCATGAATTGGATGGCTCCTCAAACAGTCAGTCGAACGATTTTCAATCATTGTGGACGCTGCAAACTGGGGGCGTACGCCTTATAGTTGACGTGGGATAGATATATTGGCCAATACCCATCTACGTACTGCAAGCTTTTTTTTTACCAGTGCACTTTAGCGTCAATACAATGTGAGTTTTTGCGAACTGCGGGATGACTCCGTAATCCAGGCTGGTTATGAAAATCTTAAGCAGAAGTGGACTCGAGATGGGGTTACGGCCCTGTACGATTTTCGCGAAAGGCAATCAGGCCAACGCCTCCGCCAAAGTGGCAGCTCATCAATAGTCAAACAACCACAGGAATAAAAGCTGTCGAAAGCATGGCTCGTGTAATGTAAGGAAGGTGCAGAGCTGGCCGAAGTGAAGAAAAGTGTCGCATCACCAGCTACTATGTGGAGCTCTCCATCTTTGCGGAAGTCACTCCATATTGATATAACCGGGTGCTGTAGGACAATGATAGACTCACATTCATTGCAAATGAATGGCTCAGTAGGGGCGGGCACATTCATAGAGGGAACCGCAAGAATAATTCCATCTATGTACATACACCGCCACCGAAATGATTCAGTTTCGGCGCCCTTCACTCAGCCGTAAGCTCTCCGAGCAAATTTCTCTCATACAGCCGCGTGACAAGTCTCTGCAAGCGAAATTAAATTCTTATCCGCTTTCAGGCGCAGGCTTTAAGGTCGAATGATGCCTACTGTATTGCTCCACCTCCCAAGTATTTTTTTCTTTTTTTCCGGCATTTTCGTACGTTTTCCCACGTGCAGATAGGTCTGCGAAGGAAGTAATTGGACAAGTAATGCGCGAGGTACAAATTAAGCGAACAGAATTGTGTATCCATACCTCGCAGAGGTATCAATAGAACAGGGCAAGTGTTATACCGCCAGCGCCAGCCCGAGGCAAGCAGACGCAGACACGGCTGGCGGGGAATGAACCGTTTATTCCGGCAGCACAGGCCAATATATAGCGAAAGGTGGAAAGGGGGCTTCGCGGAAACAGCAGAGTAGAATGGCTATGACCCGAGCCACCGACGTAACGCAAACAGGGGAAAGGGGGTGTACAGCTTGGCAGATACGCGATGCACAACAGCAAGAAACCAATATGCAGCTTTGTTTCCTGGGGCAAAGCGACACACCTAAGATTAGTGAGAGGAACGAGTAGAAAACAAGACGTCGTGTACAATTCACAAGTAGGTTAGAAAGCTAGATCGAAGAAACCTCTAATGGCTGTACCGATCGAGCCACGCCTAGTGTCCAAGCGGTAGGCCTACGAGACTGGCTTCGTGGTAAGCATCAACCTTTTTCGAGATTGGCATGACGCTTCCTTATGTGTTAGCCTGCCTTTGATAAAATCCTTGTAGTTTTAAGTGATTGCGTCAACTGTGAAATTTACCTTGACACCGTATCTAATGACAGTTTGCGCAATTCTTGTTAACTAGAGTGTTAACTATTTTCTTCACAACCTGAGCACTTTTCATCTTTTTTGCTCCCCTATAGTTCATTGTCAGTTCTCACCAAATTTTCGTAAGCTGCTAAAACTGCTTTATATATTCTGATTTCCAGCACCTTGCTCAGATCCCTGTATTTTGTTAACTTGTTTTTGGCTGATCGTTCATTTTGTTCTTTCTTTTTTTTGTTTAGCTTCTGCATTCTGCTTTCTTCTGCAAAGTCGTCTGCGTTTGACTGTACTTTATGGCTTTGCAATTAATATCTTTACATTATAGGGTCCAGAGAGCTAATTAAGCAGTATCCCCAACTTCTTTCCATGCTAATCTCACCGACTGAATGAAAAATATAGGGGTTTTGCCAGACCTCATCATACTCTAAACATCCGCGCAGGCTTGTTGATTTGAAATACGCTTGTCCGGGCCAGGGATCCTAAGAATACACTAAAAATTTACGGAGAGAAATTTTTTTGCTGCATTGGAAACCAAAATTTGTTTTTATTTGCATTGCGTCCTGTGTTTCGCAAGGACCTATCCATCCACTGTTTACTTGACTTATACTGTGCAATTTTTCGTAGTCGTGCTCTTCATTGCTTCACTGTTTATCCATGCGCGGTTTCTTGGAGTCCTCTGTATTAATAATTTTTCTTGCATACACGAATGCTATTCAATAAAAACGGAGGCAAATATCTCGTCATGATCTGAAGTTTCTCATTACATCAATTCCCGTTCATGGTTTTGCAACTATTGCGCGCAATTGTGTGAAGAAACGTGGGAAAGAACAGCAATGCTTGGAGCGTCACTTGAAAGTGCGCAGCGCTGAACGCAAGCCTATGTCCAAAGAAATTCAAAAACTAATGCGCCTTTTACCGGAACATCAGCTGTAAGAGCTAGCTCTCTAAGCCGTGATTATCACTGGTGTCTAAAAGTGAATGGGCGTCGCGGGGAATCTAGTTCGAGAGATATCCCCCAACAACTACCTCAATCGCGAACACAGAAATAGAGAAAGCCATGAATGCTGAAAAGTAAGAAAAGAAATTACAAAACTCCGCGAGCTTCCCAGAATTATCATTGTTGTTCCATGAGCTCGGCTCTAAAGAAGGGCAAATGATATCCTGAACATCCGGTCTAACCAAAGAAGCCTCAAATATTTTACGAAGCAAGTCATTGTAAGCCCTTGCGAAGGGGTAGTAGCTCTTGCTCACTGGTGTTACCGGCATTATTAGCTTTATCCTTTCCTTGGATTCCAACACTCCAGGCGTGACAGAGTTGACAAAACAGTTAGGGAGCCGGTTTACCAAACAGATTCGTCCATTCTGTTTTGCGCACTGCAAGCACTTGCTCGCACTCGTCGCGGCGAGAGACACTTCGCTGCGTCGTTTCAAGCAATCTGTCTGGAGCTTTGAATACAGCGCCGTTCTGGAAATTTTGTTCACCAAATCATAGTGCATAGCTGATCCACGAACAACGCATGCAGAGATGTGTCCGCGATCGAGAGCGTCTTCGAGTTCAGCAAGCGTGTCAATGCTGTTCGGAGGTGCGCGCATACTAAGCCTTGATGTCAGCTCACTTCGAAAGTAGTTTGACAGCGGGAGCATGGCTAGGATCCAGCAACAGTATACGAGTGTGTGGCTCGGACTGCAGCGTTTGATGACAGGAAGTGGGGATGATGTGGAGTAAAATGTCGCCACAAAAAACATCAAGTAATCGAGAAAAGAACTGAGCGTCGCAGATCCAAGTTGTTGGAGATCAGCGCACGTCACCACAAAGAGGCAGGCTACAATGCTGGCAACAGTAAGTGAAAATCCCATTTTACTGTTGATTAGGATGGTGAACATCGACGCTGAGTCAGGGATCTCGCGTAGTGCATAAAAAGTTTCGTAAGTGTATATCAACGCCGGAGGCACGAGCGTGTGCGAAATGCTGTATTCTGTGGCCACGCACAACTCCATTACGACATCAATTTTTCCTCCAAACAGATCTTTGTTTAAGCGGGATGAAAAGTCATACGCTCGCAATACCATTGTCACGTTCAGAGTGAGAAGTGCACTTTTAATCACGTCCACTTCACTTCCAGAACAAGGACTTGTGTTTGACCCGACCTTTTTACCGTAGCACGCTATTTGCATCAACTGATTCTTTAATGACGGCTTGCTAGCTCTCTGTGAGTTATTCGGCTCAGACTTCATTGGATACGCATTGCTATTAAATGTAGTGGCTTTCGTTTTTGTCCTATTTACTGTTTCCTCTTGGCTTCCAGCTAAACGTACACGATTCTGGGAGGCACCAGTCGAGTTTTTTCCTCGGGACAAAGGTAAGGCGCCTTCCATTGTGCTGGCCTTTTCGGAGCTACCGGGTAAAAATATCCATTCAACGAGATAACGTAAAAATGGATATTTAAAGGTTGTCTGAAGGCAAGGTAAATCGTGCCGGCTAGTTTTTGGCATCAAAACTTTCGTCCAGATGCTGCAGTGCGTGTTACTTGCGATCATACTGTGAAACCCTTGGTTTGGCAGTGTCCACCGACTTGATGGATGTCTGCTTCGCGTCACCCAGTTATTGATATAGGGTTCCCACCTGCGTTCGCATGTCACTATGGCCACGTGATCATGTTGTTCGATATGCGTACAG
Organism: Amblyomma mixtum; assembly: GCF_055824585.1. Classification (NCBI taxonomy): domain Eukaryota; kingdom Metazoa; phylum Arthropoda; class Arachnida; order Ixodida; family Ixodidae; genus Amblyomma; species Amblyomma mixtum. Next base: position 75,722,413 of record NC_143019.1, on the reverse strand, counting down.
AGTGCTTTAGGGGTACTTTGGCTGCTGGTGTCGGTGATGAGAACGAGCCAAGGAACCAAAAACGTGCACGCCAATCTTGCAATCGCAGCCATTTTAAATGCCGAATAAGCCAGGTAAAATTGTCTTCTCTTGCCGTGAGCGCTGCCCTGAGGGAAAAAAAAAATCTTTTAGACGAAATAAAAAACACTGAACGTGCAAAGTAAGAACTGAGCAGGTCGAAGGACAAGATTATCCTTAACTTTGTTATTGCAGGAATGATGTATATGTACGTTTTTACTTAACCTGAGAGAAAGTAATGGTCTCTAACATAAGGACGAATTCTTCTCACCTAGTTTAGCGTCGTTACAGGTTTCGCTTAGAGAGTGGACCGGATTCGCAAGTTCAAGCTTTAGACAATAGCCTGAGGGCGTTCAGTGCTCCAGTCTGTGTCAGAATTAAATGGCACCTATAGCGTGGCAGGAACTCGATGATCTCAACACGGTACTTCTCTTCAGTCGGCGCTGATATGTGCACCAAAGCCACAAGTCGAGCACAACACACCGACAAAGCAGAAGGTATTCTGGTACCACCTCTCGAAATGTCTTCTTCTTAGGGACATATTTTGGCTGAATCAAACATGCCGAATCAATGTGGTCGCGCCAATAAAAACACTTTGGGTGAATAAGTAAAATGGGTCTCTTTTCTCGCAAAATAAGCGGCGACGCGCAAAATAGGCATGTCGATGTTTCTACGACAACGACTGAGAAGTAATAACATTTCGTGGGAGGTACCGACATGTTTTCAAGATTTTCCTTCAAGACACCTCACAAAGCAAAGTTATCCACATGTACAAGACTAGGTATTCGGAATCGTAAATACAGGTCGATTCATAGTTGGGAACTCAGGACAAAGCCATTTTTCAACGGGAAAGAATTTACGGGCGTAGTTTTTTCATGCATTGTAAGATTTCACTAAAACATTCAATATATCCGCAGATCTCTCCTCGGCACGCTTGCATTTTTTGCTATTAATTGTTAGGATTTTTAGAACAATTCAATAGACGTTTATTCTTCTTTCCGTTACAAAGCGTTACATCTTTCCGTTACATTTCCGTTACATCTTTCAGTTTCCGTTACAAAGGAGCTCTGGGTTAACAAGAGGCCGTGTTGCTTCTTTTGTGTCCAACACCTGAGTCTGTTCTTCACGCGCCGCGCGAGCGCTCGTCTTCCTCATCCTCTCCTCACATCACTCTCTCCTACCACGGGCGGCTCGGTTTGCTCGGACTCAAAGTTCGGGTTGCTCGCCCTCCGGCGAAGGATCTCCGTCGGCGGGGATGAGCTGGCGCTCACATTCGGCCATCTCGTGCCACCGACCGTCCCGGTCGGAATCGTCCTCGCGTTCCGATTCTTCCGAACTTGTCTCGTGGAATTCCCGGTCCTAAAGCTTCAGCTTGTCAACCGGTGCAATACTGCTGTATGCTCTTCGCCTTTGCCGCGCCGAAGGCACGTTTTCGATGCGGTAGCGCTCGTTGGGAATCCTTTCTCGCATGATGTACGGTCCGTTGTATTTTTCTTTCAGTTTCCTTGACACCCCACTTGCTGCCGGTACTCGCTCAACAAGTACAACATCTCCGGGATTGTGTGTCGGGGCTTCCACCCGCTTCCTATTTTACCGCTCCTGTTGCTTGCGTTGGTCTTCTCGGATATTCTCCGCCGCTGCGGCTCGCCTGGTTTCAACTTCATGGTCAAATTCCTGAATAAGGGCGTCTTCCACGGTGTCTACTTTGATGCCCCGTGGCCTGAAGTTGAAGAGCAGTCCGAACGGAGTAGTTGTAGTAGCTTTGTGGAGCGTATTGTTTATGCCCCACATCACCTAAGGCAACGCAGAGTCCCAGTCTTTGCCGTTTTCATCTTTCATCAAGCTTGCCACTGCCGGGGTTATCATGCGATTATATCTTTCCACTTGTCCGTAAGCTCGCGGAGTGGCAGTAGCGTTTTTGACGTGCACGATGTTGTAAGTTTCGCACGCTGCTTTGAATTTGGCACTTGTATAAGCAGTTCCGCGGTCCGTGATCACCATAGCCGATGGGCCAAAGATTCCTGCCACATCGTGTAGAAACTGCACCGCTGGTGCAGCTGATGTGTTGCGGACTGCACGCAACAATACGAACTTTGTGAAAGAGTCGACGACTACAATTATGTAGGCGTTTCCGGACTTGCTTCTTACAAATGGGCCTAGGTGATCGATGTGTATTGATCTAAATGGCTTGTTGCCCTTGTCAATGCTTTTAAGTTTGCCCGGTCTCTTTCCAGATGGCGTCTTGTGGAAAAGACATTCGATGCAAGAAGCTATGTATCTTCTAACGTAACGCTTCATGCTGGGAAACCAATACCTTTCCCTAAGTTTCTTCAAGGTTTTCTCCACTCCAAAATGGCCAATGTCATCATGACATGTCCTGACGATTCTCCAGCGAGTCTGGTTTGGAACTACCCACAGCAGTCCTTCGTTCGAGTCGGTTTTTTGGTTCTTCTTGAATACTATGCCGTTACGCAACCGGTATTCGTTTTTGACGCGTCTGTCTTCTTTGGATAGGTCTTTTTTTTTTCTAGCCTTTCCTTTAAAGCTTGAACTTTTGGATCATTCAGCTGGGCAACGGTGAGCACGTCTTCTGTCGCTATGCATGTTGCAAGGACGTGAAGGCCAGGAACAATATCCGTCTCTTCTGGAGGGTCGTATGCAGAGCGGCTAAATGCATCAACATGAGCCATTGCCGCCCCTTACGATATTCCATGTCGAAGGTGAACTCTTGCAGTCGCAGCCACCATCTGCCAATACGGGGAAGCAGATTCCTTTTGCTCATCGTTGCCCGTACTGCGTTGCAGTCAGTGACTACCTTGAAGTTCATCCCGATTAGGTACACTCGAAACTTTTCTAAAACCCAAACAACCGCAAGAGCTTCTAGTTCATATGAGTGGTATCTCTCTTCGTAGTCAGTTGTCCGCCGGCTTGCGTAGATGACAGGATGAAGCTGCCCATCTGCTTGTTCTTGCAGAAGTATTGCTCCTAGGCCGTCTTTGCTGGCATCCGTGTGCACTTCTGTTCTTGCGTCGAACGCGAAATGCGCCAAAACTGGCCTTTCAGTCAACATCATCTTCAGCTCAGTGAACGCGGCATCGTGCTCTGAGGTCCACTTCCAAACTGCGTCCTTAGACGTCAGTCGCGTTAGAGGTTTAGCGATGCTGGCGAACCCTTTTACAAATCTTCGAAAATAGCTTGCCAGACGCAAAAACTGACGCACCTGGTGTACATTCCTTGGTACGGGAAAGTCAGCGACGCTCTGGATCTTTAAACTTCCGGGTCGCACTCCTCTGGCAGAAATGTCGTAGCCAAGGTAATCTACTTTCTCGAAGAAGAAACGGCACTTGCTTAATCGAAGCGTTAATCCCGCTCCACGGAGGATATGAAAAAGCATCCTCAGGTGGTCAAGCCCCTCGTTCACGGTCGCTGTAGGCAGCAGGATGTCATCCATGTAGGCGAGAGCCACGATATATCGTAGAGGACCCAGTACAGCGTTGATCATTCTATGGAACACTGCCGGTGCGTTGGCCAAGCCAAATGGCATTCGAACGAATTCGTAATGGCCGTCTGGAGTAACGAACGCCGTCCTGTGTCTCGATTCCTCGGTCATAGGAATTTGATAGTAGCCTGACGCAAGATCTAGGCTCGTGAAGAAGCATTTCCCTCTCAGACGGTCCAGTTGATCCTCAATTAAAGGCAGTGGATACCGATCCTTTTTTGTGACATGGTCGAGGGCACGGTAGTCCACGCAATTTCGTTGCTCTCCTGTATTTTTACGCACCAGTAGGATAGGACTTGCATAATCCGATTTGGAGTCGACAGCAATGCCAGCTTGCTTTAGTTCTTCAATGATTTCTTTTGTGTGTGCCCGTTCGGCGTAAGAGAGTCGGTAGGGACGAAATTTCACTGGCTCCAGCGTTGTTAGCTCAATGCTCATTTCAGCGGCATTTGTACAGCCAATCTCTGAAACGGTGGTTGCGAAGCAGTCCCGATACTCAAAAATAAGCTGTTCGAGCTGGGCACGTTCTTCAGGAGCAACACCAGGACCTACTTGAATCTCTTCGCTCGGTATCATTAAAGGCTGGACAATGCTGGTGTCCGACTCACCCTCTCGTGGCGATGCATCATCTGGGTAGCAAATTTCTTCCGCTCGTGTGACTCGTTCGTTCTCTTTGATGGTCAGTTCATGATTGGAAATGTTCATTATCGTTGTTCCACTGCCTCTACTACAACCATTCATCTTTTGCACGGAGGCAAATCACAGCAGCACATCACATATCATCTCGAACCGACCATGCGCATAAAATTCAAACAATTTTCGCCCGCACAAACAAATATCAGAATTCCCCGTTAGTCTTGGCTATAAGGGAGTGGAATGGTTTACCTGCTAGCATTGTAGCTATCACTGAACCATCATCTTTCCGTTCAGCGCTACTAACATTTCTTGAATAAAGCGCAGCATTGTCGTCTGTTTGAACTTGTCGCCTTGTACCCCTGCTTTGCCGTATGCGTGTACATATTATTTTTGTTTATTGCCCAGTGCACCATGCCCACGATGTTAAAAAAGAACTACCGAATTTGATAATGAACACCTACTTCTTTTGTTCTCTATCTGTATTATGCATGAAGTGAAGCTTGAGTAGTTGTGTTATTTGCTGTCCCCCCCCCCTATGTAATGCCCAGCCGGGCCCTTAGGGTATTTAAATAAATAAATAAATAGGGACTATTGTTTCGTTGGTCTCGTCAACGCTGAGGACACAGCGTGGTATGCAATGCTCTCGACCTTCTTGGCACCGGAGCTGCATGTCCACGAAGACATCCGAGCGTGGTGCCCTACCAGTGGCGTAGAGCTTAACGAAACCCACGTATTTTGAGGGCACAGCCGTTGTTTCCTTCGCCCATAGGCACACAGGTCGTTCTGGGAGCTCTGGAATTTCAATGGACTGAAGCGTGTCGTCTCTATTGTCCTCGTTCCTGTACTCCTCAAAAATCCGCACTGTGTTCTTCCGCCTCACAGTCGTGACGTGTGGTTGCTCGGTGAATGGTTGGCCAACGAGTAGGGGTATGGAGTGTGACGCGTACGGCACGACCAGCACGGGAACGTCCGCTGTAGCTTGGTCGACCGTAAGGGTGATGTTCGTTTCCCCACACGGTGTCACATGTCCGGACCCGTAGCCCCCGATAGTGAACGGCTTTGTCAACTTTGTGTAAGCGACTCCGATTCGGTTGGCATCCTCCTTCCGCAGAGTTACGCATTGGCTACCGAGATCGACGTATGCTCGTATGTCGCAGCCGTTCGCTTTCGCCATCATAAAGTACTTTTCGTTTGCCTCTTCAGCTGCTCGGAGGTCAAAGCCCAACGCGTTCTGAGCGACGCGCGCTCCTCTCTCTGTTTTTGCCCTGCTGTCTTTTTCTCCGTGGCCCACTCGTCCGCAAGCGTTGCATCTCGCCTTTCGCGGTGTGCCGGGCAGTTGAGGGACACGTGACCGTACTCGCTGCAGTTGAAGCAGAGGAGCTCTCCTCTTTCATTCCATGGCGGCTTCCTCCTCGCCTCCGGAGAAAGGTTCATGTGGTCGGTAGTGTTCAAGGTCGACGCCATTGCTTCGCTTTTGTTGCCATGGGCTTTGGCATATGCGGGGAAACGAGGATGGTTCGGGGGACCACTTGATTTTGAACTTTTGGGGGCAGTGTTTCCTAATCTTTCTTCGAGGCGTTTCAGGCAGTGAAGAAGGTCTTCCGGCGACTCGTACGTGCGTACGCTCACTGCTCTAATTACGCCGTCATCGTATAGACCCGTGATGAGGTATTCAATGCATGCTTCATCTGTGAGGTTGCAACGGCGAGCTTTCGAGAGCTTGTCGTAGTAATAACACTCAATGGGCTCACCGCGCTTTTGTCGTCGCTCCTGCATTTCCCGATGGAGTCGTTGGAATTCCACTGTCGTGGGGAAGGTGCGCTTAATTTCTTCTTTCCATTCCGGCCATGTTTTGTTGGCGGAAGAGAGGGAGTCATACCATGTCTTCGCAGGCCCTTCCAACCTCGAGAGTGCGTTGCCAGATGTCAGCCAGTCGGACCAATGGTAGACTTGTGCCAAGTCGTCCACGCGTCTTATCCAAGCGTCTACTGTCGGAGAGCGGGTGACACCGGATCAAACGATGGCACTAACCTAGTTGTCTCTCCCGCTCCAAAGATGGGTGTGGCCGCTTCTTGCTGCGTCTGAAGCAAGGCAATTCCATTGATGGCTTCTCTCACTGCGGCCTGAACGCTGGCCTGCAGGATTTCCGCCACGTTAATCGTTGACTAAGGTATCGGAGGTAAGCTTCCACTTTTCACCACGTTGTCGGATCCGCCTTGGCTTGAGTCGTCGGCGTCGTCGCTCCCGCCATCGCTGCTCGGTCGTCCGCCATCTTCCTTTGCCATATCCGTTGAAGATGCTCCGGTGCGGGTGACAGGCATGGTGGGGCTTATCCGTTGACTTCGTAAGTTCGGGCGAATGTTGACTGTATCCCACTTCTTAATTGTTAGGATTTTTAGAACAATTCAAAAGACGTTTATTCGCCTTTCCGGTACAAAGGAGCTCTGGGTTAACAAGAGGCCGTGTTGCTTCTTTTGTGTCCAACACCTAAGTCTGTTCTTCACGCGCCGCGCGAGCGCTGGTCCTCCTCATCCTCTCCTCACATCACTCTCTCCTACCACGGGCGGCTCGGGTTGCTCGGACTCAAAGTTCGGGTTGCTCGCCCTCCGGCGAAGGATCTCCGTCGGCGGGGATGAGCTGGCGCTCACATAATGTTTTTTAACATTTCCCACTGGTTTTCTATCGTAGTCTTAGCTACTTAATGCAAGGGATTAAAAATTTAAGAAGTTCGCTGTCCATCGCAAAAATGGACCGTGAACTTCAACATTTACATAAGAGTATCCTAGCCTAGAATATTGCAATGTTCAAACCTATTGCAATGTTCAAAACCAAAGAATATTGGATATGAGGCTTGAAAGCTTGAGGCTTGAAATATGAGGCTTGAAGAGGTTACTAAACATTTCTGCCTTAGGTTACCTATGTTTCTTTTTTTTTCAAATAATACGCACATTGTGTTTTTAGCGCTTTGCAGTCAGTTGACAAGTGTATCGCTGTACGGTTTTCGAAGAAAAAGGGTTTTGAGCAGCCAAAGCATGCAGTTGTCACACTGAGAAATTCACCCGACACACTTAGAAAAACGTGAATGAATGAATGTTTTTCAATTGTGAAAGCATTGAGGCAAAAGGAGATGCATTAGGTTTTTATTCCCTCACAAACCAGTAGTCTCTCCTTTCACAGTAAGCCTGTTCTCTAAACCGCAACCACCTTCGAGGTGGTTCCCCTGCAAACCCTCCTTCCTGCCGTATTCTTAGGTTCTCATAATACCCTCCTGCTTAATAGAAGGGTAGACACCCGTTGAATGATTCCTTTGGCACCCACCCTCCGCTTGTGCATTACTGAAACTCGTCACCTACGCTTCTTCCACCGTAGTACAGAGGATGCTGCGATTGTAACCGCCCTAAGCTTGCACATGCCTCGCATCTTGTATGCCCTCTATATTCCATGGTAACCTCCTTCCCGGTGGCTCCCATGACAGCCACAAGCTAGTTAGGACAACTGCTACCACTACTACTACTTTGATCAGAAGCCGCGTAACGGGTGCTTAACAATTCTCGCTTTAAAATTAAATACACTTCATGTTGTGGACGCCTCTTGGCATCCCCCAGGATGAGGCGGTCATTGACGAGGGTAGCTATGGCGGCAAGATTACGCAGTAGGCTGGACTGCATGAAGCATCAGGAAACTTCTAACGAAAAAGCCCAGCAACTACTCAGCTTGTTGAGGGAAAGTACGGGCATTTAGGACCTCTCTGCCAGGCACAAATGCCGTTTTAAAAGACGCGGACCATACGATCGTTTTAGTGAATGATTATACAGGAATTATCATTACTCAATGAGACATGCAATAAATGTGCAGGCTATCTACACGGGTTAGTAAGTTTCGGCTTGGTTGGAGGAAGAGAAAGACGACGATTAGCGCATCGGTTATGTGGTCAAGTCCCTAAATTTCAGCATTTCTTCTTAATCTCAGTACGCTTATTTCTTTTCCGGTTTGTGTATTCACCGTGCTACGACTTGAGGCTTTCCGCTCACCACTGGAATCGTGTCAAGCGGTCGTCGGGGCGCTCGGCGCCGTAAACGCTCCGTCGCGATACATTTCCGCTGGCTGCGCTCTATTCTGCACTCATGGTACCAGTGGCGAACACTGCGCAGGTGGCTACTATAGCTCTGGCCACAGATTAATGCCCAGCAAATAACAGACTGTGGCAAGGACAAGCCACCTGCGAGCCCTTGGGTGATAGTGCAGAGGAGTAGGAACAGGCACCCTTCACGGTTTCATCCTATAAGAAAAAAGAGCTGCTGGTATTCCTGCAGTCTTCAGGCCTACTGTGGAAGGAGGAAGCTTACGGAAAGTGAATCCAACGTCGCAGCGTCGGCGATTGTAACGTTGCCTCAGAAAAACGTTCGCAGCCATTTAATTAACAAGGATGGAAGCCTCATGGTAACAGTTTCAACGCTACAAGCTAGAAACAACCTGCTTTCAGTCACTAAACTGGCTGGAGAAGCTGTGGAAGCCCGCGTTGCTTACTCCTACATAGCTAATTATGAAAAAATTGAAGATGTTCCAGTATGATACCGAAATGAAGACCTGCAAGAGTGCCTTCGCGACCAAGGCGTCGTCTCAGCATGGAGGCTCACCACTCACGTTCCTGAAGACGGCGGCAACGTCTAGGAGGTACATCATTTCTCTTGCAATTCCTCAAGGATTCACCACTGGCTAAAAGGGTAACACTTGGATTCTGTAGTTACCCTGTAACTAAATATGTTAGGGCAGCAACACAGTGCTACAAATGACATAGGCATCGCCATATCTGAACATATGGTCCATGTACTGTTCGCTGCAAAGTGTGTGCTGGCCCTCATTCGCACCAGGAATGTACAACGAGATCGCAACCTAAGTGCACGAACTGCAATAGGCCGCACACTGCTTCATACGGAGGGTGCATCAAAAAGAAAGCTGCTCCGCTTGCACGTATTATTTAGCAAAACTCAAGGAAAACCGCCCACGCGAAATGAACCATCGCCTAATCCTGACATGGCTTTAACAAATACGCCAGACCTTAACCAAGATGCATCAACTCAACAAGACCAGAGAGATGGAAAGACACATGCAGCAGTAGCAGTAGCAGCAGCAGCAGAAGCCACAAAAAAGAAACATGGCAAGCCTGCCGGTACATCGCCTACTTCAACGCTGTCGGAGCAATCGACACAAGCCCTGACAAACAGCCACTCTCGCTCTCAGCCTAGAGCGCCGCGACCCGACAGGACGAGCAGCGAAAGGCAGCAAAACGAAAGCACTGAACAAGACATCACATGCCTCCTTATTCCGATCCTGTTTGCAGCCATTAAGGCTCTTGTCCGCGCCAACCCGTCATCACGAGCGCTGCCATCAGTAGAAGCTCTCCTTGCAATGGAGCAGCAGGTGTCGGCCGCCTACGCTGCGCAGGTGCGTAATACCAGACAGCAATAATCATGGCTTCAACGGCGACAGCTTCACCACAACTTACCATTCACAACATCTTTCGCACATGCACCGATTTCTATTGGAACGCTCGAGGTTTACGCTCGAAACTGTCCCATTTTGCGGTAGCTCGTGCGAGTGTACTACTTTCCTTTCATAGGCATCTCTGAATCCCGAGTGGAGGAAAATTTGGGACCGCACGGGTAGTATTTTCACCGGTCACAACGACCGAATGGCGTCAGCAGATTGCTAATAGGCTTCCGCCAGGATATACCCGCCTTCTCGGTTGATGCCCCGCCTCACATTGACAACCAATATGTATGTGTCGTAACGCTAAGTGGCAGAGAAGTTTACACTCTAGTTGGAGTACACCTTGACCCAGGCAAGCCATTCGACGCCGCTAGGCTTGAAAACTTGAAAGCAAGGACCCCTGTGCACATATAATTCGCGTAAACTGCAATACCCACAATGAAATTTGAGGCAGCTCACATACATGTGACCGATGCGCCAAGCTTCCAGAACATCTCTCAGCACATACAATTGAGCTGCTCAATGATGGCAGCATAGCCTACCTGCGATGCGTGATGACCGCCTGCAGCATCAACGTGACTTATATAACAAGTTCAGTTGCCGACAACTTTTCATTGTGCACCGATTTGAAAACACGTGGAAGTGGCCATTAGCCAGTCCTCACATCACGTGTCCACGTGCGGACGGCTAGAAAGCAATTTCTTGTAAAATCTACGGTCTGGGATGCATACAAGAAAGCCAGAAGCAGAGGAATTACGGCCGCAACCCGGAATGATGAATAAGTATCGACAATGGCTCATTGCCTGAGAGAGAGTTCAAGAATTACAACTAAAAGTGACAGGCAACCTTCAAACGATTTGGCATTTCGAAGGCTGTGCGCGCAGGCGACTAGAAAGAAAAGCTATTCAAACAAAAGAAACATTGCAGCCCTCCGTGAATGTCCACGGGCACAATGACAAATTTGGCACTATCTAGACAAACTCAGACGGCAAAAGATTGCATGACTTTTGTTGTACGCTGGACGTACGGCAACCAGTAACAAAAATTTCGTGAATCGATAGAGATATGCGTACGCCACTCCTACAGCTTCACCCCTTCGCTTCGCTCTCTCTGCATGAAGAGAAGCCCCTAAAAAAATCTCAGAAGAATATTTCAGGCTACTCTTAGCGGGGTGGGGGCCTATGAAACTCTCTGCAGATGGTCAATCAGGCACCCCCCAGAGGGCAGTGCCAGCGTTGAACCTGCCTTTCACAATGAAAGAGTCATCCACTGCTTTTGCAGAATCAAACAGATACAGACGCACGTCTCCTCGTCATTATGAAGTGACCTATGACGCCATCGCAAAGCTACCCCACACATCCTGTCTTCAACCCCTGGAATGTTACAGTCCTTCCAGGATGACTGTTGAGGTCCCCACAGATTTGAATCTGGCGAAAATTGTCCCTGTTTTGAAGCCTTGTAAGCAGCCAAGCTACACATCCTTATGGCCCATTGCGCTCATGATCTGCGTAGTGTCATGCCGGGAAACCCGCCCCGGATTCCTATTCTGCCGGCCGCTAACATTCTCCTACGAGCGTCCTTTTTGACAAGCCCTGGTGCTGCGCCGCAACGCACGCGCCCTAATGCTC